>NW_008751770.1:58494-70128 GCF_000715545.1 Opisthorchis viverrini | reverse complement strand
ACTGCCAACCGGCTCCAGCGATGGGCCACTCTGCTTCTGGGGTACGACTTCAAGATAAAATACCAGTCCACGACCAGCCTGGGACAAGCCGACGCACTGTCGCGACTCACTGATTCAAGCAGGCCAGAACCAGAAGATACCGTGATCGCAACAACTGCCTTGGAACCAGAGGTTAACCACGTAGTTTCCGAAGCTGTTCGCATCCTCCCAGTGACTGCCGACATGGTCCGCCAGGCTACCAATCAAGACCCTGTGCTGCAGCAAGTCATAAAGTACCATCACAATCAGTGGCCGCGTACCTGCCAAAAAGACGATCTAAGGCCTTACTTGAACCGGCGTGACGCATTATCACTAGCCGATGGATGCCTGTTGTTTTCAGAACGTGTGGTCATCCCAAAGAAGTTACAACCAGCCATCCTGAATCAGTTCCATAAAGGGTACCCGGGAACAAGCAGGATGAAGTCCCTTGTTCGGAGTTATGTCTACTGACCTTTGACAGACTCCCAGATGGAGCAACTCTCAAGATCTTGACTGCGGTGCACTGAAGCATCCAAGTCGCCGGTGAAAACCTTCCTACGCTCGTGGCCGCAACCGACCGAACCCTGGTCTCGTCTTCACGTCGACTATGCAGTTCCAGTGGGTGGCCAACACTTTTTGGTCGTGGTCGACGCTTACAGCAAATGGCCGGAAATTTTTCCGGTGAACAGCCCCACAACTGGCATCACAGTCCTGGAACTCCGGCAATTGTTCGGTCGTTTTGGGACGCCAGAGGCCATTGTATCCGACAACGGCAGTCAGTTTACGTCTTCGGCGTTCGCACACTTTTGTCGGGAATATGGCATAACGCATATTCGCTCGCCGCTGTTTCATCCACAGTCGAACGGCCAAGCGGAACGTTTTGTTGACACTCTCAAGCGGGCACTTCACAAGTCCAGGGGGGAGGGACCAACGGAAGAGATTTTGCAAAGGTTCCTGCTGGCATATCGAGCGACGCCAAACCCCAACTCACCTGATGGAGTATCACCAGCAGAGGCACTGCTCCGAAGGAGGCTCCGAACACCGCATGACACTATCCGGCCACAAACGAAGCAAAGTGCTCTACGAGGTTCAAGTTGGTCCAGGCAAGTGGATACGCCACGCGAACCAAATCCGGTCGACAGATGCACCGATCTTGCCCACAAACCGAGTGAGATGAGTCTAGAAATGCTTCTGGACACTTTTGATCTCTGCACCATCCCAGAAAGTCAATCAGTTGCTTCGTCAGAGGCCCAGCCTGAGCACGGATTACAATCACGACGCTGGACAGACAGGATTCGCAAGCCAGTGAGTCCACTGTAAGTGAACCCCCGGCTTCGAAGCTACGTCGAAAAAACTTCAAGGAGGAGGTGTTAGGCAGGAATCCACACGAGTCCCGCTATACCGCACGTCTTTAGACGCTGCTACGGCCGAGAAGCCTGGCCCTCTCGAGGTTGGCCCAGAATTCGGGACGCTTGCCGGTCCGGCATGAAGACGAGATCTGATTGGTCAACAATCTGCACCCAACACTCAATCATGATGCAGTATTGGCCAAATGTCGGTTGTCAATGGCGCATTCAGAACGCGTCGGAAATTCCAGAAAGTTATAACCGCTTACGCTATATAAACGAAGCCCTGTACAACTGTTTTTGACTTCGTTTTAGGCGTTAATAGAGCTTGTGCACTTTTGGTGGTTGTTTTGACGTGAACGCTAGCCTGGGAGGCTCAGACCGAGATCTAAGTTGTGGAAAATACCGTTACTACTTATTGTGATGGAAATAAAGGTGGATACGGAAGGGACTTAATGCTAGCCTACAAAAATCGTCTCGAGGTGCCCGCACCTCCAGACACTCATTCAGGCAACCTAGATAAGAACTGGCAGCTGAAAACGCCAATGACATCGATTAGCAGCTATATTTTGCAGTGTTGCTAACCAGGCCCAGTATGGTCTCCATCCCGGAAAGTTAGTTTTATCGACAGCATCCATACATTTTTTAAATCTCTTTCACACTCCTCTGCTTGCTCAAGAGTCTGTCAACTCTGCTTCTGCCACTCTTAGTTGGGTAAGGAAAACAGCACTCTCTCTCCGGCAAACGATGATTCGGCATGTTCAATACATGGCCTGACCAACACAACTCTTGGTGCCGGACAAACAGAAGTACCGGTTGCATAATCGACACTCACCTACTAATTGTCTCGATACAGATACACCGACACCAACCCACACTTGCTACTGTCCGGACGTATCGGTTGCGGAACACCTGAAGGCCTCTCAGTCCTGTTGCTAAAATAGGCCAGGGGTCACATGCCGCAATGTAGCCTGATAAAAACGTCCCTTGAGATTCAGGTATATATCGCTTTGACGCCACAGGTGTCCCAAATTAGCAAACATGACCCGAACTATGGAGGATTGTGCATTTACCCCGTCTGTCACATTACGGTCAGAAGAAAAACAACCTCCAAATCCGAGTGCCCCTTTCTCGATTGTAAATGGCATGTTCAGTGACTACATGTGCTAGAGCAAGACCTTACAACATGCGGGTGCAAAGCGCATGCGGGTAGGAGATGACCCAGACCAGAAACTCGGCGGGGCTTGTGAAAACACGTGCAGCCATAAACCTTCGGGGCCGTAGGGATTTCGGATTCATTGCCCAGGGTTCTACTTCAGCTGTAGGCTCTACATGAGCGGCGACTGGCGGCTAGGTGACTTTGAACGATACGAACCCCTGCATATCCTACAGCGGTGGCCTCAAAATTACCGCGCCCCCGGAAGCTAGTGGACAGGGATGGGGTGGTTATCTCGGCCACTGTGGCAGCACCTTGAATCCTTGTTTCTGAAACAGCATGCATCAAGCGAGTCCGGTGCGGAAGCAAGAGCGGCTTGTCGCCCAGCTTGCTTCAGAGTACAAACATTGAAAACAGCCAGATGAACTGGGGTTCGAGGCTTGAAGATACGTCTGAATATTTGTCTGCATATTCTGTTTTGATAAGGCCTTCCTTCGAAGAGACATGAAATTCGGGGTTTTGGAGACCTTCCAGTGTTCGCCTCAGTATCTCGTCAATGACGAAAATGAATAAAAATAGAGAGTTGGCATTCTTGTCGGACACCAATGTCTGTAGGAAAGCTTTAAGAGAGCACCCCATACATCCTCACGTAAGTAAAACAAACTAGGAATGATATCTACTAAATTCTGGGACTCACCCTGGTACGCAAGTGTGTTGAAAATAACGAACCGGCCGAAGTAAAGGGATACCTATAAGCAGGGAGCCTACAAATATACCGTTGCTCTAACACTTGACAAGGTGTGAAGACGTGGTCCACATAGACCCTCTGGGCCGGAGTCCTGCTTGCTTTTCTCGGGTCTCGTCTTCACTCATCTTCATAAGACGTAAAATTAGGAACACAGTCTGGCTCCAACGTAGGTCGGGATAGTGTATCTGTTACTGCTACACTGCGAGCATCCTTTTTGGAAGTGCGTGACGCTATTAACCAACTCAGTTTAGATGGGACGGTCTATTTCTCCCAGGTAGAGGCGAATAAGGTACCCAAGCAATAACTGAGGACTTCATCTCCATCTTTGAACAGAGTGGGTGGGTGTTCGTCAGAACCAGCAGCTCGGTGACGTCTGAGAGACAAACGGCGTTCGCCTGGTTCCAAAGCCGTTTGGAGTTCCAGGTTCATTGTCCGGGGCTGTGTTGCCGGTTGAGAATCCGGCTGAGCAACTTCGGGTAGCCAAATGATCTGGTCTTGAAGGCGTTCAGCCAAAGGATTCAGCTCTTCCTTCTCCATGGTGGCCGAGCCGTCTTTATCAGCGCCGGTTTCGTTCACCAGAGGCGTCGTTTGTCCCACTGCACGCACCAACTAGAACAGTTAGCGCACACCCCAGAGTTTCTCGCCTCCTTCGTTTCTTCAGCTTTTCGGTGGCACCACATGACAGCTGATGCGCCATGAGATTATTTGTAGGCGCGCACTTTATGGGTGTATGTAGGTTGGAGACTCCTAGTCAGACTTCTACTCATTGATCAACCTGATATTCGGGGTTTTGGAGACCTTCCAGTGTTCGCCTCAGTATCTCGTCAATGACGAAAATGAATAAAAATAGAGAGTTGGCATTCTTGTCGGACACCAATGTCTGTAGGAAAGCTTTAAGAGAGCACCCCATACATCCTCACGTAAGTAAAACAAACTAGGAATGATATCTACTAAATTCTGGGACTCACCCTGGTACGCAAGTGTGTTGAAAATAACGAACCGGCCGAAGTAAAGGGATACCTATAAGCAGGGAGCCTACAAATATACCGTTGCTCTAACACTTGACAAGGTGTGAAGACGTGGTCCACATAGACCCTCTGGGCCGGAGTCCTGCTTGCTTTTCTCGGGTCTCGTCTTCACTCATCTTCATAAGACGTAAAATTAGGAACACAGTCTGGCTCCAACGTAGGTCGGGATAGTGTATCTGTTACTGCTACACTGCGAGCATCCTTTTTGGAAGTGCGTGACGCTATTAACCAACTCAGTTTAGATGGGACGGTCTATTTCTCCCAGGTAGAGGCGAATAAGGTACCCAAGCAATAACTGAGGACTTCATCTCCATCTTTGAACAGAGTGGGTGGGTGTTCGTCAGAACCAGCAGCTCGGTGACGTCTGAGAGACAAACGGCGTTCGCCTGGTTCCAAAGCCGTTTGGAGTTCCAGGTTCATTGTCCGGGGCTGTGTTGCCGGTTGAGAATCCGGCTGAGCAACTTCGGGTAGCCAAATGATCTGGTCTTGAAGGCGTTCAGCCAAAGGATTCAGCTCTTCCTTCTCCATGGTGGCCGAGCCGTCTTTATCAGCGCCGGTTTCGTTCACCAGAGGCGTCGTTTGGCCCACTGCACGCACCAACTAGAACAGTTAGCGCACACCCCAGAGTTTCTCGCCTCCTTCGTTTCTTCAGCTTTTCGGTGGCACCACATGACAGCTGATGCGCCATGAGATTATTTGTAGGCGCGCACTTTATGGGTGTATGTAGGTTGGAGACTGCTAGTCAGACTTCTACTCATTGATCAACCTGATGTGAGGTGCTGTGAATGTCAAAAGTACATTGTTCAGCAAAGCTCGATAGGTTATGGAGGTGCTCAGACCACCACAGCGTCACAGACCGTCTCTCTACGTGACTGATGAGGGTCCATATGAGTCCCCCGAAATCAGCGACACTGCCATTGACCGGTAACTGATGATGGTTTGATAAATTTGAGAGCGTGGCTGACCCGCTGTTGGAAGACAATGTAGCCGGGTGACATTGTTTAGTTCGGAAGTTCGACCTGCATAAAGTCAGTTCGCGGTCAGTGCGAACCCGGTGTAGACTGGCATATGGAGTCTTAGCTGAGCCCAGACGGAATTCGTAGCTCCGGTAGACTGCGCACTTAGGTCGGGCCATGCGGGTTATGCATGGGAGTCAGTCCAAGTGGTCAGAAATCCTGTTTCCATAAACAGGTAAACAACGAAGCGCGCGGGAAAACCGTTGTGCAGTATTGAGCATCATTACTCAAGAACGGCTGATGCTTATAGCACACTCACAAAAAATTTCTCACTGTTTCTTCGCTCGCAAACTGCATCCATGCAATAAATACCTCATTTTCGAACGTGTATTTAGATATCGTTATTGTGTGGCGCTTTAGATATCACTGATTTGTGTCAGCAACACTCGCGTCACGTGGATATATGAACTGTGTAGGCCGCTGGTGATTGTATTTTAAAAAACGTGACACTTCATGCAAAGACGGAATGCAACCGGATCACCCTTAAAAACGCTGTCGCAGTTCACATAACCCAAAGTAAGGTTATATTTGTCATTAAAATCCTACAGCACCTACCATGAATTCCTCACAAGTCACAAAAATGAAAAATCGAAAAGTTGTGGTAATAGTGATATTCATCAAGAACAGATTACACTTGAACTCTGTTCTTGAGGAATATGTGGTGCCACATTCGAGGAGTAAACAACTGTCTTCCTGGTGAAACCATCTCTTGCGCAGAGAACCTCCAGAGATAGCAGCATTTCTGTTGAAAATGGCAACCCTAGCGATTTGGTCGACTCCGACGTAGGCATCTACACAGATGTATATATTCGAATATGTCTGGCCTCTTCTATATTCATGACCCTCGTTTGGTTTTCTATCTTAACTGTCCCGGTTAGCACCGTAGTCACCAAATATTCCAGCAGATAATGATGTACCGTCCTCAGCAGAGTTCCTCGGCCGTTCGGAACCTAAACCCCTCCCGCCCTTCATCAGCGTACCAAGCAGAATTTCGGCACGGTAGGTTCAGCTAACATTAATCCGATTTCAAAGCCAAGGGGTCGAGAAATTGGAACTTCTGGTATGCCCCTCAGTATTCGCACAGTGGAACTGATTTCTCAAATCTACGACATTTTCGGGATTGCTGGTTCGTGGTGTAGAATGTCTGCGTATAATGTATATGTTCGTGTATTGTAACAAATTATCTGCATTGGTGATTTGTTTAAGTGAGCAACTCTTCAAGGTCAATAAGGTGTGCGTTTGGCAATGAACGTCCTTAAATGAGAGGAAGATATAAGTGAGGTTATCGAAATATCAACATGAGGCAGGCGGCGAACAACCTGGGAGGAATACTTAACCTTAAATGGGAGCACTTCAGCGGATATAGTGTCGTAGATGCTTGTGTACTATTAGTGTTCTCCCTTGTTAACAACAAAAGCCACTAGATAAATCAGAAGGCTATAAAGCGACACTAATAAAATTTGTTATAAGAGTGTTAGGTTACAACACCTTAATTGAGTCGAATACAATACCAAAAATGGAATGTACAAATGAGGGACTTATCGTTCTGAACGGAAGTTACAATAGTTCCACCGAGTTGGTTTGGACGCAGGTAATCGTGTTTCTTTCGGCAGATTCACTGCTACACGTTCCTAGTTGTCCGCGGTTGTTGTTGTGTCCAACCGGTCTGTGTTCCGACGCGCGAGCAATGCGTGTGTGATGCGTGTGTGTGCTTGATGGTGTTCTATCCTTTATATAGGTCGTTGCAATGAGTGGGACTTGAAAACAACGTGAAATCACCTGGTGTCGTTCAAAAGGTCATGGCACGGGAGTTGACATATTGTCGTATTCATGTCACGATTTTGACGCGTGATTGTGAAACAGACGAAATGGAATGAGGGGGGTAGTAGGTACCGGTGGTAAATTGATTAGAGGAGTAATTAAGCAAAGAGTAAGCGTTACAGTACACAACATCTTCAACGGCTGCTTCGCACGCCCACTTACTGTGTCCCTCAAAAAATACGAGACTTATATGAAATGCATGGGGTCTCATTAGCAGCAGAACTGTCTAGGGCTGATGGTTCGCATGAAATCATTTTTGCTTCATTCGTGTTGCTGACGCTGTACAACGTTAGTCGTAGCAGTCAAATATTCAGTCATTGCAGTCCAGTAGTTCCTCCTTGGACCCGAAAACGTGGGACACACTGCTGGGATTCTGCGCTTCGGTCCAGGTGAACATCATAGGAAGCCCTCCTTGCGGACGAGTAGCAAGCACTTCCTTGCGTTTTATGGATAGGCCGAGGGCCTAGAAACAAAAGTAATTTATTTCTACCTGAACTCACGTCTGGGACGAGCCTGAAGAGCAGCAATGCACAGTGGACAAAGTTAACGGCCACGGATTTTGGTCGGATTTCGTATTCTTCGTGGTTACTCGCCGTGGACTTGTGTCTCATTTTGACGAAATCGATCCTGTTGCGCAGTGAATTGCGTTTTTAATCCTAGGTTTACTGGCTGTACTGCCTTATTTTGTAAGTTCCACGGTGTTTGCAAAGAAGAATCTGTTGAGGTTAGTTGATTACGTGCGTTATTATCTTTGCAATAGTACCGCGATACAAGAAATAGGATTTCTCGGTCCTTTTTCCCGTTAGTTGGCAAGTGCCACTCAGGCTCAAGAAGCAGACAGTCTTGACACGACTCAACAGTTACACACCATCGGAGTAAATGGTGGACAAAGCCTCGTCAATGGATATTCATCTACTTGAGTATTCGAAGCAAGTCGGGCATTCGGCTTCAGTGTTGTTAGCACAAAAAAGGTAGAATAAATGTGAAAGGAAATAAGAACACGTAATGGGGTGCGTGTGGCGGAGTTAGAGCTGAGCTCAGACATAGATTCTGTCGTTGATGCACGGGTTGATACTCGGGTTGCTTTAAGTGGTTACCTGGCCGGGATAGAAAGTAAAACACTCGTGTGTGAAACGCCAGGGATACAGCCGACTTCTTGTGTGGGTACGTCAGACTTACCTAGAGTGGAGTTAGAAGCTTTCGATGTTACCCCCGAGGTGTTGTTGGAGATTTATTCAACGGTTCAAATATTACATAGAGAATGGAGTAGAAGATAACCTGCAGAGGATGCTTTATTAGATTTACTACTCTGAGGTCCCAGCGAAGGAAGCTGTGGCTGATTGCGTAATGCTGCTTTCGACACCGTCTACTGTAGAGCAAGAGAAATATTTAAGAATTCCTTTTGAAGGGAACATACGTAGGCCAGAGCCATACTGGACGATCTGCTCAAGAAGTCCAATGAAGCTTCACTGTATAGTTTATTCGCAAATCTTCAAAACTGTCACGTTGCCCTGTCAGGTGAATCATACTAGTGATATGAATTCCGCCTCAATCATAGAGCGAATTCCTAACAAGTTATCGAATGGTGCTCGTCGGAACTGGCGACGTTGGCTGATACTCTGGACAACCTCGGAAATCAGATAGGATCCTCCGACTGTGCAATTTCGTATGATCGCTATGAGCTCAGAGGAACAGCATCAGGTGAGCAACGAATGGCGTCATTCAGAAGGGAACCTATGACTCATGCCTTTTTACGACAGCAGACACGGCAGGACGCAATGTCATAGATTTTATGACCTGTCAACGCAAGCGAGGTGACGTGTGATGAATAAGAAGTGGTTATGTTTTGTGTGCCTAAGACCATTCCATCCCAGTAACAGATCCCATTCTCCCAACGAGTGTGGTATAGAGGATCGCTCAGGGTCCCACCACCATCTATTACACGTAATGCCAAATGCCACCAAAACCACACCGAATTGTTTTTGCAACTCAACATCTTGATTAGAACCAGGGACCTGCCTTGACGTTGTACCAGTTCGTGTGAATGGCCCGTATGGCAGCGTCCTCACTTATGCATTGTTGGTAGTGGGTCTGACGTAACATTGTTAGCGAAGAAAGTACTTGATGAGGTTGGCTTGACTAACGGTTTGACAAGTTTGAACCCACCAACAATGTGTGGACCCGCTACTGTTGAGGCTAAACGTCTCAGAATGGAGTTTGAATCGGTAGCTTCAGGTGAGGTCGTAGAGGCTGAACAGACCTTATCAATACGTTTTCTGCCTGTCAGCTCACCAGCAAGGACCCCCAATAAAGATAGCTAGTCAATAAAGTCACTTGAAAGATAGTACATTTGTGGAACTCTATGTAAAACATGGGAGAGTACTGACATGAGAAGACGTTCCAAATGCACATTGGCCCATAAATAAGCTGGGCCAGCACAAGGATACTCTATGCCGTCAAGACACCTTTAGAACTGGGTATACTTCGACCGTTGTCCGAAGGACTACGTAAGTACGAAAGATGATTACATTACTGCTCCTTTAAAGACGATGCATGAGGCGGGTTTCCACCATCTAGAGGCTTCGTGCATACCCCAAAGTGTCGAAGATAAGGAAGCGCTCCGAGTGGTACCAGCATTCGAGATAGCCATTACGAAACAGTGTTGCCGTGAAGAACAGCTGAAAGGTTTCCTGACGGTCATCCTCTGGCTCACTGTTAACTGCAGTATATGAGCAGGCGCATGCAGAGAACGCATACATGACAACAAAATAAAGGACTATCCAGAACCTGTGCCACCAGATCAGTCTAAATCAGGAGATGAAAATGGTGGAAATCACTTCGTCACTCTGTTCTGTATCCTAAGAAGCCGCAAAAGTTGCCAGTTGTTTTAGACTACGGGGCCAAATTTAACCGTGAACCTCTAAGCGGCAGATCATATCAAGGACAAAATTCCACTGCAAATTCGTTAGGAATACTCTTACGCTACCGAAGTGACTATGTAGCTGTGACTGCAGACATCACCGAAACGTTCATGCAAGTGAAGGTTTCCGAAGCCAACAGGGGTGCACAACATGTACTCTGGTGAAACTCGGCAAACTTGGCGTTCAAACCCAGGCGATTTCAGATGATATCCCACCAATTTAGCACCACAACTTTACCGTTGTGTGCAAATTTTGCCTGTAGAAAGATAGTTTCAGGTTGAGGATCTGATTAGATACCAGAAGTAAAACTATCACTATCTAGAAACTTCTTTGTTGATGGCTGCCTAGTATCACTACCGGATATGGACGTGGCTTAACGATTCGTGGGTGAGTTTCATTCAGTTTTACCCAAGGGTGATTTCCATTTGAAAAAATGGATGTTAAATATAAATGAAACACTAAGCCGGAGCAAACCTGACAATGATAGCAAGCGGCTTAACTGGACCTTCACTGAATACTGGGAGATTGAAACGCACCTAAGTGTGGCAAGCTGAACGAACTGGCGTCTGGCAAAGACCAGATTAGGCCTAATGAAGAAGAAAAAAGCCGTTGGTCTTTGTGATTTAAGCAAACGGGAGAACCGCCGTAAGTAAATAATTCTCCTCTATAAAATTGGATATAGAATTATGGATGGACTGGAATCCGAAATGTTACAACACTCGACCTGGAAGTCTTAGATTCGGCTACACTCGCGGTAGCAATCGCATCAGGATGGTTATAATTCAAAAGCAGACATTTGAAAACGTAGCATAATCCCCTGACTAGATGCGGATACCTGAGTACTGGGATCATGCGCAGAAACGCACGTCTGCATCACAATGAATCAAGTCGTCCTCGCTTATTGTACCGCATGCAAGCCTAGGTCGTGCCAATATTCTGTAAAAAACAGTCTAATTTGTTGTGTGGCAAGTAAGATCAGCCCAAACGTTATACAAGCACACAGCGGGTAAAAGTTTTTTGGAAAATCTGCGAAAACTTTGGAACGTTGAAATATGCCGCAATTTGATTTCCCGCTTTATTTTGATCGCTGGCGAGCTTAAACGATTTCCTCCGGTGGATGACCTTGAAAATTCGCTTACTGAGACAAGAGCCATAAGCAGCATACTGCTGAAACGTGCAGCCGGACCAGCTTAACCCGCAATCGAATTCTCGGTGGCGAAATTAATGTAGGTTTGCCTCTAGCAATCAGGAGGTCACGTTCCGAAGTTTTGGGTTTTGACTTTTCGCGCCACCACTGCCATGTTCAAAATTGTCCCGGAAGAGCCATCTTTTCCCACACATGCTAGTTGCCTTTGTGTGTGCTGATGCGCACGCCGCTGGCCATTCGCACAATGAAATTGAGTTCTCGAAATCTACGGCATTTTCAGACTTGCCACTTCATAGTGTAGAATGTCTATGTATAATGTATATGCTCCTGTATTATTGAAAATCCTTTACTATGGCGATTTGTTCAAGTGAAGGAAGTCTCCAGGTCAGAAAACACCGCCGACTGTGAATACGTTACCTGATGATAAAAAATC
>NW_008751770.1:48725-56655 GCF_000715545.1 Opisthorchis viverrini | reverse complement strand
CGCAAGCATTTTTGCCGCCAACACTTCCATCACGAAGGTCCTGACCGGATACGCTTCGCCCATCATTTGTTTGAATAAGCCGAACATGGGAGCAAACTGCTCGCTCTTTACGAACGCATACGTAACCGAACACCCGGTTCCATGCCTTCCGTTATCAATAGTGTGTACAGTATATATCTAAATGCCGAATATTAGATGCTTTATAAGAACTTACCCAAGGCGGTTTGTTGCATGTGTCCCGTCCACATTCACTACGTCGGGAAAGCGTCGGAATAACGCTATCTGCTGCCATCGGGAGAAACATATGTGGCTATACTGACCTTCCTCTCCATGACACACAAGAACGCGTCCGGTCTCCCGAAGTTTTGCCTGCACCGAAGGCATATCATTCGCTACATTAAAACCCAACCATTCGGCACCTACTCAACATAGCCGGTCGACACTTCCGGCGGTAGTTGTGTATATCCTTAGTTGTAAGAATCTTTCCGAATTCATCCGCCACAAACTGCCGCACCTCAGATGACGGCGTTCCATATCTCAGCAGGGCCTGGCATGTGCCCAACTCGTCTTCGGTTAAGCGTCGATTGACTGGAAGCCGATCGTAAAGAAACTTTGACAGTTTGTGGTTGTGTTCCAGAAAATAAGACGTCACTGCCAGTTGGTTCCTTTGCCTCCGTAGACAAAACCGCACTGGGCAGCTGGTGCTTCGCGTACTTTTTTTATTAGAAATTACGCTCGGCTTACTAGCTTCTTCGGATTCCACGGCTTTCCGTTTTTCTTGGAGGGCGCCTGCTGCATTTGTAGTACACCCATTCGTAACGCAAAATAGTGTTGGTGCTTCGATTACTGGATGAACGCACAAATATCACAAAGTTATCTTTCATGTATTCATTTAAGGTCTTCTCAAATGCCGTGAAGGATGAAAACGATACACCCACTGCTTTCTCAACGAAAGCCACTTCTGAAGCGATAGCAGACAAAGTTCAAAGCCGAATATGCGCCAATAATTTTCAGAAGAAATCGGTTAAAACAAATCGCAAAAAAATGACGGCAGATGAGGGGGTTTTCAGTCTACGCATATATGCAAAGAAGTGCAACATTTTGACGTTAAAGTTTTTATTTCGCCCGCAGGGGTTTTCCAGAAAAACGCATTGTGCGTCTAGCCGCTGGCGATGCGCACATCGTTTTCCAAAGTCATTCAAAATGCATATGTTTGACGCTGCCTCAGCTGCAATTCGCGGTACTCATTATTCGCACAATAGAGGCTATTTTCGAAAGGTACGAGTTGTCCCTTATGCACTAAGGGACATGGGCAGTTAGTCTCGGAGTTTGAGCTCTTACTTTTGAGCCCCATATAGGCATCCCAGGTTTTCAGCGATGCTAGGAATTTATTCCACCAGGCGTTTTCCGACGAAGGTATGACTACTTCAGTGGACACCGTAACTTGAGGGGCTCTAAAGATATAAACCTAGATTAGTTGTTTTTTTCTTTGAGTGCATATGCAACAAAATACAACGTCTTAGCGCAGAAAGTTTTAGTTCAAACGCAAAAATGCTGCTAATGAGAGCATTGGGCAGGTAAGGGCCTCAGCACTTGGCACTTGGGGAGGTAATGTTTATCCTCTCATAGTTTCAGCTTATTCTCTCTGCGACATAAGTGGTTAATGTCGCTTCAACGTTGGTGATTCGTGCGCTCGTTCTCACCTGTCACACAGTTGACCGTATCATTCCAGTCCAGGGTAATACTGGATTCGCACCTTCCTGCGAATGGGGAAATGTGCCTTAATATGTCTTCCAGAGTAAAATCAGCGAAAGCTCTTTTCGTGCAAGGTGGCAATCAACCCGAAGATGTTGCGTAGCTAGATACAAAAAAGTACTTGTTTATCCGTCTCTCTTACTCAGTCATAAAAATTGGTTAAAACATCGTCGCCCTACGAATGGTTCGACGCTTCTTGAACAGTTTTCCTCCACCGATCTTTGGATGTTTCATGTGGTCTACCTCAAAACACATTCTGAATGCTCCCAACGAGTCGCCTACTTGGTGTGCAGGAATGAGGTTACCCCGTTGAATGTCCCCAATCAACTGCTTTGAATGTGGCTGCAGGCCAAAAATCCACTGGTCATGAAATGCGTCTCATTGTGGCTGAACTATTTACTCTGTAGTGTCTTCGCCTCGTAGGAGACTACTATTCATTTGTGCTTTGTTGGAACAAAAGGTGACTAGCGGAATGTTCACCCTTGACCTGCAGGATATATGTTTGGACATGAGTAGAAGATTTTCGAGCTCGGACGGCAGTTTTATTGGACACTTTTCCATGTTTCTGGGAGGCTGCTTGCCTGATAACATTCCTTTGAAGGTTGCTTACGCTGTACCGGTAGTGCAGACCACAGAACATTTGGATACCTTTAATAAGAACGGTTGTGCTCATAAGACTGCTGCCCAACATTTGGATCTCAACGAAACAACCTGGTCTTTGTCCGCCCGTCGCTTCAAGTGGAAGGGAAGCCTCTGAACAAAAACGAGTCCTATTCAGGAAGATTCTGTAAATGCCTCGACTCCGATGGTAAGTCCGTAAACCCATGAAAACAATTTCAGTGCGAACAAGCAAGTGAAAAAATTAGCAAATTGTTAGACACGCTGTGCTTTATCTGTAGAACGTTTGTGGGCGGAACAAACCGATTTAATCCAATATGTTGCATTTTGTTGCCCATGCTCTCAGACCAAACCTCAAAACAACCTATCTTCATTTTGTTGCGACTTGCTTCGCGTAATCCCTCCCCTTCAAATATTTTGAGGACAGCAAACATTTAAATGACCGCCCTTTGGCTCCAGAAGTGACTTAAAATGTGTTCATTGAGAAATTAGGGACTGTATCCTTCTCCTCCTTCGTAGCGTTCGAGAAGGCGTAAATAGATACATGAGGAATAACTATATGGTATCTGTGCATTTATCCAGTAATTAAAACACGGACAATCTTTTGCGTTACGAATGGGTGTACTATGCATCAGACGGCCTGAAAAACGAACAGAAAAGCAAGGATTCCGAAGAAGCTAGAAAGCCCAGCGTACTTACCACTGACAAACAGTACCTGAAGCACCGCCAATCCAGTGCATTTTTTGTCTCAGGTGACAAGGGAAACAGCCCTTGGTCACTTCCTATTAACTGGAACACAACTCTTAGGTTTCTAACTTATTTACTTTTCTGGGTTTTAGGTTAGTCAGCAGCCTACCGAAGATAAGTTGTGCACGTGTTGAGCCCTGCTGAAGTATGGAACTCAGTCGTGTGAATTGCGGCATTTTGTAGCCGATGAATTCGGCAAGATCCTTACCATTCAAGAAGTATACGACTCCAGCAGAATGCATTGGCTCTCCATGTTGGGTAGGTACCGCATATATGTGTTTCATTGTGGCAGAGTGTATGCCCTTGTTCCTGACAAATTTCGGGATACCGGACCCGTGCTTGTACTGCGGTGTTGGGAAGGGAACTATAGAAATATCTCCTTATCCAGATGGCAGCGGATAGTGTTTTTTCAACGCTTCCCAGATGTACCAAGTGTCGATGGAACGCATTCAGCAAAACGTGTTAAGTAAGGTTTATGAAGCAACTAACATTCAGCTGGTAAACCCAAGCATTTCAACCTCCTGATCACAGTTGGCATAGGGACAGGAGTCTAGCTATATATGTATTCGTGGAAAGCGAACAGTTTCCTCTCATGCATAGATTGTCCGGCTCATTCATCGAAATAATGAGAGAAGTATCAAGTGAGGAGTTTTTAAAAGCAAGTTGGCGGCACAAATACGGGCTGCGATTATTGCTCTTCACGTTCGAAATCCCTCAGTAGCACGACGTACCTGATATAGAACCTTCCAAAAGCCACATCGGATGCGTCTCGTCGCGACCCCCGCATTGTCAGCCATCATGATTTGCACGGCTAATGTAGTTGACTGATGCCGTAGGCCATCTCCCCAATGGCATCCGACCCATGCTCAAACCAGCCACGCAACCGGAACTTGCACATGCAAGAAATTTGTTGTTTGTCGCTTGTCCGCAATAAACCCGTCGTGTTCCTTATCGGTGAGTATTTTTCCGGCACTGGGCACTGGAGCGAGAACAGTCAGATATGACACGTCAGAACAGTTCAAACATTTCGAAGGTTGAATATATAAGATGGGATATTCGGTTGCTTTCATCCCACAAACGGCAGCCTCATTGCTGTTTTTTGAATTGGGTTTACAGGTCGAGGATTTAACCTTGTGTAAAGCGCATATCTAGCAACATAAATAGGATTTACTTTGTTCCGCCTGACTGCTTCCGACGTCGCTGTTGGCGAAATACTTGCCGAACGTCGATCTCACGTAGAACCGAATGTTGAAGCGGTGGCTCCGGAATTCAAGCATTGGCCGGATGGTCTCCAGTTCCTCGGACAGCCGTCAATGGTTACGGTTGAAACACTGATATTCTCCGACTCCAAGCAACTTGTGATTGTGAAGTATGTTCAATGTAATGATTCGAAAGGAGTTGCCCGGCCTGCCAATAAAGGAATTGCGCCTCGGACTGTGAGAGCGAGCACACGGCTTCGTTAGGACGACGTGCAAAGCAATTTCGGTGGCACTGGTACTTGATGAGCGTTTTCTCACCGGAGTAATTTGCTTTCGATGTTAGCATGATCTAGTAAGAGCCCGAAACTTGCTCCAGCTGCTTGGCGTAGTTCGCACGTTCATGAACGGTACGGAATAGGTGGCTGCCCAGATGTTCCCTCAAGAGGGTGGCTACGTCCACTGCAGAGATATGGGAAATCGCAACGACCTATTGTGTAGCTGAAGAAGCCATTACGAGTGTGCCTAACCGGCTTGTGCGGACGTTACAAAGGCCAGATCAACCAATGGAAATGGGTAATCAGCTCATGTCTTTGATGAAAGATTGCCATTGGAATCGCCTTCAGTGGTAAAAAGTGAACAAGGAAAAACATTTTGAATTTCGGGCAGAAGTGATAAATCAAAGGGTTGAGGTAATAATTCTATCCCCGGATGATTTGATATAGGAGAAAAAACGAACAGTGAAAACATTCCTCCGAAACACCTTGCGTCAAAACGTAGCCAATGTCATCCAAAAACGAGATCGCTAGTGCGATGTGGTTTCGCTGAATTACTGTCGAAAACTTCCTTCCATTCGCAGCCACAATTCAGTCAGAATCGTCATCCTATACCAGATTACACAGAACGCATGTGCCAACTAATTATGTGGATGTATTTTAAAGCCGAAGAAGTGGAAGTTACAAGAAGTTCTGGGCATATACGCGGGCTGTTATACTTGATTCGTTCGACTGTTTCGCGGACGCCTGTTGTCGGTGAAACTATCAGAGACCAAAGTGACTCTCTTATATCCAGCAGAGCAGAACGCACCTAGAGGTTTTGTATTGCACAGTAGTTTGACCAACAATTAACCCGGTCACCTTCCAATCTGGAATTCTGATCTGCGACAGAAAGGTGGACTCTAAATATTGGGTCACAAATCTGAGCGCATCTCGTGCTACTGATTCTCATGTACTCCCACCGTCTCTGTTCGACGATATGGTGAATCCCTCTGCCTATGTAGCTTATTCGCGTTTATCTGGGAGAAAGACAACGTCACGAACGACTGGGGTCAGTAAATAATATTGCCCATTTAAAGACAGGCCGCAGTGAATTTGGTGACCAATGGGGCGTCAGTTTGACTCCCGTTGTAACAAGGCTTCTGGCGTCACTGACAGCGGCATGGGAAGCCTTGAACCGTGAGAACCAAGCCGGATTACGAAAAAGCAGATGCTGCGTCGCCACATATTTACACACAGATTTTACGGCAACGCCATACGCAGGTACGACCCATGATCTTGGCATTCCTCAACCACAAGGGTGCATTCGACTCTGCCTTCTGTCGTTGCTGTTAACTACGCTCGCTCAACGGGGTATGCCCGTTTTTGTGAACGCAATTGTGCCTTCACATTCACATGATTTTGGATGTGAGGTGGGTACACTGAGTTCTCCAAAAGTTCCCTCACTAAAAGCGGGGTCCGACAAGGATATTCGCTCTCCATGTTCTTATCCAGCTTCGTCGACGATAAGAGAATAGGGCGATCGCTGTAAGGGCTTCAACACTCCACCGTTCAAAGCTTTACCGACAAAACCTTGTCGATCTGGGGGACGCAGAAGACGCCGTCCTCACTTTTGAAGACAAAAAGCGAACACAAGCCCTGTTGAGTAGACCGATCACCGTCGTATCTTATCTCCGCATGCGCCTCTTAACTTCAAAGGGACAATGCATATGTCTGAGCTTTCCCCCTATCATTCAGAGAGAATCAGTGGAGCTTATGAAGCATTTCACATACTTCGGCAATTGCATTGGCTCTAACGGAAGCGTATCTGCTCGATTAACTTTACGAATATCAAAATCCCAAACCATGTATAGGAAGGTGTGTCACTTGAGGCGTCAAAAAAGCCTATCCCTGACTTTCCGGTTTCGCGTGTAGCAGTCTACAGTAAGGGCAGTATTCATCATCACCAGAGACGGTAGCACCAATGTTAACACTGATGCTTTATTGCAGTGAAACCATAAATTTTATCTAATCATATTTAAAATCTTAGAGTGGAAAGAAGGGGAAAAGAGTAGGTGATGGAGGGAATCCAGTGCTGGATTTTATCGAGCTCAAGCATTTCGTGTTCGACGAAGGATGGAGTGCTGCGACAATCGGAATTAAAATGGAAAAGACTAAGGGCCCGGAAGCTAGGTTTTATTCATCCAAAACTTTGACACTGAGAGCTAAACCGAAAAGTCTAATTTAACAATGAACCGTGAAACGTTTAAAAAACAGAGAAAATATACAACCGAGCAACCTGGCAGTATCCCAGCCCTCGTGCTTCCTTCAGGTAGTATAGCAGCTAGTCATAGGAAGGGTGTTACAGCTGAACGATATATCAAACATTCCAAGATATCTGTTGCTCCGAAGGCCCATTCGGACAATCCGGAAAAACTGACCACATGGATGCCACTGATTCTGTCACTTCATGCAGTGCCTGCAGCTAAACATAGATGGCGTTTACGGGGCCTCCATCCATGATGACATAATGTACTGACACAAACTGCTCGCAACTTCTGGCATCCTTATAACAAGTCTGCTTTGCGGTGTGCGCCATTCTAAAGAAGGCACAAAAACAATACTCAAGCGCTTGTATGTGCAGGTAATTCATAATTCTTGCTTCGGGCCAGAGTCAGGTACACTCTCTCACGGACTCTTCGTTTCACTCCAAGGCTTTGTAAATAATTAGATAAACCTTGTGTCCGTATGGCAGTGTAGCATCGATGTCAACACTGATGTTGCTTTCCCTGATTTCGGTGATGACCGAAGGCGAAATCCTGTTGCTCGGTACGCCATGTTTTTGCTGCCATGATTCAACGACAAATTCGAATCACCCGAGAGAAGTGAGAGTTTTAGCCCTGTATCTGAATTCGTATTATCGGCAGAAATGGTGAAACCAGGTATACCTAAGATGGCCTTCTCACTATCTTTAGTATAGTGTCCCTCAGGTTGCAGATGCCCAGATAACTTTTCGGTAGCTTTTTAGGTACACAGACTGCCTCGAAATAACTGGACGTTGGCACCCTGGGACAAGTTGTAACTTCAGCCTCGGACGTAATCAAGGCGCTGCCACAATTCGTGCGTGGGTGACCCCATGACAATGAGATCGTCCAAATAGGCGGCAACGCCGGGGGCATTCTTCAGTATCGTATGCCGCTGGCTATTCGCACAATGAGATTGATTTCTCGAAATCTACGGCATTTTCAGACTTGCCACTTCATAGTGTAGAATGTCTATGTATAAGGTACATGCTCCTGTATTATTGAAAATCCTTTACTATGGCGATTTGTTTAAGTGAACTAAATCTGCAGGTGAATA
>NW_008751770.1:11750-47826 GCF_000715545.1 Opisthorchis viverrini | reverse complement strand
ACGCATACATAACCGGACGCCCGGTTCCCATGCCGTCCGTTATCATGAATGTGTATAGTTTATATCTAAATATCGAATATTAGATGCTTTAAAAAAACTTACCCAAGGCGGTTTGTTGCATGTGTCCCGTCCACATTCACTACGTCGGGAAAGCGTCGGAATAACGCTATCTGCTGCCATCGGGAGAAACATATGTGGCTATACTGACCTTCCTCTCCATGACACACAAGAACGCGTCCGGTCTCCCGAAGTTTTGCCTGCACCGAAGGCATATCATTCGCTACATTAAAACCCAACCATTCGGCACCTACTCAACATAGCCGGTCGACACTTCCGGCGGTAGTTGTGTATATCCTTAGTTGTGAGAGTCCGAATTCATCCACCACAAACTGCCGCACCTCAGATGACGGTGTTCCATATCTCAGCAGGGCCTTGCATGTACTCAACTCGTCTTCGGTTTGGCGTTGATTGAATGGAAATCGATCGTACGAAAACTCTGACAGTTTGTGGTTGTGTTCCAGAAAATAAGAGGTCTTTTCCACTGGGGTTCTTTACCTCCGTAGGCAAAACCGCACTGAGCAGCTGGTGCTTCGCGTACTTTTTCATTAGAAAATACGCTCGGCTAACTAGGTTCTTCGGATTCCACGAATTTCCGCTGGTCTTGGAGGGCGCCTGCTGCATTTGTAGTACACAAATTTGTAACGCAAAAAAGATTGGTGCTTCGATTACTGGATGAACGCACAAATATCACAAAGTTATCTTTCATGTATTCATTTAAGGTCTTCTCAAATGCCGTGAAGGATGAAAACGATACACCCACTGCTTTCTCAACGAAAGCCACTTCTGAAGCGATAGCAGACAAAGTTCAAAGCCGAATATGCGCCAATAATTTTCAGAAGAAATCGGTTAAAACAAATCGCAAAAAAATGACGGCAGATGAGGGGGTTTTCAGTCTACGCATATATGCAAAGAAGTGCAACATTTTGACGTTAAAGTTTTTATTTCGCCCGCAGGGGTTTTCCAGAAAAACGCATTGTGCGTCTAGCCGCTGGCCTATCGTATCCATAATCTGTTGAAATATGGCTGGCGCCATTTTGACACCAAATGGCAGTCGAATATACTAGAACAGACCTCGATGCGCATTGATCGTGGGATGCTCACGCGACTCTTCCTCAACTTCAACCTAGATGTACGCATCGGTCAAGTCAATCTTCGCGAAACATTTGCCTCTATTCAGTATCCCGAACAAATTATCTGGATGAGGCAGAGGATATTGATGGGTATCCAGCGCATCGTTGTGACCGGTGAAGGTGTTTGCGAACAACAGAATCGTCCCGTTAGTTTTCTTCACCAACACGATAAGTGCGGTCGAAGTAGAGTAGTTGATCAGTTTGAGAACACCCTTCGTCTGAAGTTGGTTCAGTTCTTGGTCAAAGATAGGCAAGACTGCATACGGTACTGGAAGTTTTGGCCTGAAGACTGGCTTGGCACCAGGGAGGAGGCACAGTCTGGCGCTTGCTTTTGCACGCCATCAGAGCTCGTCAGTGAATACAGATGCATAACGTTGTAGGTTTTCAAGTGAACACCTTGGCAAATGAGCTTGTTCAGCGGCACCTCCGGGTGCCGCGTGCATGCGGTTGTACATAGAGTTGATTGGTTTATCCAGCGGATTTATCTTCTCGATCCCATCTAGCCATATGAGATCAAATTTGATAGCAGGTGGCTTGTGCCATCAAGCCATAGAATTTATGAATCTATCAGCCTCATCAGTCACCTTTAGTTTACCACCGGAATCATTACGGGCCCAGTGTTCAGTCGGCTTCACATGTGGCTTACGGAAACGTTTCAACGTTCGTTCACTGAGCAGCGTGATATCGGAGCCTGTATCAAGCTGCAAACGAACTGGGATGTCGGTAATACGAACCGTGGGGAACTTCCTTCGGCAAGCGAAATCAACTTTGAATGTTGCCGTCACCGAGTTTGACGGCGATTTTAGGCTAAACCGTGGTGTGAGAGTGGCTGCAGTCTTTGAGATCGACATAAATCTTCTTTGTAGCTACGGCGACTGTGCCTGGAAAATTTGTGACGCCTTAAGCGGCACTAACGAGCAGAACGCCCCTGATTGCAATGCCAGCCACTTGTGGGAAGTTTACTCTGCCTTCGATCGGCCTTGCTGTCAGATTTCTTGGGCGCGCTTGAGTTGATTTCCTGTACATAGCTGGTTGAAGGTGACCGACCGATCATGGCCGTGTCGTGCTTCAGAATGATGAGGCGTTGGCACTCAATGGTGAGGCTCTACAACGTCATTTCGGCATCCCGTTCAATTCCGCTGAGCAGCCGGGTTCTGATGTCAGCATCATGGGATGACTGGAAACCGGATACAAACATGAAGCACTTAAACTGATTTTCCGTCATTGAGCTGAGCTTGAAGCGCTCGCATTCTCGATTGACAACACCGGCAAACGTGGTGAAATCATCATCGTTCTTCTTTAGGCATAGTTAACGGATATTGAACAATGATTTTTGATCGCCGAATATCTGGGATAGTGTTCCGACAGATTCATCTAAGCTCGAGGAGAATAAAATTTGTGAACCGTTCATGCTCCGGTGTGCCGAGTTTTCGCAGCAATAATCTGACTCTCCATCCATCACCAAACCTAGAAAAATCAATCTTGAACATGTCGTCGTACTGCTTGAACCAGGAGTCAAAACTGTGACCAGAAAGAGGGTCGATGTGAGCTCCGTAATCGAGACCGTGGCTGCTTCAAATGAGAAAGCAGAAGTCTTAATAGCACTGACTGCTACTATCTGGATATGCAGTTTCTGAGCCAGTGATTCAGTGAGCTTAAGTTGCGCTTCCTCAAACTGCTTTTGTTGCCGCGGCAATAGCTCTCGGAACTGATCAAATTCGACTGATATCGTGGGTTCCATTTTGCCAATTGTATTAGCGGTATTTCTCTCAGCTTAGTTCTTGGTCTCCGAGGGGACCTAATTCTTACTTATGCCGTTCGAACAAAGCTTGGCAAACAGGTTTTTTACCGTTGACCCAGCAAACACCCTGTGAGGGCATGGTAAGAAAATTTTCAAGCTCAGAGTAGACACATTGATTAGAAAATTTTTTCTCAGTTCGGGTAGTAGCTGCGTGGAATGACCTTCCTTCAGTGGTTGTTCACGCTCCTTCTAGAACCCAGTTTAAAGCACTATTAGACATTTATTTAAGCGAATCCTCGCGCTGGCAAGCATACTACCCCGCGCTGAGAACATAAAGAACAGTGGTACACCCTTTTTCACTTGTGCCTTTCAGGTGAACGACAGACACTGACCGACAAGTACAAAACCGACCCAACCTAGAAACTTGGGCAAAAGCCTCGATCCGTGAATCCGTATATGTTCTGGGCCTCCCAAGCTAGCGTTCACGTCAGCAAAACACCAAAGATGCACATGACATATTAACCCCCAAAACGAAGTCATTAACAGTTGTACAGCGCTTCGTATATATGGCGTAGGCTATTATAACTTTCTGGAAATTCTGACGCGTTCTGGATTCGACATAGGCAACCGGCATTTGGCCTATACTGGATCATGATTGGCTGTTGGGTCCAGACCTCCGACTAATCAGATATTGGCTCGATGCCGGACCGGCAAGCGTCCCGAATCCTTGGCCAGTCCTGAGTGGGATGGACTTCTCAGCCGTAGCAGCACCTGATTGCGAGTGCTAAGGGGGGACCCGTGTGGCATTTCGTCTGACAGATCGTCACTAGTTACCAACAGCCGGGCCTCCTTGCTGCGTATAGCAGTGCGGCTGGCGAACATTGTCTCATGTTGGTATTTTTTTCTGGTCTGAAATGTGGTTTTAGCTCTGTCGGTGTTCAGAGAATTTTGCGCTGCTTGTCCCTTGCAAATTTATGCCCCTTGAAAGGAAACCGTATGCGAATCCCTGTGGGGTTGTCCGGGTATACAGCATGTTGTCCCCTGATTTCACCGCGTCCAATAAATCACCGTTCATCTGTTAAACTTTTGATGCATAGCTGCCTTCCCACCTGAAGAAGCAGTGGTTTAGGACAAGGCATGTCTTTCTCGCCATCCCCTCTCAAATTTGTTGCTGACGTGTTGCTTGAAACTTCTGTGCCTACTTCTGAGGAATTGGGGACCGGAATGCTCCCAGGCCCTTCGCTCACAGACAGCTGTCCTTGGTTCAGATCCATCAAAATGCAAGTAATTCTTAATAGGTTAAGTAAAAATGCTGCACGTTTTGGTGTACAGTTCACGCCCGCGAATTGCAAAGTGCAGATAAGAGGATGGGTGAGATCAAACCCAAACTTTACGCTCGCATACCAACCAGTTTGTTTACCTAAACAGTTGCATAATTTCTGGTGGCCACTGACGAGATTGATTCTCGAATCATGAAGGCCAGGACAGATTTCGCCAACCCGCGACACCTACGGTGCCGACGTAATTTCAGTTCGTCTGTCAAGGTTAGAGTTTATGATGCGATCCATACCGTTTTGTGGATTACCAGTGTGGCTCCCACTTGTAGAGGACATAGGAAAGATGTCGGTGTTTGACCATCGGTTTTTCCGAAGCATTGTTCGGGTCTTGTGGGAATATCAGCTTAGTGATGCTGAGGTACACCAGATGGTCATAGGAAGAAAGAGCTCTCCCGAGATAGGTGAATTACTAGTGCGTCATAGGTTACATTGGTCTGGGCATTCACTCCGCACGCCAGACCGTCTGCCTGACAGAGCTCTCTCCTTCCAGCCCTGTGCTTATTGGAAGTGGCCGAGAGATGAACAGCGATTGGCCTGGCGGAGCAGTATGAAAATGCAAATCATTCAACCCAGTTAGGTCGACAGTTGCCGCTTTCCCGGATGGGGATCCCGGGATCCAACTTATCAGTGGTGAGTAGCACCAACAGACATGACTCAATCGCGCAGTCATTGGCACTTGATCACCGAGGCGATAGTTTTCAATACATAACTGCGCAGTTTCCAGACTTAAATGGTCATGCCGTTGCCTCGGTGCTGCTGACCGAAACTATAGCACCTGGGACATCGCCTATGGCTGGACTCAACTGGATAACATAGTGCGCCGGATTTCCGTTTTCATCGACATGTGCTGTCTTTGAGGCGAGGATTCAATAACTGACTACGGTGTGGGCTGTATTGTTAGACGTCCGCGAGACTTGGCCACTTTATTGTGGGGGTGTGTACAAGACATCTTCAGGTCTTCCGTTGTTGAAGTTTCAGAGTTATAGCTCCCCACAGTGAGTAGCCAGAAAACGGGTCTTGGTGAAGCAAAAGTTCGCTCAAAGAATTCACCCAGTACCGCAATCTAAGGTTGCTGGGCAATGCTTATCGTTTTCGCACCTCTGGTGCGAAGCAGTGAGATGCGCACTGCTGATGATTCCCAATAAGGGTGAAACAGCTGTACAGTGCTTCTCGGCTTTTTAGCATAGATTGGCTTCACTTACAGGATGAAATCACCACAAAAATCCCAAATCTCCTCACTACCAACAGTTGTTGGGTGTTTGACGGCTAGGCGAGACAGAAAGACGAGTGAGGGGTGTTTTGAGAAGAGTTAGCAAGATTATTGCTGTAAGGACGAATGATACTTCCAATTTTCCAAGACCAAAGAAAGGGTTGAAGTACTCCACTCACGAGGCAGTGGGAGGATATAGAGTTTCGTTAGGACACTTTGCTCTTAACTTCTAACTCAAGAGCCTGAACCGCGAGACAGGTTTTTAGGGTCTTCTTAAGGAACCGTTTCCGGAGACAATCATTCAACAGTCTGACCCACTTGGCTGGAGTTTGGTCTGGCTCTTGAGCGCAGGCATAACTGTCTGACTCCTAATGCGGCCGCACATAGCAGGTGCCTCCTGAGTAGCACTGGGCAGTTTGGTTTGAGAAATACTCCAGCTGTATTGAATGACGCACAGGTGGCCACAACTAGCCGTTTGGCGATCGGAGTAAGCGGTTTTTAGGGCTTATTCTTCTCACTTGTCCTTCCTCAGAGTAAGGCAGCATCGCTGCTTCTATAAATTTTTAAATGCCAAACACCTGGAAGAAACGGTTTACTTCATTCACACCTATCGCAGATGACAGTGCGACCTTACCCCCAGACCGCCATGTACTGCTATTTTTCGCAGTACGAGGACTCATTATTCTTCGTCGCGCTGCCCTCTGTTAATCTTCTCAGTATGGTTGAACCTTAGGGAAGCAAGCTTTAGCCAGCGTATCCCGCAGTATCACTGCTGGATCACCACGGAAAGGTGATAGCTTTACTCGGGTCAAAAAATATGCTGGCCCTGACTGTGGTAATCACAGAGAAACTGGCTTAACCCCGTTGCACTGAGGTTTATGCGCCACGTTTCACGTCGTCTCACGACAACAAGTGAATACGTGACCCGAGAGCGACAACTAGGATTCTGACCTGAAAGTGGTTGCTTGAACGACATCCTTACACTGCGTCAAGTGTCAGCAGCGGCGTGCGTACAGACGCCCTACAGTCTTGGTGTTCCTTGAATTCAACGGTGTGTCCGGTTCTGTCGACCGATTCGTTACCTTCGATATCGTTCCTCAGAAGTTCGTGAATGCCATGCTCTGAATTTGCGTAATTGTGGACGCCTGAGTGTATGGAATGTTTTTCAAGGTGTCAAACAAGAGTGTCCTCTCTCTCCATTTTGTTTTACACCGTCATTGAGGAAGTAATAGGGTGATCCGTCACGAAGAGACTGGACCTTACCATGATGTGACGGTTTACGCACCTCAGCGATCCATTGAGCTATACTGGGTGGTGTCCCCGCGACACTCACAGACTCATACCAGGTTGGTCAATGATTAGAGGTCTGACAAACAGTCTCCTGGTCCTCAAGGTTGGGGGTTGGAACATGTGGCGACTTGTTCCGTTGTGTCGTGGGTGTTTATCACATGAATAACGGAGTGCGGTGGCAATCAGAATAAGAACAGAAAAGACTGTGGGCCAATAAGCTAGGCTTTATTCACCCAAATCTCTGACATTGGAGCCGAAATGATAATTAGTGATTCAGCAATGAACGGCGAAACGTTTTGCAAAAGAGAACTGTTCATTTGTAGTACCCTTCCGGTCAGTAAATTCGCCCGCCAACCACTGAGCCATCTCGCCTTAATTAGCTATCTAACAAAGCTTATTGGCGTGATATGGAACGAAGTGGAAGTGCCCGTATGAAGGGGCATATCGACAATTGTTCCTTTCTTAGCTGTCAGCAGTTATTCCTATCATGGGGAGAAATGGCTTACAGGTTTGAGCGCGAATTTACTGACTGGAAGGTCCGCGGTTCGAACCCAACCTCTGCCTCTCGACTTCCCTCTCCAAGCTTGGGTAGCATGGCAGTATCCCAGTACTCGTGCTTCCTTCGGGTAGCATGGCGGCTAGGCACCGAAAGGGCGTGACAGCTAAACGATCTATTTGTGTTCCTATCTTCAAAAAGTTACGCGACCACTGTATGAAAACCACCGTGGAATTAGCCCGGTAGCTGTGACATCCAAGATGATCTCTGGTCTTATTTTCAAAGGTCCACTGAACGCAGCGAGAGATAGATCCGTCAAAACTAATTTGGGTTCTACGCCACAAGATGATGGATCGATCCTATTTTCACCCTCCGACGGATTGTGGAACTGTGGCACTGTTTCCAGCGACCAGCAGTGGTTTTCTTTATTGACTTGAAAGCTGCCTTTGACTCTGTAGACCATCAGGCAATATGACAGTGTCTGTGTGCTACTTGGGTGATTTATTAACTCGATGAACTTTTTTCCGTCACCTCTGGTAGTCTAGTACTTGAGCAGGAAAACCTCAAAGAAGATACAAGGATACTGGATGAAGGTCGGTATATTGCAGACGAACAGATGGAAGGACGCTGCGGCTTAGTCGGCTACAGCAGAAAAAAATGAAACCTCAGTGAAATATTACAGAGGGTAGAATTGTTCGTTAGGGCTTGACTGTCCTTACAGGAGCAAAGGTAATCCTTATAGATTCTCGACCCTCCTTAAGGCGCTATACGCCATCTCCCGCGGACATATGAAGTTCTAGGGGAATCTCTCTTCTGAGTTTACCACATCAAGTGGTTCCAGGCAAGGCTATCTTCTTTCTCCTTCCCTCTTAAACTTTGTCATTGATACGACTATGTTGACTCGCTACAAGCCAGTGGGGTCGAAGTGCTCCCGGGCGTTAGCTCACAGATATCAAGCACGCAGACGACATAGCTCTTCTTGGATCTGACGCCGTGGTACTGCAAACAATATTAAATAATCTAAATAATTTGCCTCCCGGTTCGACATTCGCTTCATACCTGCAAGATGTAAAGTACTGCTACAAGACTGGGTTGGCTCGAACTCGCGCCTCATGCTTTTGGATGAGCCGATTGAAGTAGTAGACAAGTTTGTTTTGTATCAGTCCCAGTAGTTTCGCGATAAATGATATTCCGATCCGCATTTGGAAGGCCAGATCAGCTTTCATGAACCTGCACCACCTGTGGCGTGGCTATAACATCAGCTTATTTTACGGTCAGAAACCAAGCCACTGCCTGGCAAGGACGTTGCGAAGAGAGTTGAACTTACCGTGGTGTGACGGTTCTTTTTTACCTCGGCGACCCATTAAGCTATACTAACGAGTGCCTGCACGACACTTGCAGAGTTTCTCACACTAGGTTGATCACTGGTTAGGGGTCTGACAAACAGTCTCCTGGTCCTCCAGGTTGGGAGTTGAAACCTGTGGCGACTTGTTCCGTAGAATTGGTAATGCATTCGCATTCCCCGCCAAACACTGCTGCCTTGCGATTAGGCTTTTTAACCAAAGGCTTTGGCAGAGGACCCTTATCGTCCTCTTGTCTAGGTGTGGGTGCCCTGGCAATAACCCAGTCCACTTACGACGTACGGCAGCGAAGCATCACTGTTGAACAATAATGTGTTAATGATAATGATGATGATGACAAGGATGTCAAGTCTTTCAGTGTTTGACCGTTGGTGTTTTTGGAGCAAGTCGACCGTGAAGTGTGGTGGAGACAGGAAGCCAAGGAAATGGAAGAGGCCCAGAAAGCCGGTAAAGTTCGAAGATTATTTCAGTTGATCCGTGCGACCGGTCCCCAAAACCCACCCGTGAGCGAAATCATCAAGGACCGGAATAAAGTGAAGATCTCGAATAAACAAAAACGCCTCGACCGATGCGCCGAATACTTCGAAAAACAATTGCCATGGCCACCGGGTGGCACCCGTCTGGGGCCCACAGGCGACGTGGACCCATGGACGGTGAACGTGGAACAGCCTACGGCCTCAGAGGCTTATGGCTGCATATGTTCGCTCAAGTGCCACCGAGCATCTGGTGGCCACCCGTATTGTTCAAAGATGGGGGTGAACTCCTCAGTCAGCGCTTGTCTGATCTGTTTGCTTGCATTTGGGAAAAGGAGTCTGTCCAACACAAGTGGGGAGAGTCGGTGATACTAGCCATTTTAAAAAAATGGCTCGTTGTAGGCGTGGCAACCACAGGGGGATCAGCTTCACCCCGGTCGTAACGAGACTGTTGGCGTCATTGGTGCTTCGTCGCCTTGTGGTAACTCGCGAAACACTGACTCGAGAGCAGGAAGCGGGATTCCGGCCTGGTAGGGATTGGGCTGACTAAATCTTCACACTTCCTCAGGTGCCAGAACAACGCCATGCGCATAAGCGATCCACAATTCTAGTGTACGTGAATTTCTAAGCCGCATTTGACTCGGTTGACCGATCTGTTCTGCTTGACACGTTTGCCCACCAAGGTATGCCCCGGACGTTCGTGAACATAATGAGCACTTTGTATTCCCAGAATTGCGAGTGTGAGAGTAAGCGGCGAGCTCTCCTAAAGCTTCTGTACATGAAGTGGTGTCCGTCAGGGATGCCCACTCTCTCCATTCTTGTTTAACTTTGTGATCGATGAAATCATAAGACGAACGCTGGAAGGTCTCCAAAACCCCAGTGTTCAAAAAGCCTGTGACGAAAACCTTGTCGATCTGAAATATGCAGACGACATCGTTCTCATCTTCTAAGAGGAGAAGACGCAAGAGTTCTTGGATGAACTGAATAAAGTCATCCCGTCCTTTGGTATGCACTTTGCGACCACAAAGTATAAGGTCATCCTCCTGGACATGCGGTCGCTGAACACAGAGGGAAGCACTCGAAGTTTTGGAGCGTTTCACGTAATGTGACGAATGAGGTCGGTGCACGAATCTGCAAGGCTCGGGTCGCGTTTGCTTACTTGAGACACCTATGGGTTTATCCCTGAATCTCAAGAGACGTGTGTATCAAGCTACAGTACGGGCAGCGGTACTGAGACGTCTTCAGGTGTTCGACAATTGTTGCCTCAGAACCATAGCTCGTGTGGTCTGGTGTCGGCGTGTCCGTAATGAGACAGTTAGAAGCGATTTTTCAGTTGTGCAACTGGAAATTCCATTGAAGGATGTGTCCAGCACCAGAAGCTGCGTTGGTTGGGACATGTGTAGCGTATGCCTCGCCACCGTTTGTGAAGAGTGCCGTTTTACGTGCCAAATCCAGGGTGGCGTAAACAGCGAGGTGGCCAACCTTTGACCTAGCACACAGGTATGAAGGTGATTACGAAACGTTTGGGTGCTGTCGGTCTTACTCGCCTTCCAGGATAGGGACCGCGTGATCCTCACTGCGCCTGGTTGGAGACGCTGCAAGATATGGCTGCCAACCAGTAAACTCAGTTGCGTTGGTCAATGGAGTCTTCCTGGATAGGGACCCCGAGGCATCAGTTGTTAGAGACATGGTCAGAAATGTCCCAGTTGCACCCTCAGTGGCACTCGTTCATCCCAGTCATTGCATTTACTAGATAGCTCCCCTTCCAATCTGTACACTCAAAAGTCTACTGGCAACTCTTTATTTAAGCATTTGTTATATCATTCACTGCGTCCAGTGCGCAGTTACCCCCACACCTCCCCAAATCATCGGTTAACGGAACTGTGGCAGCTATAACCACTGTACTACAAGTACGCGGTTTTCACAGCTGATGATTATGATTATGATTATGACAAACCAAGGTCAATGCGGTCGAACTCCGAGATACTACAGCAAAGCTGCATTCGGATACCTTTTAAGTGGATTGAGACTCAGTGGAACACTGTAGAGTCAATGATCAAAGTAAAAGCCTGTACAAGGCCTTCCAAAGTAAATTTATTTATCTGTTGCTTAGGAAACGTGATACTGTTAGAGCATCAAAACGGAAAGCAAACGAACCACATTTTCGGAGTTTCCCTTCTGACCCCAGTTTACTTCGCAAATGATTGGATTTCACCAGTTATGAAGAATTCCATGTTTAGGTAGTATATAAGGCTGATGGAAACTGGAGGCTGTCTCCCTAACAAGCCCAAGGAAGTTCGAAACCGATCTTGGGCTGTCGAAGAGTTTCTAGCTACCTTATGGGTAGTTTGTTCCATCTACACGAAGTTGTCTGCTGTTCGATATAGTCGTGATCATGCAGCCCACGATAGGCTAAGAGCGCCGTTGATATTAGATCAGTGGAACTGATTATCGCAGTGTAAGCTAAATCTCCGATGATTCTCGACCAGTCCTTGGTACTTGTCATAAGGGAAGTTGAATGTCGCGGAAAGTCGATGTCTAGAATCCTCGCACATACGTCAACAACAACAGAATCATCATGGATCTGACATTTGTCCAAAATGTCGATTACACGTGCGTATCAATCGTTCATCATTATCAAAATGCCCTTAGCTACACATATGTAATCCACTGGTGTATTATTTTAATCACTTGGGACGGGTGGGGGACGCTGACTTGTGGGCCTTTTCATTAGTGCCATCGGGAAGAATGCCTACCTTTCAGTGTTGCAACGATTTGCTTGTCTCAACAACCGACTGAGATATACTGGGCAATACACCATTCCATTAAAAATGATTTATCGTTCTCCAGATAGCCCGTTGGATATCTTTAACGTGAATTTGCGCCACAAGAGTTTCCGCGTAGGCTGTTTCTGCACCTCCCATCTCCCTTCCTGGAAAGTCGGTGTTCTTGAAGCGTCGGACACAATAAGTGTACGGTAAAGGCTGATCGACCAAATACCAACTATTAAACAGTTGTTAGGTTTCTTTCAGTAGTTGAGGTCCATACCAGATCGATTGTGCTGGAAGCAAGTTAGGAATAATAAGCATCCGGGCTTCGAGAATTTTGAGGACCACGGAGGGCTGTCTGGCTGTAGATTGTAAGAAAAATTCGCCGTGCATCCTACCGAGAAGCTCAAAAGATTTGCTTTGGGTTAAAATCAAACATTCTGGTGATTAGCACGGCACATATCCGAAATACCTCCAAATCGTTTGAATGAAACTAAGAGGATCATATCGGAAAGCACTAGTATTTTTGCTATTCACCATAACCTGACGCATTACTCTACGATATAAGGCATCTCTCGAAGAGAGGCCACCCTTAGGACCGCCCGAATTTCATTTTTCCTGTTGTCGCCTCCTTAGATTAATACTGACATACTGCACGTTATTTTAGGCCTTTCTTGTGACCTAAATATGGATACGACTTACTGGTGTTCCTAATCTACTGTCGTATGGCTTAAGGAGCGGTCTGTCGTTTCCGTTGACCGCAACTTAGAATTTTATTACTCTTTGTTGTATCTTGTTGAACAAGTGATGGCATTTCCTTCCAGATACGCATATCCAGATGCCACAGTTGTTCCTTTTCAAAGGAGTCCATCGAACTCTGCAGACTGCTTTGATCCATGCGTGTAAACGTCAGCCTGCAGATCTACTGGCACTTCTTTCACATTCAACGCCCATATCTAAAAAAGACCTTCGATCGGCCCTCGAGCGACTAGAAGATTTTTACCCGACAAAAGATATTTGCATTCAGTTGCATCAAACTCTGAATTCACAGCCCGTTGATGGGGCGTTTTGGTCAAAATTCTTACTGGTCTCAGATGAGCTCAAACGCCCTCTACTATCCCGAGGTGTGTTAGACTTCGTTCTGACCACCCCCGACTCGCACAACATCGCGACGATAATGCAAACCCTCAGGTCCCTGGTATCATATAAACAGTTCGAAGAATTCCATTCCTTATTCGACACGCTTGTTCAAAGGCTAACCGATGCACAGAAGAAAGCTTTCTCCGATGAACTCGTCGAACTTCTGGCCAACACGCCCTACTGGAACGAAGCGCTTGAGTTTCTTCCATCATGTTCACGTCCACGTGGCATTCGAAATTTGTCCGAAGGTGCTATTCAGTTTGGTTCTTTTGACGATGCATTCCGTTTACTGGACAACTTGAATGCTTATCACGAAGCTCCCAGTGATAGATTTTTCAGCCTGTTTTTCGATCGACTCGGTGACATTAACGATTTAAAACACGTAGATCGTCTGTTTTCTGTTCTTCACGAGAAGATCTGGGTCGTTTCAGACCAGACTGCAAGAGTGATCAGCTCCTGGTTTAACAGGTGAGTTCTGTATGAGATGATTGTAATCTTGTTCCCTCAGTCGCGTCCCGTCGGCCTACCAAGCACAGATGGAGGATGTTCAGATTTCGGGGTGAGTCATTTCGTTTTGCCTCGAACCTCAGTGACCAGAACGACATGCTCCCATTGCAAATCAAAACTGCCTGCTTTCCTGATCGACGAAGAGGATTTGAAACGAATGGCAGATGAGTTTTATCAGAGCGCTTTCAAGGTTTGTATATTTTTACCAACCGATCATTGCTGTGAAGGGAACACGTCAAGAACATTTATACCTGACAACAACACCCAAGGAACTAAGCACTCTAGACAAGTTTTTGAACGAACAAACGATGCCTTTCGATTGCGTTATCGACATCATGAATGTCATACACATTATGGATGCGGCGTTTGTCCCAGAGAAAGCCCATCGGCTGGTCTGTGAGGTAAGTGATAGTGATTTGTGCTGACTCTACAATAGATACAATGAACCTCATCAAGGCTATCTATTTAAATTCAGCTGTCCCTAAAATACATGTGGTTCTTCACGTCAAGGAAAAGCTATAAATTTATCTGCCTTTTGTCCCAATAGTCCAGCGTCGGATTTCAGCCTCCTCACTTCAACCCTCAAATCATGTTTAGGTTTCATTCCCAACAAGCGAAACTGTATACCTTGTTATGCGTTAGTAAATAACTCCTTGGTTTGTGCAAAACTTGTATAGCAGGGTGTGATTGGTTCAGTCAATTTGCCACATTGGTCTGTGAAATTGATCTATTTCTAACATGCTGATTGCTATGCATGTTTGCTACATAAGGGTTTTGACATGCATCAGCTCTACTTCTTGTCGGCGTTCCTTTGGGCTTATAACTACCGTGAAGTACGGGATAGGCTTTCGCCCTCATATGTTTAATCATCTTACGAGGGTGCTTTCTCGTAAGGAGAGCACTGCACTTAGATGTCGGGACCTTCAAGGTTAAAAAAGTGCGCTGAGCAGGTATCTCTTCGCATCCGCTAGAATTTAACGGAGGGCTTGAACACGGCTTTCTTGTTCCGGACAGTCAGTATCCAGTCTTGCGTTCTTGAATCTAGCCTGAATTTCCTTCCATTACGAATGTGCTCATCAGTTGCTCATATCCTTCATCTTCTTTTCTTTCAGGTATTGCGGAATTTGAACAGGCGATTCGGTTTCCACCGATTCTGTTTGGTTGGAAAGGGAACGAGGGTCGTGGGGAACAAGACCTTTTGGAGGGCCGTGAAAACGCTGGGGAACCAGCTTGGCATATCTGTGTTCACTTTCATCACAGACCAAAGGTAAACAGCGGTTTTGCTAGATGTTAACGGTTTACAGGAGGACGGTGGCCCCATGGTGAGGGACACAGTAAGTAGAAATACACACCAAGAACAGGTAAACGAACCATCAAGTTGGCTTTCAGAGCAACCTGCCAGGCAGAGTCTGAAGGAGTTTTAGCTTGTAAAATGGCTGGTTTTTTAGATATTTTGGGATGTTTCAAAGTTTAAACATTTGAAGGTTTGAAGAAGTAGTCGAAAGGTCCATCCAGCAGCGGTGCCTTACCACTTAGAACAGGCCAGTTGGGGGGAAAATTTACTATGACGCCAGTGATAAAATAGGTGAAGGGTTGCTGCAACCCGATGTTGGCAAGAATCTGGGACTTTCTACTACTGAGGAAGTGAGGTGACTCACCTTCCCTTGAATTCGGTCCAAAATTGACAAGAAAACCCACACACTCTCACTTCGGGTGAGTCCCGGAATTCGGGAGCCAAAAAGAAAGCTAGTCCTGGTCGTTGGTTCGTTTGCTGAGCTGTGTAAGTTAATTTCAAACGCTTCGCCAATCAATGTGACATCATCAATGCGTCTTTCAGAAGCGCAGCGTAGCAGTGTGTTAGTGGTTGTGCGTGTGGTAATATACATGCTGCTGGACAACATTGACTTGGATTGTTTGGGCGATTCAATTGGTTGGCACGTTGGCCATCGTTCTGGTCGGCCCATGCCCTTGTGACCTTTGAGGTCGGTTCCTAACGATCCCATCCACTGATCGTTTCTAGTGGGTTTTGACCTTGACCTATCCGAGCTCCACGCTGTGACCTTCACTGATATGCTTCCAGGAGGTTTCCTGTCTCTTGGTTGTTTCGTCTGGCAGTTAGTTTCATTTGAGTATCACGGTTGAGTCGCTAGTCCTTTAACCCACTTGTATGTTGGACAAGTAACAGTTCTTTGTTGGGCAAACCGGACATGTTCGGCATGAAGCGGATAATAATTTTCAGATTCAAGCAACAGTGCTGTATGGCTGGCCTGTGTCGCAGGACGTGGCTGGGAATTATGAGTGAACAAGTGTTCAGTAGGTCACTGTTGTGATGTCTTGTTGCGGAAACCCAGAATCCAAACCAGTTTTCGTGGGATAGACGTCCTGCAAGGTAAGGTGTTGGTTCTTGACAAAACGACGGCGCTGACTATCTACCAACCAGTGAGACGATAATTACATCATGTGTGGTTCAAGTGGATAATAAACAATACAGTAAACAAGACTTTCCTGTTTTCCAGCGCAACAGTTCAGTATTTCATTGATTGTTTTAGGTAGTAAACGCACTCATTCGCCGGAGGGTGGAGTTCATTCCCGTAGCTTTTGACTTTGTAGTCTATCTGTGTGATGTGTTCTTGCATTGTTCCAGACCTGGGAGTTCGTTTGGAGACTAATTAAATGTTTACCAACAGAACGCTAGAAACCTGTCATGAATAATGTCTCAGTCAAGTGTTTAGGACTTCAATGGTGTTCTAGACGACTTCTGTTCTATCTGAAGTAGTGGATATAAGGTTCTTTTTGAGACAACCGTTTGGCATTTGTGTAATCTCCAAACGACAGATATATCACATCTGAACTCCATTACCCCATTTCCGGTTTCCAGAAGCGACGATGATATTTTCATGCTGTATATTGCCCTCTGGTCGGGACCACGCTGCCACCTGGTTTCGAATGACGAGTTCAAACAACACAGATTTACTGTGGGTTTCGATTTAGGAATGCGGATATCTCAGTGGCAGGCGACTCGTCAGATTGCCTTAAACTGCCAGCAGCGTCGACAACTGCTTTTGGTGAGTTACCCTTTCCAAAACGTAGTATATTACCTTCAATAACAAGTTGGATCAATTGCTGCTTACGCTGCGCCTTTGGCACTAGTGCACAAGCCCCACCTGAATGCACTTATAGACTAAAATTCGAACGAAAAGCAAAATTTTAGGATGTGGCGCTCGTTCGGTGCACAGCTCTCATGTATCCGAACATATTGCGGGGACGAAGCCTAAGTGGGAGCAATCGAAAATCGACAGATTCGGATTTCTGACCATTCACGAACTCAGCTAGGGGTTGAGTAAGACCGTTCTGCGTGGGCAGCCCGAGAAGCATCGACTGAGTTTAATTTTGGCGCGTACAACGCGAAGCGAACAGTTTATAAAGAGCATGCTTTATTCTCTGTTGATCATCATCTAAGCAAAATCATAGCGTTCGCCTCTTCACCGGGCGCTCTATCAGATGCATTAAAATTCCAAACACTACACCTTTCAGCCACCTGAAGATCACGGTGGCTGCACAACCCTAGCAACCGACTTAAGTCTACTGAATGTACATCTCAACCCTACCCACTGATTGACTCGCACTTTGTTATGCAGTGATGAATGCTACGGTTCAAGGTCCATTTGATGGAGTGAATTGTGAGTGTGTACACTACCCATACGTCAGAATAACATATCACTCGTCGCTTTCCTTGCTTACGAGCTATTAACTTGTAATCTGTATACGGCTACCGATAATTCTCTTTTTCTCAACACAATTAGGAACCAATTCAGTGTGATACGCGTGTACATGGATCCTTGAGTACCGGATGGCATATACCGTACGATGACAAATCCCAACGCCGGTCCTACGTGCCACCAAATCATTGGATATGCATCAAACCGCAATCTTATAACAAATGACTAAAACACTTCATTCTGTACATAGCTCGTGGTTTTCTGTACCAAACTGACTGACCATCATGTCACTAATATAGATTTTGCCTATGTGGGGGACTGTGTTTGAAAACGAAACATTATGTAGTTAAACCCTCGTTGTATGGGCTCCAATCAAAGCACCAGGACCGTGTTTATCAGACGAAACATGCCAAGTGACAACCGGATGTTTTAATTGCTGTTCAGCTAACATACAAACAATAAGGAATTATAGCACAGCAAATGGTTTAAAAAAGATAAAATCACCACTTAACGCGGTTTCAAAACAAGGAGAAAAAGCTGTCGAGTCCTTGGCCAATTTCCCAGATAGATATTCCCGTACCCAGGTGCTCCACAAGATCTATTCTGCGTGAAATGGACGCGACGGTTGGATAGTACACAAAATTTTCGTGGCCGTTTTCATCTCTAGAAGTGAAAATAAATATTAAGACTATTAGAAACCGAGAGTCGAAAAGCAAACCGTTCAGTCGTGGCGCTCATCCAACCTGAAATCTGTGGGACCAGGCCACAAAATAGCCACAGGGAGTACAAAACGAAAATGCTTGGGTCAGGGCCTCAGTGTATGACAAATCAATCAATTGTAATTAACATACTGCTCGTGTGGCTGATACGGAATGTCCACGTTCGATAGGAATGCATAGGAACGGGGGCTTGCCGTTCGAGTCCACAGATAGCAGCCTCGTATCAGTTTACCAAAGGCGAGTATGTACTTTCACGAGTTGATTAACCATATGTATTAAAGTATCGTTTTCAACTTGATAATGTTATCAAAAGTTAGATAAAAACATCAGGCGCGTCTCCGAATATCATAACCGCTTTAATCCAATGAGCAGTGACAGTCACACTGAGAATTCCCAAGAAACGATAAGTGCCTCGCTCTGACACTTATGAATTAAACATGGAAACAAATGAGCAGGTCCATAGCGAGGTCTGGAAGCGTCGCCCAAATTGTCATTTCAAATGCTCCGTTATCTCAGCACATCCCGAAACGTGGACAATGGTAAGAAAACCATGTAGCTTGGGCAGTATCCCGGCCCTCGTGCTTCCTTCTGGTGGCATAGCAGCTAGGCACCGAAAGGGTGTTACAGCTCATTGACTATCTTCTTTAATGGTAAGGGTTTGTGCAGTTTGTTGACCTGATATTCCTTGGGAAAGCAACACCGTGAGGACTGCTACCTTTGCGAAATTATGGAAAATTTGATCCGGTGTTTGGAGGCAATAGGCAGTTGTGCCACTCTCCAGTGACTAGCACTGGATAAAAATTGCCCGGAACACTTCCGATCCCCGTGGTGAGGATTGTTTGCACGGATGCTAGCCAAAAACGCGGGTTGCTTTCGGTCCGTTAAAACGCCATAGATGCAAATTTTACAAAATTAGACATTTCCGCCGATTCGACCAACTGGCTAGAAAAGGGTGTGTGTCATTGAATTAGGAAAGAGCATCGAATAGAACAACTTCAAGAACTCAATGAACTTTAATGGAATGATGGTAGGAGTGTCTCGTCAACAACGGAAATCCTTCGACTCAACAAGGCGCCCAGCCCGAATGGTATGTACCACTTGTTTTTCAAAGCCGGTTAAGAACCTACTACTAACTAGCTAGAAAGAACAGAATACCGGTGGAATAGGGCTAATCGATGATGACTACACTCTCTACAAATGGTGCAAGAACATTGTGAAAATCCTGACATCAATATGGTAGCCGCAGTGCTATATGCGGCGCAAGTTGGTCGATTACTTGTGAGGATCAAGTTGGATTTTATCTTGACAGCGAGATGGGTGTGGTTAGAGCGCGAATCACTGACCGGAAAATCCGTGTTTCGAACCCGACCTCTGCATCTCGACTTCTCGTGTCTGGGCTTGGGCAGTATCCTAGCCCTCGTGCTTCTTCGGGTGGTATGGCAGCTGGGCACCGAAAGGGTGCTACAGCCGAACTATTTTTCTTGACCAGGAATGCGTTGGCCATCGCTAGCCGAGTCTCTTTGAGACTCGGGCAACGACACAATTTCAGACATCCAATAGTGATTTCTCTTATTGCCGTAAAATCTACCTTTGGTTTGTCGGTCGTCAGAATCTAATGGTCAAAGTTGCCATGTATGTCGGTTCCTGTAATCGCGCACGGGTAATCGGTAAGATTTTTCCCAAGTTTACCGCGTCCATTTGTGATAAAATAAAGCCGTTTTCCCTCCGTTTCTCTTCAACTTTTTCATTGATGTGCCGCTAACGATTCCTCTGCTTGCCTTCTCAGGGTCATAGATGCGTGCGCTCACAGATAATACTGCTGTTTTTGGTTTGGAGCCCTAAGTAATTCTGCTGCACAGTTTGGTATGCACTTCACACCTTCAAAGTAAAACTGCTCCTATAAGAAGTCCATGGCATCTTTTACCAGCCTTCGACGCCTAAGGCGCCATTTTCAACTTGTCTGCCGTATGGTTTGAGGAACACCTCCCGTGATGGACAAGGTAATCATGCGTCAAAGATTAAGCTGATTAGTGTATGTACTTCGTACGTCACAGGACCATCTCCATCGCACAACTCTCCTTGTCCAGCCATGCACTTAGTGAAAACGACCGAGGTAGGCAGCCTGTGATCAAGAAACGAAGTATGAAAGCCCTAACCAGTAGGGATGGCAAGTGCCGTCACTCTGAATGTAGAACCCGGGAATCGACCAATAGTTAAAGACCTTGACAAACATGATTCAGCCACGTAGTAAATGGAGCTTACGGATCACCACACAGCTACCCTACTTCGAGCTTCCTCGGACAAGTAGGACTCACCATCAGCTAATTTTTCAGGTTATTACCCCAATGTATGGGTATACCTTCCCTGTTCTCCCATTCTTCAATGACCGAAAGTGTGGCAGATGGAACCAACATATACGTTTACATGGCTTGTGACTGATTGACTCATGTGGACTCTACTTCCATATAAGACGGTACCGACAATCTACGCTTAGTAGATATGTACACCTTTCTGAGGGCATCCGAAAAGTGAAACACTGGATGCATAAATCAGTGTACCGAAATACGAACTGGTCCAGGCCCTCACCGGAATTTCAAATAGTGCTCCGACGCTGTAGAGTCCCATATGAAATCTGCTCGTGATTGATTGACTATGTGCACAAATCTAAAGAATGAAGAAAAAACATAAATCAAGTGGTACGAAATAACTGGCCTGTGTGGTGCGGGACGTCCTGAAAAGCCCAAATAGAGAGCCTATGGAACTGAGGCAGTTTATTGCGATCGCGGACCATAACCTCCTTCCATGATGTTGGTCATACGCTTTCGAGAACTCAATTTCCTAACGGGATAGGGACATTCCGCAAGACCCTAGTTATGATAGAAAGTTACTGTACAGAGAGTCATATTCGTCAAACGAGAGTACACCAAAAGCCACCAGCGCGCCATGAAAATGCGGTCAGCTCCTCGTACAGGAAGTATTTAATAATTAATCGCAACTACCCAATGACGTCCTTATAAGGATAGCGTCGAAAGCCTACATAGGCTTTGACAGCAATACCAGTATGAGAAAATAAGTGCTCAACTCACCTGCAACCCTGTCAGCTCATGTGAGTGAACCTTGCAATAAACAGAAGACCGAAATCGGAATGAGGTGGTCGGTGCCCACTTACCATACACTACACTCCAGAACACAGTTGATCCGGACAGTAACTGACAGCAAGAGGACCGTTAGGCTAGAATCACAAACATCTATCCTCGAGAACATCAAAGTCTCATTTATATTGATTAGAACATTCGCCTTCCACACACGGCTGTTTAGACCCAATGACGAAAACTGGGTTGACGTAAAAGATTGCGGCCCAGTCATTGTACACTAGCGGGGCTACATACCAAGAGCGCGTGCAGATTTAGGACTTTCCATCTCTACTTCCATAGTTCAAACACCGAACGATTACCAAAGAGCTAATCTCACGTCGATATCAACTCAATATGCTGTCCCGAAAAGGTATATTAAGCTAAACTGGCAATTCTAAAGTGTGAAATATCCACGCTAAACGTACATCTGCTGCACAGTTCCTTGTTTAATCCCGTTTTCTTTGGAGTAAAATTAATAATGTTATCACAAAGTTACTAATGTTTTCGGCATCTCGTCATCAGGTTAGTACATATCTGATGGTTAAAATAGAAGTAAATAGTGGAATAAGCAGTCAAGATCGGTCACCAAATTAGGAACCACCGACGATCGGCCTGCCATTGGGCTCTCGTTGAAACTATGGGAATATTCAAGCAATACTCTAATAATTCAGTTAAATACAGTGTGCTGTAAAATGATCAAATTCCCGCGACCAACTACTCGTTAGGTCCTAAGGAAAAATCAACCAGCGACTGAATCCAACTGAACAATTCACGAGAACGCTCTGTGCATGAAATTAGTGGTTCCGGGCTTGGTCTTTACACTGAAGCCATGTGCCGACTTCGCTAACAAAACCACTGTGCACTCACAAACCAGCTTTACACCCTTGCCCACACTGGAAAGCTTGGTGATTTGGTCACCACTGGTCAGTCACTGTGGAGTGAACCTTAGACCCCTTCTGAAAATCTCATCATTTTCGTGTCCTATCATTCTAGAATCTTCTACTGGTGCTCGGTACCTGATTGTTTCTTGGCTTATTTGTTTTGGTCGTTTGTCCCTTATGGACAATGGAGTAGTAGTACACGCAATCACGTATATTCCACCAGCCAGGTATTGTTCAACCTTCCCTAGATAGTAGCTCACGTTCAAGACTTTAATATCAACCACCTTTGTATTTATGAAAGTGCCCATCTCTAACCTATCCGTGCAATATTTGGAAGACCTGGCAATTTGGACATTACAGTCGTGGTCAACTGCATCCGCCGTTTTTTTTCGCTTTTGCTGACGGGAATTCGGAAATACACATGAGTGAGAGGAAACAACTAAAAGTAGGGATCTTACGCTGAACATGCGATGGTTCTTCCAGCTTGCCTAGCCAAGCAGATGTATTCTACAGGTCATTTTCGATTATACAGTCAGAGGTGTTCTTAGTCAATTGGATAAAAAAATGGAACCCATCGAGGTGTTACCTTAGAAGTATCAAACCTTCAGAACACAGAGCAACATAAGCGTTGATATTGATGCTTAGCAGACGTACAACCTGCAACGCCACTGACGTCGAGTAGTCGCCGTTTCTTGCTATGTCCACAGCCAAGCTCAAGGGGGCTCCATTCTGGAAGGCTGATCACACTAGAAGGTTCTAACTTCTCTTTCACACCTATGCTAAGTCATACACTGTTCATCTCGCAGTGTGGACCATTATGAAGGATCCTTTGTCTTGAAAGATAAGGACGACGTCGTCCACGTTCTGAACGTTGACAACAACTTGGACACTGGTTTTGAAAACCTTCCAATGTTCGCCCCATTATTTCATCAACGACAAATTTGAACACGAACAGAACACCACATTGACCCTAATTTTGTCGGGAAGCTTTGAGGGCTTGATGTATACTCTTACACGCCCAAAAGTATGTGAGCATAGGAACCGGATTATATCTGCAAAATTCTGGGACACCTCCTGCTGAGCAATTGTGGTTAACAGCACTGATCAATCGACAGAATCGAATACATAATCTAAGTCAAGTGATACCTAGATTGCTGGTCGTCTGTGCAGATAATGTTGTTCCAATACCTGACAGAGTGCGAAGATGTGGTTGACAGTCTCTCCCAGTTCGAAATCCCGCTTGATGTTCACGAGTCAAGGATTTGCGTTTCTCAGTCTAGCGACAAAGAGTTCGAGGCGCCAGACACCTTGTTACGAAGGGAGCCAAAATGACGTCCCTGTGGTTGTCACACACTGCCACTACCCTTTTTGAAGATGGGTACTATTATCCAATCACCCCAGATACCTGGGATGGTCTATTTCCCCCAGATACACGCAAATGGGCTAGATGGACACTGGCTGAAGAGTTCATCGCCATCCTCGAATAGAGTAGATAGAAGGTCGTCAGGATTAGCTACACAATGACGTTTGAGTAGAGATATACAGTCGGAGAGAACTCTATATTCACATTCCACCTCTCTGCTGATGGCTGGTAGTCCAGATTGGAGGTAAGAGGAATATTGGGAAGGCAACTGGGCGACGTCCACTTTCTTAGTGGCCGTCATTTCTTGAGCCACGACCTGCAGAACGCAGACTTCATACGAAAGTAAAGTATTTACTGGTTAGCACCGTGTAGCCGACTCATCAAACGTGAATGGGATTGAGTCTTCCGTTTAAAAAAGAGTTATAAAAGGAAGAATTCTACTGTTGAGTACATATACTCAAAGCACTGTGGGGCAGAAGTGGAGAAACCACGGACCTGTAAACATATCTAATAGGAAACAATAGATATTTAAAGATATCTTACTTTGCCTCATCAGACATGTTTTTTCCGCTTTTGTTTTTGTTATTCTTTTCATTACACGGCTTTTTGAACGTTATGTGGTTGGTCAACAATGAATTACCGATAAAAATGTTGGTGATGCTGAGATCATATATGTTTAATTAAGGCGTGTAGAACAATAGTCTCCATTTAGGATAACATCTGTTTGAGCAGAATCCCAACGAATGATCAACAAGAACTCACTGGTGCCCCAAAATATAATCACCAAACCGTCGCTCAGGGATGTGGTGCAGTCCATAGAAGTTGAATCCCGTAAGAATTTGTGCTCGTTTCTCAGCTGCCTTATGTGAACCGTGCGGTACCAAATGAAGAATACACTTCTCCACCCAATTGATCGGACTGTTTGGACCAGGCCTGAAGTGAAAAGGGACAGAACACGATAAGTGGACGCCCTCAAAACTTGAGTGGCTTAGACTGCGACTACCCAGTCCATCCAAAGACAACTTACGTTTGCACCGAGGGTGAGGTTAAGTTTGTCAGTATTTTGCCAACGGTTTATGTCGGTGACATGGTAATGTTTCACAAACGCTGCTGCAACACGAAGTGGCTATATCACCTTGATTGGTGGTGAGATGTTGGTAAGAAAAAACGGCAAACTCAATGAACAACTCGACTATCGACTACGTAGACTGAGCTACTAAAACTGTAGTCCGCATACCAGTGGTTTATGCCAAATTTTGCGAGTAGTTATTGTTGATCGTCGCTCCGGTTGAATGAGCTTACACCACACCTTTCAAGCATTTTCCTACAATATTATGGACAGGTTCAGTGTCAATCACAACAGCATACGTATGGCATTGTCGATAGCTTTTTCACCGGCATGTTACCACGAGGTTGGTAAGTAACCTGTCTTGGGTAACTTTGGTGCTGAAACGCGGTTTGCGGATGACACTGCAATGCTAGAAAAGGACCTTTGGAAATAAAAATTACTCCAAACTAATCTAGATAATCATGCTACGTGACTTGGCATGGGCCTCATTTTGTCAACCCAGCATCGAAGAAAGATGCTACGAACAGGAATTCTTGAAATGGTGCGCCTCATTTTGTCAATCCAGCATCGAAGATGCTACGAACAGGAATTCTTGAAATGCGCAGCTTACATATAATTTAATAGGTACCTTGTGCCAGTGCAGAAATAAGCTTACGTTGCTGTTTGCGAATTTACTAATGGTTCTCTATTGCACCGGGACGTTTGATTGGGGGGCGGACAGCCTATCTGACACCAATGCGAGGTGCGCCGGAGGCAGACTACTTGCACGATAAGTGATCTTGGACAAATCGATGTCTCCCGTAAATAGCCATAGGTATTCCATTGATATCATCAGTGTTAGGACAACGAGTGATGATGGGACCTTCTCTTTGGATGATACGAGTAAGGATTCCAACACGGGTGGGCCCTCAGATTGGCTGCCGTTCAGCCTTTAAAGTGTCGATGTCACTTTATGAATAAGGATGTAAAAAATACTTTTTACTCTTACAGATAATGTTGTTGATTTCAGCAATGGTTGATGGGTCGACAGTGCAGGGTTCTAGAGACTACACCGTCGGGCTATGGTGGTTTTTTCCCGGGAGTACTGTACTGAGCATTCAGAAATTCATTTGTAAAAATAAAGTAGCAGTCAAGAGAGCGGGTATCTCACGCGACGAAACGCACCCTGACGGTGGTGAGTAGTCGTAGGTCATGAGGCTGAAGTAATCAACATGGTTTCGTAGCCTCTCAAACTGCTTCTTCGTAAATCGACCAGGTAGTTCACTGGAGGAAAAGTGATAAGTGAGAGAAATGTGCTTACCCACGATAGACGGGAGGCGGAATGACAAGAACAGTAACCATGTTGATATCTCGAAGCGACTGTCCAATAAGTTCAATGAAGTTATGCAGTGATCTGGATTATTTGGAGTTTAATCTAAGACAGAGTAACTGACTCTTCGGGGGCCCCAACAAAGAAGGACCAGAGTTCGATAACGGCACCGTCGAGTTCATAGTGCTATGTACGGAAAATTAGACGAAGTCGAGAAAAATGCCAACGGTGATTAAAAAAAATACTAAATAGAAAACAAGCTAAAATATGTTCAGAGGATTAGGGACAACGCGCGCTTACGTAGGAGTCACAAAAACTATACGCCGCAGAGTAGTTCGAACTTCATCCAGTTTGGGCCAAGATAGACCTGAAAGAAGTCTAATTTAAAAACGACGAACTACTGTTGGAATGGCACGCATTGAAACCTAATGGGATAGTTTTCTGTTACGTATTGCAGCAGAATGAGATATACATCCGCTTTACACTCATTCCCCGTAAAGAATAACGCTGTTAAAACATAAACAGAAAACAGTCCGTGGTGAAAGTCTAGAACCCTATGGCTAATTGAAGGGGCCGAATTTCCAGCCAACACTGACCTGTCCGACAGTGGATCGCCCATTCGGATTCATGCAATAAGCGCGTGACTAAGAGGTGGACGTCAGGCTTCGGCATTCTAGAATTCGGGAACAAGCTTGCGCGTAACCTAAATGGTAGACCAGGCACTTAGTAACAGAACCTTCGGGGAAACGGCGCGTGTGACGTACTACTCCGTGCTTGAAGAAAATTCAAGGAATCAGTCAAAGTGTTCGCCGTCCCTCCAGAAGGTGCCAGCTGCATCGCCAACTTAAAAAAAAACACTACCACATGCCGCGCTTAAATTTTGTTTCCGATATAGTAATAAGAACAATAAGAATGCCACGCCATCCGAAGGAAGCATGAGGGCTAAAAGGCTACCAGGCTGTCTAAACCTAGGCAGGGGGAGTAATGCCATAGGAAGCAACCGAAAAAAAATGAGATAGGCTGAGTATTAGCATGACTAATCGGATGCGTGCCAGCCAAGGGTAATCGCTTCATTTTATCTTAGAGATAAGGGCAAAATATGAAGAGAACGAAACCAGCATTTGGCTATTTCCCTGCCTATTTTCACCTTACACATCAAAGGTCTTTTTCGAGTGCCTTGACATGGTGCTACAGAGGCGAAGTACTAGTGCTCCGGCACTGGTATTGGTGTCAATGGTGGTCACGAGTAGTGTCACAGGATTGCTACTGCGAATAAAATAGAGCGAATACACTGTATGATAAAATCGCAACCAGAGGTCGCTAGAGCCTGTGGTTGGTAAGCCTTTTGGAACCAGTAAAATTCGTTTTAGAAAAATGGACGATTACTTTAAGAATTCGCAAGACGTTTGCCAGACATTGTTCCGCCGCAGAGCGATCACCCAGCGTGTCTGCAAAGTCTGAAGCTTGCCATTCGCGGAAGTCGAAGCGAGGTACGATTTTTATACTGGGGTTGATCGACTTCAGGCGTGCCATCCAGTCTGGAAATGTGAAATTACGGACGAAGTCCCACCTTTATTGACTTCTGGTAGTCCTGTGACACTATATGCCTTTTTCCTCCCGAGTACCTGGAACCACACTGGGGAGATAAGGGTGAACTTGGATGCGAACGTTTCCGCTAGCTCGAAACCCCGCTTATTCCACTATATGCACCATATTAAACCGCACTGTTAAGATGCAACTTACCGGTGTTACATAGGCCAGAACACTACCGTTTGTGGCTTTCTGAGTAACTGTGTACATGTTGTATGACGAGAACGAATCAAGAAACTCATCTAAGTCAACCTTCTGAGACACAGATGGGACTCTCTGTACGAATTCAACATAAGTTTTCGCTTACTTGTGACATGGTTAACTGCACCACAGTATAGAGGCACACTAGCCATAAAATAACGTCCCAACGAGTTCTGAAGCATGTATTGTTTCTGGGGAACAGCATCACTCCGCGAGAGAAAAACAGTAATACACAGCAATCGTGGTGAGGCGTTAGCTAAAATCAGAGAATTACGAGTTGTGAACAACAACATTCATTACACTCTCTGAAGTGACTTATAGCTGCCACCTTGTCGTCGCGGTCGTCTTATGTGTTGCAATGATCCTGTGGGCTATATTGCCTGCAACCCAGTTCCTAAAAATCTAACCTCACCAGAATGGCAAACGGAGGGAGCCCACCGAAGGACAGCAAACCCCGGTACTACGAGAAATCGTATTACGAGGCGGTCTGCAAATAAATAGGTACTGTCCCCTGAGATAGGAATGTGGGGGAACCGCACAACCTGATTGTCCAACGGCCAACTGTGACCACCGGTGGATTATTCAGTATGGTTAGAATACTTCTTAAACCACCGAGTCTGGTGCTACTCAGAGGGCCCTTTCTGTAGGCAACCGTGTCAAGAGTCAGATATTTATGCCTTGATCCTCACGCCCAAGAGTCAGACCAGCTCCCTGCAGCTCAGTGGGTCAGACTATTGAGTCACTGGCCCCGGAAGAAAACCCCAGTAATCACTGTCTCGCGGTTCAGGTTTCTTAGTCATAGCTTATAAGGGTCCCCGAAAGAAGCACTACATCCTCCCATTCCATTGTGGGTCAGACTTTTGAGTCAAAGCCTCAAGGTAGGGTATCCAAATCAAACTTTCTTTGGCCCGGGCAACCCGGGAAGTGTCATTCACCCTTACAGCTCTTCGTTCACTGACTACTCGCTACATGTCTCTAAACGAAGTCCTTCTGATCCACTCAGCTGTCAATTACCCAACCGCTGTTCTATCAGGTACTCAAAAGAAACCCTATAGAATTCCAGGGATTTTATCCAAGTGGCGGCTTTCAACATGCGTACTCGCGTAGAATTCATTCTGACGCCGCTCCGGGCTCTTTTTTGCACAACCACGTGAAGGTCAACCGGGAAAGGTCAAACGATGACTTGGCAACGAAATACGAAAATCATTACCAGCAAACTCAGATGCGTTGATCATTGCAGTTTCCAAGGATGGGGACCCCGAGCAGGGACACTGATGGTTGGACACATTGTCAGACATGGCCCAGTCGCGCCCTCAATGGCGTTCGTTTAGTCAAGCTATTGCCTTCAATGCATAGCTCCCCTCCAAATCTCCCCAATAAAAAGTCCACTAAAAACAGTATTTACGTATCAGTTATATCTGCTACCGTCTCCAATGCGCAGCTGCCTACTCCACCTCATCGGTGGACGAAAATGACAATCATAACCACTGTACGACAAGTCCGCGGTTGTTACGGCTGATGATGGCGCCGATCTGGTCGAACCCAGATTCCTCGCCATTTTCTCCTAGAGTGTTTGGTGATCATGATTCAATGGCTCGGTGTACCTAGGGTGTGGGGGTTGTGCTTAGATCCAGGGCCGAGTACGCTCTGCCAGTTAGTAATCACCTTTTCACGGTTACGTTGACTGGCTCAATCAAGATTAACGCATTTCGACGACAGACGGCAGCTCCGAGACTGAGGAAGACAGCCTCTATCGAGATTCGCCACGGCTGATTCAGCTAGCGAGAAGTACAGATACAGTGATTGAAGCAAGTGATGAAAATATTCAAGTTGGCCGACTAAGTTCTGAGAGAGCTCACATCTTGGCGGCCGAATCGAGGTTGATCGTCACCTCACAAATAATGTCCAGCGACTTCTACAGATACACGGTGAACACCACTTGCTTTTTTCTTAGCACAAACTTTCAGCACAAGTGCTCACAACGTGTGACTTGGGGGCCATTAGCCGCAAACTAGCTGTTGACTCAGTTGGATCATAAGGCAACCAGGTACTAGTGGAGAGCTTCGATAAAGGTTGGGGCTCATTTTGGAGTACACCCCCTGATTTCGAACACTGCACTGTTGGGGAAGGCATATCTAATCGCTTGCCCTCTATAACATGTTGGTGGACACAAGGCCATTCAGCTCTGTACCTGAAAAGTGTCTCTGTAGCTCAACCATATCGCGCTGAGTTGACTCAGAAGCTTCCAGAGCTCGACGAGTACGATGGTTGTACCGGCAGTTTTGAAGACGATTGGAGAAAGGTTCAAGAAACCACACTTACCGTCGTTGAAACTGTTGGAGTCTAGAAGCAAGAACAAGATGGAATCGTATAGAATGAATAGCGCTTTGCTTGTCCAAAGATGGACGCACATAATCTGAAAGTTAAGGCGAGACATAGTTAATATAGGCGATAATGCGGACACAAAAGATGGCCATGACATTCACCCGGGCCGTTGGAGTGCGTGTGGAAAGGGGTAACTCGAACAGGAGGACTGAATGAAGGTTCATTGTAAAAATCTATCAATGGGTAGTGGAAAATGCGGTCGGGTTTCTCGGTTTCTTAATATGGAGGGTCATGTACGTTGCTGGAGCCTGGATAAATCAGATGTCGGGGTCATATGAATTTGGTGATTCAGCTGCATTGTCCAGGCATCATTATCAGCTGTAAAGAACCGCGTACTCGTTGTACGGTAGTGTTAGCTGCCAAAGTTTGGGGAAGTTTGGTAGGCAGCTGCGCATTGGAGGCGGGAGCTGATAAATTGGTGTGTAAATACAGCACTGTCAGTGGACTGTTAAGTTGGGGAATTGGGAAGGGAGGTGTGCATTGAATAAACGAGCGCTATTTAGGGCGCGACTGGGCCGTCTGACAGTGTCTCTAATTATCGGAGTGGCCCGTCTCGGGGTCTCCATCTAGGAAGACAACAATGACCAGCGCGGCTGAGTTTGCTGGCTCTTACAGTTCGCTGCAAAGTCCTTGTTTGACCTCCACTGGCTCGTTTTCACGTGACTGTGCGAAAAGAACCCTTCGAGCAAGTCGGTCGACTGGCATACGGGGCAAGCGGCCAATCCAGTGCAACATGCGGAGAGTGATCAGTTCATCTATCGTTGGAGAGTTATTTTCTCCGAAAACTATTCGACGAACTTCAGCATTACTGATCTGGTGTTCCCACCAGACTCGGGCAATGCTCCGAAGACATCGATGGTCAAACACTGAAAGTGTTTTGACGTCCTCGGAGCGCAGCGGCCAGGTTTCCGACCCACATAGTAATATGGAGCCCACAGCAGCATTGGAAACTCGACCCCTGACGGTTAAGCTTATGTCACACCTACACCACAGGTGGCGCAAGTTCACAAAAGCTGCTCTGACCTTCCTAATCCGGATGGAAATATCCACTTTCGTGTGACCACTGGGAGTGATACAGCTACCCTGGTAAAAAAATTTGTCTACCACTTCAATCGGTTCATCCGCAAGCATGACGCTAGGGTTCGAGCCTCACCAGTCTTGCAGTAGCACTATAACCTTGCATGTGTGAAGCGCTTGCTGAAATGTGGCGCATAATTAGTTAAATTATTCAATATTGTTTGCATTACCACGGGGTCAGATCCAAGAAGAGCTGTCGTCTGCGTACTCGATGTCTGTGAGCAGAAGCCCCGGGAGCACTTCGACCCTACAGGCATTAGAAGCTGTTAATGAGTCTTCCATGATCGTATCAATGACGAAGTTGAAGTCATCATCATCACCATCATCGACAGCATGACATCAGTGTTCAACACCGATGCTTCACTGCCGTACATACATGATTTAGTTGAAAGCCTTATTGTAAAGAAAAGAGTAAAGGTGGACAGGGAAAGGACTTAGTGCTAGCTCAACACCATCATCCCGAGGTGCCTACACCTCCAGACATTCACTCAGGCAATCTGGATAGAAACTGACAACAAGAACGCCACTGACATCAGTTGGCAGCCATATCTTGCAGTGTCTCCAACCAGGCACAATGAGGATCACGCGGTCCCCATCCTGGAAGGCGAGTAGCACCGACAGCACCCAAGCGTTTCGTGATCTCCTTCATACTCCTCTGACAAGTGAAGGGTTGGCCACCTCTCTGTTTACGCCACTCTGAGTTGGGCATGGAAAACAGCACTCTTTTCGGCAAACGATGGTTTGGCATACGCAAGACATGTCCCAACCAACGCAGCTTCTGGTGCTGGACACATTCTTCTATGAAAGTACTCGTTACACAACCGAAAACGCGCTTTCTAACTGCCTCGTTATCGATTCGCCGACCACAACCCACACGAGCTACGGTTCTGAGACAACGATTGTCGAACACCTGAAGACGTCTCAGTTCCGCTGAAAAGGAGCGGTGAAAGAAGACAGCCCTGCCTGTCACCACTTGATGTGGCGGACTCAGGCGAGAGCTTCTTGTAGACCTTCACACTGTAGGATTTGGAGTACAGCGCCTTAAGGGGGTCAAGAATACACGGCGGACGCCTTTGTTCCACAGACTACCATTGCCCCCGACGGTCCACAAAGTTGAAGACAGATTTCAAGTTAAGGAAGACAACCAATGTTGGCCGTTGGAAGCAGTATCGCTGTTTCATAGCCTGTCGGTGGGTGGAAATGTGATCAGTGCATGCTCTTGCAGCGGGAAAACCGACTTGGCTTCCAAGGATCTGTCCCTCACTGTGTTCAACCAACTTCGAAGGATACGGCCAGAGAGCAATTCAGGTGCCGAGGCCACCACGCTGATGCCGCGGTGGTTTTCATGCAGCGTCCGCATACTGTTTTTGAAGATAGAGATAACTGTCGACATGCCCCATTCCGCAGGCAACTCTTCACTCTGTATCGCACCAGTGAGCTTTCTTAGATGGATCACCAGCTCCACCTTTGAAGAGGGCTGGATACAAACCGTCCGGTCCTGGTGCCCTGTCACATTTCAGTACTGATAATTCGTACTTTATTTCTTCTTCCGACGGACGATCAAGGTTTACATTCCATTCGCCCGTACGCAGTATCTCCACCGGCTGTGTTGCAGGAGGCCAGCCGTCCCTACTAGCCGAACATCACATCATTTGGACGGATGTCACGCGCAGGGCACGGGCCAAACGAAGCCATGCTCTGATTGGTCAGAATGCCAGCCAATCCGAGTCAAGCACCTGTAACTCGACGTTTCTCCCCCCTCTTGGAGATTCTGGCACGACATTGTGGAACACTCTGTGACTACCCTATAAATACAGTTGTACTAATTTTCCTTTGTCTCCATAAAGTGCTGTGTAGAGCTACCGTGCCTTTTGATATACCGTAGTGGGCGGAGCAGTAAGCCAAGTGACCGACATAGTTGCACAACCGTCCAGCAAACCACAACACTAGCTGAACTGCTCGGCCCATCTTTCCAGTCAGCTTGTGTGCGAGGAAATTAATGAACCATCTTTCTCACATATTGTTTCCTTGACTGTTGCTTTCCCAGGGCCAGTCGATCGCTTCAGTTGATATGGGGCACGGCTGTTACCCGTAGCAAAAGCCCTCTCCATCTTCCGAGTTTTCGAAGTCCACCAGAGCTCTCCAATCTCTTCTTAGACGCTTCATTATTTGGCGTGCTATTTGGTGCTAAAATCATTCCGTCGTGCCCACATCTTCAAACACCCATGTAGGCAATCTGAATAGAAACTGACAAGAACGCTGTTGAACTTGATTAGCTGCCACATCTTCCAGCGTCTCCATCCAGGCACAGTGCGGATCACGCGGTCCACATCCTGGAACGCAAGTGGCACCGACAGCACCCAAACGTTTTGCAATCTCTTTCAGAATTCTCTGCCTGCTGAATGGTTGGCCACCTCTCTGCTTCCACTACTCTGAACTTGGCACGGAACACAGCACCCTATTTGACAAGCGATGGTTCGGCATACGCAAAACATGGCCTAACCAACGTAGCTTCTGGGGCTCCCAAACATCCGGACCGTCTTTAACATTGTCCTCCGAGGACCAACCGGATTATCCTGAAATTTCATAGCGGCGATGGGTTCTTCATTGAAGTCTGAAAAACATTTACATTTCAGTTCATCCACATCTTTTCTTAGGCAAGTAGAATGCTGTTTATCCTCGCTAACTCGGGCTATCTTCTAGCTCGTTCTTAGACCTAATCTAAACGCCTTTTTGTAACAAGGATTCTATCGCCATTGATCTTCGCCACCAGACAGCGGAACGCAAATTCTTGGCTTGTGGTCATCACGCGGGATTTTGAACGGGTAGAGACTCCGTCAACCACATCTTTGCAGTATGTCAAGTGTTGAAGAAACATTACATGCCCAAACTAATAGTGATCTTGGTGGTCCTTGACTTGGAGTGTGCATTCGATTCTGTCGATTGAGCGGTGCTGTGAATCACATGTACTCAGCAAGATGTCCCAGAATTTTGCGGATATTCGTGGTAATTCAAGGTAATTCAAGGTTTGATGGTCTAAAAAGCAGTTAACTTTACAACGACCATAGGGTGAACGTATATATACAAAGGGACGCAAAAATATGCGTGATGTTTGCTGAGTATCATATGGAGTTAAACAGTTCCGGATTCGGTTTGGACATAAGATATGCATCTTAATTGTTCTTGAAAATGGTTAAACTCGGCGAATATACAACACTGGGAGGTAGGGAGTTCCAAATGAAACATACACGGACCGCAAAAAAGTTCCGTCGAGAGTTCACCCTCGAGTGAGGTACCGCGAGCGAAAAGTCATCCGTCCTGCCCGTTCGTGGTCGACGTCGGACAAAAAGATCTTCCAGCGGATGATTAGGTGTTTTCAGTATATTATGTGTTAGAATTAGGTCTCCCTGATGCGCCGATAGAAGAAGTCAAATAGGTTGAGACTGGCAATCCTGTCTTCGTATGGTTTATTATGCAATCCAATTACCAGCTGCGTGGTTCGATGATATATTCGCTGTAAAATTATGTCTTTTTGGAGCCATGGTCACCAAGCTTGTATGGCGTACTCCATGGTTGGTCGGATGTAGGTACTGATTACTCGGGGCAGTGCCAGTCGAGTGAAACGACCAAAATTCCGTTTTATGAGAGACAGGACTCGTGAGGTCCTCTTGTAGACGGCTGTGCATTGCAAGGAGATTTTTACACAGCTGCTAACCCACACGCCCAGGTTTTTTCTTCACTAGTCCAGGAAAGTGGTTCTGCACGGAGCGTTTTACATTTTTGGAGGTTAAACGGTAATCTGTTTTCCAGTGACCAATCATAAAGTGTGTCAAGATCTCTTTGTAATCGGTGACTGTCTTCAATGGTGCGTATGCTTGACCATATCTTGATCTCGTCCGCGAATAAAGTGATTTTACTGATCGCGATCTCAGGTGTATCGTTTACGTATAATGAAAATGAAGTAGGCCCAAGAACGGAGCCTTGGGGTACTCCGCTTGTAGCTGCAATTGGCTTGGACAGGGCGCCGTCAACACACGCGCGCGTCTCGGTCAGCCAAATAGATTTCAAGCCAAGCCAGCAGCTTTCCCGTAATAACATAATGCTCGAGTTTTTGTAACAATATGTTATGGTTCACGCGATCAAATGCTTTGGAGATGTCCAGATAACATGCGTGAACGGGATTTCCATTTTCCGCAGCTTGCGTCCAGTCGTCTAAGGTAATGAGATTGGACAGACAGGATCTGTTTTTTCTGAAACCATGCTGGGCACCTGAAAGCAATCAGTTTTCCCCTAAGCGTTTAATGATTTGGTTTGCCACCAGTCGCTTAAGCACTTCGGAGATCACCGGCAACGGAGTCACAGGCCGGTAGTTTGACACGACCGAACGATTATTTCCCCTAATTAATGATTTGGTTTGCCACCAGTCGCTTAAGCACTTCGGAGATCACCGGCAACGGAGTCACAGGCCGGTAGTTTGACACACACGAACGATTACCTCCTTTGTATATGGGAGTGATAACGCCTTTCTTCCAGTCGTTGGGAACTCCACCGGTATTTAGGGACGAACTTAATAACTCAGCGAGAGGTGAGTATAGGGAATGTGCACACTGCTTGAGGATAAATTGTGTTACCTGATCGGCACCGGGAGATTATCTGTGATTTAGTTCAAGTAGCGTTCGGTGTGCACATTTTGGAGTCACAATTACTTCATGTAGGGTGGTGGGCGGTGAGGGAGACACAAACGACATCCGGCTCATATATTCCTTCTGACAGCAAACCGTGGAACAGAACTCGGCCAGTTCTTCAGCTGCAGCTGACGCAGTGGCCGTCAGTCCATTAGGAGTATGCAGAGGTGAAATACCCGGTTTCAAAGACGCCTTATTATTAACGATCCAACAGAGAAGCCTCGGATTTTCTTCCATTTTCTCTAAAAGAATTAGCTAGTAATCCTTCTTGTCTTTCACGACCAGCGTGTTAACTTTATTTCATAGTAACCGATATTTTTCCCATGTTGTTGTTATTCGGTGACGTCGGTATTCAGCCCAGGCTGCATTACGCTCCAGAATCCATTTTTGGGTTCTGCTTCGTAACTTAAAATCGAATCCCATCTGAGTAT
>NW_008751770.1:0-11501 GCF_000715545.1 Opisthorchis viverrini | reverse complement strand
CCCAGATCTTTTTCTTCACTAGTCCAAGAAAGTGGTTGTGGACCCAACGTATAGTTATATGCAAAGGGCTTCCCTGCACGGAGCGTTTTACATTTTTGGAGGTTAAACGGTAATCTGTTTTCCAGTGACCAATCATAAAGTGTGTCAAGATCTCTTTGTAATCGGTGACTGTCTTCAATGGTGCGTATGCTTGACCATATCTTGATCTCGTCCGCGAATAAAGTGATTTTACTGATCGCGATCTCAGGTGTATCGTTTACGTATAATGAAAATGAAGTAGGCCCAAGAACGGAGCCTTGGGGTACTCCGCTTGTAGCTGCAATTGGCTTGGACAGGGCGCCGTCAACACACGCGCGCGTCTCGGTCAGCCAAATAGATTTCAAGCCAAGCCAGCAGCTTTCCCGTAATAACATAATGCTCGAGTTTTTGTAACAATATGTTATGGTTCACGCGATCAAATGCTTTGGAGATGTCCAGATAACATGCGTGAACGGGATTTCCATTTTCCGCAGCTTGCGTCCAGTCGTCTAAGGTAATGAGATTGGACAGACAGGATCTGTTTTTTCTGAAACCATGCTGGGCACCTGAAAGCAATCAGTTTTCCCCTAAGCGTTTAATGATTTGGTTTGCCACCAGTCGCTTAAGCACTTCGGAGATCACCGGCAACGGAGTCACAGGCCGGTAGTTTGACACGACCGAACGATTACCTCCTTTGTATATGGGAGTGATAACGCCTTTCTTCCAGTCGTTGGGAACTCCACCGGTATTTAGGGACGAACTTAATAACTCAGCGAGAGGTGAGTATAGGGAATGTGCACACTGCTTGAGGATAAATTGTGTTACCTGATCGGCACCGGGAGATTATCTGTGATTTAGTTCAAGTAGCGTTCGGTGTGCACATTTTGGAGTCACAATTACTTCATGTAGGGTGGTGGGCGGTGAGGGAGACACAAACGACATCCGGCTCATATATTCCTTCTGACAGCAAACCGTGGAACAGAACTCGGCCAGTTCTTCAGCTGCAGCTGACGCAGTGGCCGTCAGTCCATTAGGAGTATGCAGAGGTGAAATACCCGGTTTCAAAGACGCCTTATTATTAACGATCCAACAGAGAAGCCTCGGATTTTCTTCCATTTTCTCTAAAAGAATTAGCTAGTAATCCTTCTTGTCTTTCACGACCAGCGTGTTAACTTTATTTCATAGTAACCGATATTTTTCCCATGTTGTTGTTGTTCGGTGACGTCGGTATTCAGCCCAGGCTGCATTTCGCTCCAGAATCCATTTTCGGGTTCTGCTTCGTAACTTAAAATCGAATCCCATCTGAGTATGCTTTGGAACGAAGTTGGAAGGTGAGCTTATTTTATTGACCAAGTTCCCCATGAAACTAGATCATTGCTGGTGGACGTCTGAACCTTCTGAATAGCAGCCCGTACAATGACTCAGGGTATTAGACAGCGCTTTCATGTTCACTTTCCTGATCATTTTAAGCTCCTCATTAGTTTTCACCGCCGAACAAACGTAATCAAAAATGAGAACGACGTGATCACTCGATTTCAATGGACTTTCATATGCGATGTTTTCCACAACGTTCTCTTCGCTTGTTATGATGAGGTCCAGAATGGAAGGTATATCTGATCCTCTATCCCGCGTGTTGGATGATATATGATTGTGAAGGTCTAGATCACGTAACGTCTCCTGGAAGACACAGTCGAGGGAATTTATTGGATGTTGTTGAGTCCGTTGCAAGTTTGGGAGATTGAAACCAACTATAATTAGTATCTTACTTTTATACCGGGAAGATACGAGGCACGGCTTCTCCATTACGGTGTAACTGTGCAGTTCCTCCGCTGAAGGTGGTCGATAGGTCACACCAACAACACAGTCGTTTCCTGCTACCGTCTTTATCGAGCACCACAAGGTATCCGATAGCATCAAATCTTCATCAGTTAGCCCTTTGCACAGTAGTTGCCTGCTATGGTAAATAGCTACACCACCTCCCCGAGAAATGCGATCCCATTCCAGGGATGGCAAGTTCGCTATCCGATAAGTGTGGCTGGAACCAAGTCTCGCTGATAGCAATCAAGTTTGGCAAATGCCTTTCACACAATTCAGATAATTCTGGAATCTTGTTAGTCAAGCATTGCGCGTTCGTGTATAAAAATTTAATGGTGTTTATTGACAGAAGTGTTGGGCAGTACGCAAGAGAATGTGCAGGTTGGGCGGTTGTAATTGTGCCGACCCTGGCGGAGTTGGCAGCTGGTCATTTTTTGAAGTATCACCTACGGCTTCATCTTCATTAACCTTGGTCTCTTCTGTGGGTATATTGTTCCTCATGGATGTGCTTATCCTTAACTCCCTAGGGAGTAAGTTCCTGTGACGTTGCCATTGTGTTTGGATTAAGTTTAGCATATCACCACGAAGTAATGTGAGTTTCAGGGGCCTCGGGCCGGTACCCATATACTTTGGTGATTTCGGAATCCGATAAGTATCAACCACGGCCACGGTTTCAATTTCAAATGTACTGCATAGAAATTGGCACTGCATGTAGTGCTGTGTGTTTTGCGCTATTTTATTCGACGTTTCGCTGGGTTCCGGAACAAACTGCGGTCATTTGTATGTTTTTTGGTTGAGTTTGTAGGTTGAGGTGTATTTTTGCGTAATCTTTCCGACCACGGTATATCAGCGAAAATCCTTTCGCCATTGTCAGCTTCCCCCCTAAGTTGGGATGCCGATAATAGTATGCTCTCCAGGTCTTTCTCGGTATTAACGGTAACTCTGAGGAGTCTTGTCCTACTGTTATGTGGCAAATTCGGTGGTCGACTTAATCGTGTTGGGGGAACTGGTTCGATAGGTTTTAACTTCATTTTAGCGCAAAGTTTGAACCACTCCACCAGTTTGCGCTTGTGTCTCGCTTTTATAACGTATCGCAAGGTTCTCTGACGTTGGTGCAAATAACACTAGGTCCCGATGATGCTTTCCGTTTATTATTGAGCGACATAGTTTTGGATTCAGTGGCTTTTTTTGGCGTTAATGCATCGGTTTGTAACAGAGGCATGGAATTCTTTGTTAATTTAACATGCTCCACTCCCTCCACCGGCCCAGACTCACGTGGTTTTAACAGCTCTTTGTTATGTTCTAATTGTTTCTCTAATGAGCCCAGTCTAATCTCCATTTGGTCGTTCCTTTTGCTGATGTTATTTGTGTTTGCATTTTGATTGCCGTTATTCATGATATTATCTCTACAAGTGACACGTAACTAACATACTGATGGGTGACTGGCATCATTAACAATCTGCACCTTTGCATCAGTTAGTGTTCTATCACAATGGGCGTGCACATGCAGTTTACAAAAACAACATTGAACTGAGTGCGTATTGAGACTCACCGCCTAAGAACAGGTCACACATGGATCGCATTGAATTTTTTGTTATCGTGCGTGGTGTCGACGCTTTCGTTAATGTTGATGCCATAGAAGGGGTGACGCGTTTGGACATGTTTGGGCATGTGTGCAGGGCAGGTTAGCTAGCAAAATTGCGAGCGTGTGGCGTGTATGTGCGGTTTTGCGTCCGGTTCCTATAATCACATACTTCTAGGCGTCTAAGAGTGCCTACTCCCTCCGTTCCTATTCAACTTCGACATCAGTGGAGAAATTAGGTGAACACTGGAAGGCTTTGAAAAATTCGGTGTTCGAGTGGTTGTCGGTGAGAACCTTGTCGATCCTGAGTACGCAGACGATGTCTTCCTCATAGTTGAAAACGAAGAGAAAGCACAAGCTCTGTTGAATAAACTGACAACCATCATATCATCATTCGGCATTTGCCTTACGCGCGATTGCATGTGTTAGAACGCGCAGTTTCCGAGCTCGCCCATTATAATCTGAGGAGAAGCATTGAAGGTTGTGAGGAATGGTTTGGGATATCAACATCCAAAAAACTCTATATCTCCATGTGTGCTAACGAACTTCCAGCATTTTTCAACGCGACCTTCCTTGTGGCTGGACACCATGAACGACGAAGTGGCTAAACGATGTGGGTGGCACGCATGATGTCAGTTTCTATCCAGATTGTCCGATAGTATCAAAGTTGTAGGTGCCTCGGGTGTTTGCTTTAGGCTAGCCGTAGGTTCTTCTCACTGCTTTTTTTATTTCCATTATAAGGCTTTATTCAAACAAAATGACATGGTTGTACAGCAATGAGGCACGAGCATTCTCATCTGATGTTTATCACTAATGATGATTATCACCGGATTGCCAAAGGACAGCTACAAACCGACTTGAAGCTGTCATTTTAGCGTGGTGGTCAGGTCTGACTGCTGCAATGATCTCGCGGGCCAGTGCCTGAAAGTTCGCTCCACAAGGTGCATCCGTGACAGGAAGGCTAAAGGGGAACAGTCTGACCATGTTGGGGATATCGGTTTCCTCGGAAACTGTATCTTAATGCGTTCTAACGAACTTCCGGTATTTTTCAAGGTCAAACTGAGAATATATATATAGTGCCACTTTTCTCTAACTCGTTTGTTGTTCTCAGCGTTACAGTTATGTCCAAGGTATAGTCTCCTTACTCTTCCGGTGTACTAGGTGTTGGTATCAGACAACATAGCTGGGGACAGAATATCGTCACGGTCTGCTCATACTGTCGTTTGCTCGCTGCGTTATCGAAACATAACACTAAGTGCAGCTTTGATTGCAACCATACCCGCGTTTTTTCACTTTCTGCAAGTTTTCATGAAACCGACTTTGATATGGCGCTTATCTCACCTGGAGACTCAACAGTTGCAGCCTTTGAACTCAACAATATAACATTTTGACGCTTCGGGTGTCGCGAATTGGCGAATATTATTTGGGCCTTTGAGATTCGTGCACTGAATTCATTAGACGCGCCTTCGTCAGAGCTGATACAACTGCCAACGTTCACAACCTGCAGTGATTCTTCTGGGATTATAAGGGACTTGCCCCGAGACTGCGCGTTCTGAGACGTACATTTGCATTTTTAAGATGTAAGGCGCATGCCGAATGATGATAGGACAGTAGTCAGTTTGCTCAAAAGAGCTTGACCTTCGTCAACTGCTTACTTAAGATCGACAGCGACTTGGGCACTGAATATTTGAAAACTTAGTGTTCGCCTCATTACTTGGCCGATGACATAGTTGAATAAAAACGGAGGAAGTGGACACCCAATCCCATCCAACCCCAGTTTGTATCGGGGAGCATTCAAAGGGATCGCCGTATACTCTCATACACCCGGAAGTATGTTAGTAAAAGTAGCGTGTGATATGCATGGACCTACGATATGTCAAGCATGTTGAAAAGAATGAGCCAGTGCACACAGTCGAACGCACGGTTGAAGTCGAGGAACATAGAAATCGGGGCGCGTACGCACATGCCCCAGCCCTTACTGGAGTGTATGGTTCACACAAGCCCTTCGGGACTGGAATCTTGCTTGCTGTTCTTGGATGCCGTCTTCAAGCACCTACGCAGGGTGAGATAAAATAAGCGACTTAGAGAGGATCACACACACTGACTGAGAGAACCCATATTGAAAACAGTCACTACTATGAACCCACTCCCGTTTGTCTGCGGCTTTCTCTTTTGCGAATACAAATGCAAACAGGTTAGACAACAGGGACAGAGGGCTTCACCCTCACCTTTGAGCAGAGCGAGTGCGGGCTTGTCGAGAGCACACTGCTCCATTGTGGTTGAGGTGGGCAGGTGTTCGCTCATTTCAGAAACTGTCGGTGGTTCCAACTTCGCTGTCGAGGATCATGATGGGTGGTGTCGGATCCAGCTGAACAACTGCGGGCGTTCATTTGAATTGTTGTTCAAGTGTCTACTTTAACGACTAAGGTTCTTTCCAAGTATAAGCGAGTGGTCTCTATTGGCGACTGTTTGTCACCCGAGGCCTTTTTTGGGGTGTAGCGCGTATCAGCTAAAACAGCTTATGCGTATTCCCATGGCCTCTTCAGCTCCCTGGGTCCATCAAGCACATTGAACCGCGGAAATACTCCCTTTCAATAGCAGTCTGGCAGTTTGCTGTAGTGTAACCTCGGATGGTAGGGATACGTACCCGAAATTCAAGCATTTCGAGATTATTGCTTGAGATCCGGTTGCTATTTTCTACAAACGGAGTGCAAGCATCTCTCAGATTTGCGGACAGTACCTTGGAAAAGAAGTCAACTCCAAGAATGTGCCGTACGCGAGGGAGTTCAAGAGGCCCTTCCTGAGGCTTACTTCTAATGAGGATTCTCGGGCTTCCAAATAGACAGGCATCACATGTGCCTGTTGCGCAACCCCAACAGCGCAGCAAAGCACTAACGATCAAGCGCGCGATCCAAATCCACATAGGTGCTCCCAGAAAGAGCGACACATACATCTAATAGCAACGTGGTTTAAACGTATTGGATGTTGGATCGCATACCGAAGGCACAATGCAGACAAGCAGCTTCAATCATTTCGGATGTTATTACTACATAGATTATAGTCTGTGGCTAGAAAACAAATGCAACCGTTTTCCACCCGTCTCGACTCCCATCCAAGACGACCGAACAGCCGTGCCTCGACAGCACGAGATCTGCTTACATGTGAATCCTTACACCCGGGATCCACGACAGTATTTCAGCTCTAAGCCCACCGCACTAAGTCGTCCAACATATCGTAAAAACTGCATTCGAGATAATCAGAAATACAATTTGTTGGGCGCAAGGCAAGCTCGTGAACAAAGAGCGTCCACTTTCTTCCCAAGTCACACCCGATGCGCCCAAGGCTTCATCCACAAGTTTACCAGCTGGAAGGCTAGGCGGGGGTCCACTAACAGACTACTTTTTACTGAAAACTAGTCTGTGGCTAGAAAACAAATGCAACCGTTTTCCACCCGTCTCGACTCCCATCCAAGACGACCGAACAGCCGTGCCTCGACAGCACGAGATCTGCTTACATGTGAATCCTTACACCCGGGATCCACGACAGTATTTCAGCTCTAAGCCCACCGCACTAAGTCGTCCAACATATCGTAAAAACTGCATTCGAGATAATCAGAAATACAGTTTGTTGGGCGCAAGCAGATTTCGTGAAAAAAGAGCGTCCACTTTCTTCCCAAGTCACACCCGATGCGCCCAAGGCTTCATCCACAAGTTTACCAGCTGGAAGGCTAGGCGGGGATCCACTAACAGACTACTTTTTACTGAAAACGTTTTCTAATTTCGAAATACCTTTCTGTTTTTGTTCATCCGCGTTAGAGTTTTCGCGTATTTGCTTGCGGTGTTCGACATCATGTCTATCCCCGAAACATGTATGCTCACTTCGGTTCCTGTCGTCTGCCACATACTGTTTGGTGTTGCCGCAAACTTCGTAACGATTGCTGCTGTGGAATAAACCGAAATCGGGGCGCGTACGCACATGCCCCAGCCCTTACTGGAGTGTATGGTTCACACAAGCCCTTCGGGACTGGAATCTTGCTTGCTGTTCTTGGATGCCGTCTTCAAGCACCTACGCAGGGTGAGATAAAATAAGCGACTTAGAGAGGATCACACACACTGACTGAGAGAACCCATATTGAAAACAGTCACTACTATGAACCCACTCCCGTTTGTCTGCGGCTTTCTCTTTTGCGAATACAAATGCAAACAGGTTAGACAACAGGGACAGAGGGCTTCACCCTCACCTTTGAGCAGAGCGAGTGCGGGCTTGTCGAGGGCACACTGCTCCATTGTGGTTGAGGTGGGCAGGTGTTCGCTCATTTCAGAAACTGTCGGTGGTTCCAACTTCGCTGTCGAGGATCATGATGGGTGGTGTCGGATCCAGCTGAACAACTGCGGGCGTTCATTTGAATTGTTGTTCAAGTGTCTACTTTAACGACTAAGGTTCTTTCCAAGTATAAGCGAGTGGTCTCTATTGGCGACTGTTTGTCACCCGAGGCCTTTTTTGGGGTGTAGCGCGTATCAGCTAAAACAGCTTATGCGTATTCCCATGGCCTCTTCAGCTCCCTGGGTCCATCAAGCACATTGAACCGCGGAAATACTCCCTTTCAATAGCAGTCTGGCAGTTTGCTGTAGTGTAACCTCGGATGGTAGGGATACGTACCCGAAATTCAAGCATTTTGAGATTATTGCTTGAGATCCGGTTGCTATTTTCTACAAACGGAGTGCAAGCATCTCTCAGATTTGCGGACAGTACCTTGGAAAAGAAGTCAACTCCAAGAATGTGCCGTACGCGAGGGAGTTCAAGAGGCCCTTCCTGAGGCTTACTTCTAATGAGGATTCTCGGGCTTCCAAATAGACAGGCATCACATGTGCCTGTTGCGCAACCCCAACAGCGCAGCAAAGCACTAACGATCAAGCGCGCGATCCAAATCCACATAGGTGCTCCCAGAAAGAGCGACACATACATCTAATAGCAACGTGGTTTAAACGTATTGGATGTTGGATCGCATACCGAAGGCACAGTGCAGACAAGCAGCTTCAATCATTTCGGATGTTATTACTACATAGATTATAGTCTGTGGCTAGAAAACAAATGCAACCGTTTTCCACCCGTCTCGACTCCCATCCAAGACGACCGAACAGCCGTGCCTCGACAGCACGAGATCTGCTTACATGTGAATCCTTACACCCGGGATCCACGACAGTATTTCAGCTCTAAGCCCACCGCACTAAGTCGTCCAACATATCGTAAAAACTGCATTCGAGATAATCAGAAATACAATTTGTTGGGCGCAAGCAGATTTCGTGAACAAAGAGCGTCCACTTTCTTCCCAAGTCACACCCGATGCGCCCAAGGCTTCATCCACAAGTTTACCAGCTGGAAGGCTAGGCGGGGGTCCACTAACAGACTACTTTTTACTGAAAACTTTTTCTAGTTTCGAAATACCTTTCTGTTTTTGTTTATCCGCGTTAGAGTTTTCGCGTATTTGCTTGCGGTGTTCGACATCATGTCTATCCCCGAAACATGTATGCTCACTTCGGTTCCTGTCGTCTGCCACATACTGTTTGGTGTTGCCGCAAACTTCGTAACGATTGCTGCTGTGGAATAAACCGATAAATGTGTGCTTCAGGTTTTAAATGTGGGCCATAAATCCAATTTTATTTGAGAAACTCCTTCTACAATAGGAACTGCGTGCTGGAGAAATAACTCCAGAAGTGCCTCACAAACTATCGGTTGTACCCAGTGGATAGCCCTGATGCACTGTAGTACAGGTCGAAGCCCTTACTAATAATGTGGCAGTTATCTTAACTTGAGTAGTGCAAAAAAGAACCGCTGAAAACTCTGAAAACAACTTTGTGGTCGTTTTCCCTTTCCACAACCAGACCACATAGTACCACAACTATGGTTGCCTCTGTATTTATAAATACGAAGGCACATTGTTTGACATATTTAAATTTTCAGTGCTGCCAGGCTTGCGCGCAGACGTCTTACCAGAATGCTGTTTCTTGGACCTGGAAGAAAACGGTGAAATAGATTTCGATGGCCATCGGTGGGATTTTAATCTTTGGAGTCCCACTGGTTCCAGAATCGAGTCATCTCCGCTGTTCGCAAATTAAACCCAACAACGACTTAAATCTGATCAGCTTTACAAAGCGAAAAAGTTAGGTTTTCACAGTAACCAGACACTACGTTAATTGTGTAGTATGCACGATGTGGAAGCACACGGAGACAGTGATTCTCCGAAGGGAGGTGCTCACGACCGTTTCTGTGGATGGAAAAACACAAAGAAAGCTCATGAGCCGAAACCCAGAAAGCACGCATAGTTCGTGAAGCAAAACTACGCCCGCCCCGTGCTAGTAGGATGCTTGCCAATCAGATTGGAGAATTTAGTTAAGGTGACTATTTTCTCCACGAAGATTTTGGTTTGACCTTGAACACTCCATCGGCATGCCAGTAGCGCTCAGTATATGCACAATGGGATTGAAATTTCGAAAGCTATGACGAGTCTCTGATGCAATAGAGCAACCGGGCAGGTTAAGATTACCATTCCTAAATTTTGAGCCCAACTTACGCATCTCGGGGTCTCAGCGATGCTGAGAAATCATTCCATCAGACTTTTCCGCCAGAGGGATGATTGCATCAATGGAAAATGAAATTTGGTGAGCTGCAAAAATATGAATGTAAATAAAGCAGTTTTCGGTGTGAGCAAATACGCAACAAAACTCAACATTTTGGCGCGAAGTGTTTTATTCCATTCTTAAAGGTTTTGCGGCTAAGGGCATTTCGCGGCTAATGGACCCCATGCAAGTAGTAATACTCCTTGACAACCAATGCAGATAAGTCAGCAATTATTTTCTATTTCCGCTCGCGGTTTCAACTTTCACTCATTTGACACATTATGTTTTGTTAGCATTTCGTATGCAAGTAAAAGCTAATCTTGTGGAGCTCTCCAATGTGCACTTTTTTATTGCTGTATTCATAATTATTCGCGGGCATTGGCTAGTTCATGTCGGGCTGCTCTCCGTTGACACCTTTGGTGAGCTATACTCGATGAATAGGTAAGTTTTGACATGTAAAGTCATATGCGCGATGCAGTTTCAACCTTGCTTTGATCAATAACGTCTTGGTTTGATGTATGACGAGACGGACCATTAGTTCAATGCTCCTGAACTATTTCGTTCGAGTCAGCGGCCCATTCTTCAGGACTTGGTCGATTACATTCGTGGCAGCATACCTGAAGACAATCAAGCCAATTATTTAACTACATTAACCCCTCTTTTTGCACAACAAGAACCCGATGTCATGACGCTTTGCTAAGCAAAGAATACCGTCCGTTCCCAACTAGCCCAACAGTTAGCCTTCCTGCTAGCTAGCTCGACGACAAAGTTTTCACATTCCTAAAACTAGGCACCTGATCTGACCCAACTACTACCTGGCCTCTAGATCAGCAAACGAATTCAACTTTCTTGGGTCCATTTAGCGTGCTGTCATCGTTTTTTAGATTTATTACTATCAACGCCGTTGTATCTTATGTCTCCAACCACCCGCCACGCGCCACCACTTTCATTGTATTTCTTTCTCGTCGCCCTTCTTCCCAAGTTTCAATCCTCGACTGCAGTTGCACAGACGCCCCTTAGAACTTTTATTCATTCAAACTGGCTAATGTCCGGTCTAAACTCACACGGTCCTCCGACAAAAGAGAAGTAATCCGAGAGCCTACATCTGCATGATTACTTGCGTTAATCTCCGCCTGACACAGAACCAGCTGCCACGGAAATGGGTATCCATTCTCCGTCCCTTAAAGACCGTTGCGGGGCCGTCCATAAACCGAAGCAAGTCAGTGCGATGATGGCATGGAACTGCCATAAACAGTGAGCTAGCACGCCCGCAAATAACTTCTTCAGAATCTGGAACGCAACACCTCGCCCATTCAGGCCTGTGATAATAATATCATTAATAAGGTTTATTCCCAACTTGTGGGTGGCATAACGTCTGGCATGAACATGCGTTAAGAATGAAGCAACACTGAGGGATTTGTGGGGTGCGGATAATACAAAAAGGGGACAATGTCACAAACGGTGGGGAA
>NW_008751769.1:1459734-1466806 GCF_000715545.1 Opisthorchis viverrini | reverse complement strand
ATTGCACTTGATGGAACATGAGATCCATGCGGAAAATGTGTTGTGTGCAGGTTCACCATACAAAAATATGCCATTTGTTAAATCTGAGGTGTCTAAAGCAAACAAACGCCTGCGACTGATCCTACAGGGTGGTGTTTGCATTAAATATTCTTAGGATGTTATTTTATTCTTCAGGAACACCGAAGAACGCCAAAATATGCTAAATTGCGATTTCACGTTTTATGTCGCGTAAACCGGCAAACAATGCAAATCGGCGACGGTCAATGACTTTGACATTTCGCTCACTTAAACAAAATGCTACGTGCAACATGTCACGGGAAGGTGACTTCCCATTAAAATAGAAACGTCGAAAACCCTATAGTTTCGGCGAACTCAATTTGGGTGTGTCAATAGCCTGCGGCCCCACGCGCTTGTGTCTCCACGTGTTTGTGAATTTCTATCCGGAGGAATGGTAAGTCATGACTGCTGATACATGTATGACAACAACAAAATGAGGCGGATAATGAAGAGGAGAATATGTTCCAGGCTAGTTTGGCGGACATTTTCCGAGACTGGATGATTTCGACCAATGTCTCCTTCAGTACCGTGAATCGCCTGGTTATATCATTGCAGCCTAAGCTTTCTGATCTGCCTCGAGACGCGCGGACACTGATGAGAACACCCCGGCCATGTCCAACTAGAGAAGTCCCCCCAGGAGAATACATCCACTTGGGCATTGAGAACGGGCTTCGCCGGATCGTGTCGATGTACTCGCCACCCCAACCTCATTGCTAGTATTTGTTAACAAGTTCCAAAATCTATATGGCTTGCAGGAGATGGTGTACAATGTCCATTGTCTGCTGCATTTACCGGATGACGTCTCGTCTCACGGGCCTCTGGACAATTTTCCAGCATTCCCGTAGGAGTCTTAAATGCTCGCACTTAAGCGCCTTGTGAAAAGTCCCACATATCCTGTTAGGTAGATTTATAAACGCCTGCAGGATTCAGAATCGTATCTCACAAACGCCCCAGGTAACCATGCCGATTGCGATGCGGGCTTTCCTTTGGAACAAGCATCAGTGAACAAAAAGCGTTTCTTTAATCTCGGTAAAGTTGCCTTATCTGCCAGTCCACCGGATAACGTTGTTTTCGTAGGTGGTTATCCGTGCATTGTGACAGGGGTGGAACATCCCGAAAAGGCCGACTGCATAATTAAGTATATTTCATTTCTTTCCCCCGTTTAATCACTTTTCACCCATCCCATTAATTTTCTTTTGCTAAATATTTTTGTGGTGAACAAATTGTCCACAGTTGTAAGTAGCTGTTCCCTCTCTTTTATGCAGTGCAAATGCGCCATGCTTCCATTCAATGACTTATTTGTAGTTTTCCCATTATTGCGCTCTATACCGTAATGTTTTTGTAATTTGTATGCCGTATCAGGCTTACAGTCTTGTGAAGTTACATGAACAAGGCCTATGGCAGTGTGCAGTCCTCAGTTCTTCATGGATTGAGGGTAACTGTGCTAAATGGCCAAAAGTTCACTCGAAGGACTTTTATAAGGCCGTTCGCCTTCATATGCAGCCGCCAGCTGGATCAATGAAGCTGAATTGCTAAGTCATTCGGACTTACGGTAGGTGTCGTGTAGACCGCATTAACTTTTCAGATGGTTCCAAAAAAGCCCACGAACATGAGAGAAAGTTCCAGCACACATCGAACCTGGAGACTTCGGATGTAACCATTGAGATGGGTCGTAACCATCCTCGTCGAAAGTAAGACTACCGTACATGTTGCCAAGACTTCTTTCAGGAACTCCGGAGAACGAAGCCCCTCCCTCTCCATCAGTCCATCACCGAAAAAAACCAAGGTTGATGGTGCCACAATATCCGCCTTACCCCAGCTTCTCGCAGGCGACACTCCGTGCCTTGTTCCACTCAACTCCAGAGCGCATACCCCAGCATCCCGCACCCGTCCCGTCCACATCCACCCAGCCCGTATATATGATGCCGCAGACGGTGCACCGTCTGCCACAGTACGCTTTAAGCACCGCTCCAGAGATCCCCATGTTTCCTGTTTTATCCCCAACATCTGCACTTTTCTTCCAAACCCCAGGAATCGCAGCATTGCTCCAGCACGAAGAACAGCTGCATCGAAAAATGGACGCAATGGCGGAAGGTCTTCGATACCTGCAGGTCCGCACTGACAACTCCTTTTTACAGGTCCATAGTTCTTCTGGAACTACCGGCTTTACTTTTCCACTCCGGAGCAAACGTTCGTGGAACCAACTGGAAAGTGAGCTGGCAGAGGGACCACGCCAAATTGAACTGGTAATTCAGTGTTGTTGATCTCATTTTTTGACCCCAGATGAAATACTTCCGATCTTTTAGTGCAGCCACCATGGCCGACCTAGTGCGTTTGTGTTTCCGACAGGCCTTGGCTGACGAATTCGCCGTCAGTGTCGCCTGCGCGGGGTCTGTTGACAAACTTCCCTTCTGCCACACAAGACTCTGCACCCTAATCGAAGGTAGGTGATCAGAGATAGCTTGCTTACTGTCGTTTCAGTAACAATTCTCGGTGACCCAGTTCCCACAGACTGTTGCCGACAGGATTTGGATAAGGAAATCCAAAAGTGGTTCGGTAACGCACGTCACCGACTGGCCCAGAGAACGCGCATGGATCAGTTGGCAGTAGGTTTCGACTTTGCACTGGGACAAGTTTATCAGTAGTAACCGATACATCGAATGCTTACACATACGTTTTGTCACTGTTTCAGACGTCCGTATTGAACCAAGAAGCTGGGATCATCGAATTGGACAAGCCTCCGAACTGGCTCGGTTTGGTTGTGAAACAGTTATTTTCGTATATCAAACATATTTTTATCCTTGTTTTGCGTTTCTTAAGATCCCGTTACTAGGTTTATATTCTGCAATGGATACGACGATATGCACGAGTGTGGTTACCAGTGTAGGTCAGTCAAGTTGCGTTTGTTAACCGCAAACGGTTTTGCGCGATTATTTAACCGTTGAACTCGATTAATAAATGGTCAAGAAGCCACCAGCTAGTCCCTCTAGGAAGGAATACGCTACGACACCGTTATTTAGCTTCTCAGTGGCCCTACAATGCGGTTAATGAGTGGCTACGTATACTATGTTAAGCCGTTATGACGACGTAGGATAGGTCCAGTAACAACGACTAACGGTAGTATGGTGTTGATTTCATTTAGTCATCCAATCACCAGTAAACCCGGTTGTTTAACCGTTTAACAACAAAATAACATGGTTTTTTGACAGTTATTTAACCAAACAATAGCCGGTAAACACGGTTATTTGACGGTTATTTAACCGAGAAATAACCGGCAAGCACGGTTATTGGGCAGTTATTTAACCAAGCAATAACCGGAAAACACGGTTATTTAACCGAACAATAACCGAAAAACACGGTTAATTGACGGTTATTTAACCGAGTAATAACTGGAAACCAGTTATTTGACGGTTATTCAACCGAGCAATACCGGAAAACAGTTATTTGATGGTTATTTAACCTAGCAATAACCGGCAAACACGGTTATTTGACAGTTATTTAACCGAGCAATAACCGGAAACCTCGGTTATTTGACGGTTATCTTGGTGCAAATTACCATCTGTTAACCATAGGAGGTGGTTATTTGGCGGCTATATAACCGTCGTATAATCGGAAAACACCTATTTTGGACTGCGTGTGCTGATAGGGTCGATGTCTTCGGAGCATTGCCCGAATCTGGTGGGAACACCGAATCAGCAATTCTGAAGTACGTCGAATGGTATTCGGGAGAAATAACTCACCCTCGAGAGATGAACTGATCGCACTGCATAGGTTGCGTTGGCTTGGCCACGTGCTGCTTATGCCGGTCGACCGACTTCCTCGAAGGGCTCTTTTTGCACAACCACGTGAAGGGTGGAAGAGAGCCAGAGGCGGTCAAACAATGACTTGGCAGCGAAGTATGAAAGCCATTACCAGCAAACTCAGCTGCGCTGGTCACTGCCGTCTTCCTGGATGGGGACCCCGAGACAGGCCACATCAATAGCTAGAGACATTGTCAGATATGGCCCAGTCGCGACCTCAATGGCGCTCGTGCATCCAAGCTATTGCCTTCAATGCATAGCTCCTTTTCCACCCCCCCACTTGACAGCCCACTGTACCTATCCCCCCAAAAAATCATCGGTGAACGAAACTGTGGCAGCTACAACCAGNACGCGGTTATTACAGCTGACAATGATGATGATGATTTCGACTGCAATTGTTGAACCTGTGGTTTTGGTGGGGACGGTGGTGTGAATACCATTCTTTACAAGACCAACAGGATGGGCGGATTTCTTTTAGTTCTTTTAGAATTTGATTGCCTATTGGAAGCTACTTTGCGTTCCATGTCACGCTAAAAGAACTTGGAAAATCCTATCACTGCCATGAGATTAATAAGATGCTGGTATTCGGCATTACTGAAGCTGCCACTCTGAATCCTGTTTCATTCGATTCAGTAGCCGGGTCCGAATATCTACATCATGTGGCGATTAAAGACCACCACGAAGTTGCGGTACTTGGATTGATCCTCGTTCGTGGTGCTGAGCTGAAAGCGCTCACATTCCTTGTTGACCACACTAGCACAAGTGACTAAATAGTCAGTTTCCCTTTGGGCAATCTTGAGACACTGATAACGAATATTGAACAAGGAGCAGGGCTAATCGAATATTTGGGCCAGGATCTTGACAGTATCTGCGAAATCAGTAGTGACATCTGAAACAGCGGAAACTTATAAGTTTCCGCAGCAACAGTAGAACTTTCCATGCACCATCAAACTGAGAAAAGTCGGCTTGAAACATGTCTTCATATTTTTTGAACCAACTTTCACAAGTAAGTCCCGATTCAGCGTCGAAATTGAATTCAGTAATGGAGCTGGCAGCAGCATCTTTGGAAGAGGGGGGCCCAGATGTTTTTGTCGCATTCAGCAACATACGGCACGTCAGAAATTTAACAAGCCTCAGTTGAACTTCTTCGAAATGCTTCTGTTGCCGCTGTAAAATTACTTGGATTTGCTCCGCCAAAATTGACATCGTGGGTTCGGTTTGTCACCAGTTGTGTCTAGCTGAAAGGTCGCGCGACTGCGTCGGTCCTTGGCTTATTGATCCGCCTGGTAGGACATATCAAGAGGCATGGTAATTTCAGACAGTTCTTTATGGTGACAAGGAAATATTATTACAACCGTATTTACGGGGTCACTAGGGTTTCCTACAAGGTTGTGCTGGAATATCCGTGAAGGGGTGAAGAGCTTAGACACTCGAGCCGATTGGCTGACATTCTGATCAATAAGGACATGCCCTCGTTCGGTCCTTAGCTCGCATATGACACATACGCCCAGTTAACGGAATGTTCAGCTAATAGAGGCGGCTGGCCCCCGCAAACCCTCTCTCTGAAAGGGCTGTTCAAACGACCACTGCTTGGAACTCAATTGTGACGACTAATGGAGATGCTGCCACATGTCGGTCCATCCCTGGGACTGTGAGCGTGCCGATCTGGGATGTGGTTCTCCCTATTTCGAAGCTATGTCACAGCCGTCCGGTGTCTGATGCCGCCTGGTTCCCTTACGGAGCCACAGTCTGTTGTCTGAGGTCGGGTCCCTTGAAGCGGCAGTGCTTATTATGGTATGTGTTCCTCGTGCTTGACACCCTCGACCCTGCGCCAACCTTGAGGAGCATTCTTCGTATCCTCGAATCCGTATCTGCCTGCATGTGGCTGTCGTGACCTTCCTTCTGCCGGCCCTCTATCTTGGCTTTCTGGATAGCGGGGGAACGATCTTCATTAAACTGGGACTATAGATTGATAGATTCGGACCGTGTGTACATCGTTGCTTATTGCTGGCATGATTCGCCGGAATGGAGTGAGATAAGGGGATAACCGACGCCGTCTCCAGGAGACCAAGGGAAAACCTGCCGCGCTACCGATGTAGCCGAGAGTTCGGAAGGCGAGGTTTGTCGGTTGGTTCGAACCGTAGGGTTAAGATTCTGGTCCGGTTTAGTCACAGTGGAGGCCGGAAGTCTTGAATGTTCGATTTTTAGATGGGTTTCTATGTGTTTTGGCCAGTCACTTGGCTGAAAGGTGTTAAAAATGGAGGTAATTCTCTGTATTAAGACACGCTGTAACTTCCATCGTCAACAGAAAAACGACAAGGCCATAGAGTAACGGTGACAACTGTTCTTGGCCCCAATGTAAGTCGCCTTTTTCACGTTATAGATAACCTGACTCACAAGCGTTTCTTAGTCGGTACTGGTGCTGAAGTCAGCGTCTTACCGTCTTCATCCAAGGAACGTCACTCAACCACGTCTGTTACGCTTCGTGCGGCAAACAATTCTTGAATCCTAAATTATGGCCATGGTTCCATGACGCTTAACCTAGGTCTTGGACGCACGTTTCGTTGGGTATTTTTAATAGCCGATGTACAAACTGCTATCCTAGGGGGTGATTTTCTCACACACTTTGATCTTCCAGTAGACGTGAAAGTTTGCAGACTGGTGGATCAAGCAACCAATTTGAGCATCGCTGGAATCCAGTGCTGTTCAACACCTCCTGGAATCAAGGTCCTCACCCCCGATTTAGCTGGCCCAACTGCTGCCCTGATCAGGAAATACAAAGACTTATTCCAACCTTCAGCTTTTCCAACGCAACTGCATCACGAGGTCACTCACAAGATTCTCACCACCGGAAACCACGTGTCATCGCGTCCTCGTCGTTTAGCGCCAGACAAGCTGGCTACAGCCAGAAGTGACTTTGAGCAAATACTCGAGTTGGGCATTATACGTCCATCTAGTTCTTCTTGGGCATCACAACTTCACACGGTGGAGGAGAAGACCAGTGGCGATTGGCGACCTTGTGGAGACTATCAAGCGTTTAACAAGGCCACCGTTCCAGACAAGTACCCTGTACCCCACATAAACGATTTCGCTTCAACCCAGGACGGGAAGACTGTTTTCTCGAAACTCGACCTTGTCCGTGCTTATAACCAGATACCAGTAGCCACTGACGATATACCGAAAACGGCAATTACCACTCCTTTCGGCTTATTCGA
>NW_008751769.1:1421839-1458833 GCF_000715545.1 Opisthorchis viverrini | reverse complement strand
TAGGCCATTTTGTACCTGCTTCGCTCCGTTGGGTGATTTTCAATCAGTTACAGAATTTGTCGCATCCAGGTATCCGAGCTACTCGGAAGCTTATCAGCGATAGGTTCGTGTGGCCTAATATGAATGGGGAAATCACTAGGTGGGCTAGTGAATGTATTGCGTGTCAAAAGAGCAAAGTCTATCGACATACTTTTACTCCTCTCGGTCATTTTTCCCGTCCTGATAGTCGGTTCAGCCATGTTCACATAGACCTTGTTGGCCCGTGGCCTCCGTCACGCAATTTTTCGTATGTTTTCACATGCACTGATCGTTCTACACGCTGGCCTATCACCATGCCGATCAGAGACACACTCTGAAACCGTGGCTCAAGCTTTTCTCGAGTCATGGATTGCCCATTACGGAGTACCAAAGACAATCACTACGGACCGCGGTCCACAGTTCCAGTCTTCGCTCTTTCGAGAACTTAACAGTCTCCTAGGCTTGACGCGCATCCACACTACCGCTTACCACCCGTGTGCCAACGGTTTAGTCGAGCGTTTTCATCGGCAGCTGAAGGCAGCATTGATTACTCACGGTAATCCTCAAAATTGGACAGAGCATCTCCCGCTCGTACTTTTGGGGATCCGATCTGCAGTGAAAGAAAATTTAGGCTGTTCGACCGCCTAAATTGTTTACGGCAGCCCTCTCCGACTCCCAGGTGAGTTCGTTGCCGAGCAAAAGGAAGCAGTAAGAATAGTCCCAACAATGTATGTTAATCGTTTACGCTCTCTTATGAGACATCTTAGAGCTCAACCAACGCGTTTACATACCTAGTAAACACGGCGCCGCCGGTGGCTAACGGTGGCTAAAGGTGGATAAAGGTGGCTAAATTTGGCAACGTTATTACCACTGACAGGTATCACGCATTCAATCCTGATATAGTGATTTTTGCATATATGCCTTCAAAAATCATGGAAAACAGAATGAATAAGTTATTGGACCCCTGGGTAAAAAGTGATTTTCAACACCGTTTCGTTTTATTGACGGTCACTCAAATATGTCGTTTACTGCGCTAAGTCCGGTTCTCGTTAGCTGAGTCATTTTCCGCTTGTGCGTTGCTATATTTCGTCCAATTTTCGGACGGTCGTCAAACGGTCGTGTAAACAAAATGATTCTCAGTCAGGTACCGGTTTCTGATTACTTAAATTATTCCCAGAATTATCGAAGCAATGCAGCTGGGAGACAAAGGCGCTATCTTTTCAGAATGCGCGAACTTTTTTCTAGAATCTGTTTACTGTGTGGACGCGGCAATATGTGGGAGCACCGAAACGGGCGTAATAATTTGGGAAGTGCAGGATGTATAAGCTTTCCTTCAACGCAGTCTGGTAGATAATTATATATTCAGTCAATAATGTGCCCGCAATCTTGAAACTTTAGATGTGACTGCACTTTCCATAATAGCGGAACCTGCATTGTCCGCCACAGAACATGCATCGGAGGACCCTAACCCAACACCGCGTAGGTTGTTATTTGGAGGGTACCTAGCTATATGTATCTATTTTAGGCCCAGCGATTTTGTTCTGGGAGCAACATTACCAAACACCTTGAACGCTTTCTATCGTGGAGAACATGCACCAGGCCCTGGCGCATCTGACGGTGTCCCTAAAATACAAGCGTATGTTGCTCTTCGTTCTGCGTCGTCACCATCCTGATTTGCCGAAGGACCCAAGAACTCTGCTTTGCACACCAAGAACGACAATTTCTAAAGCTATTGCCGGAGGGGTTTATGTCCACGTTCGATTGCGAGTTGGTTTGCATAAAGCTTGGTTGTCAGCCAAAATGCGCAGCGAGCTAAGATGGCTCAACGTTGTGCTGAACATCGATGGTGTCGGTTTATACGGGTCGTCGAGAGAACAGATTTGTCCAATTTTCGCGACTGCAACCGAATTAGCGGGAGCGAGGCCATTCGTAGTTGGTGTCTTTTAGGGTGCTTCGAAACCGATGTACGTCAAAGCCTATCTGCAAGACACGATAAGTGAAGTTCAACTCGTTTTGGACAGTGGTTTCACTTCAAATGATCTAGAATGTGTGCCTGTTCGCCTGTAACGCATCATTTGCGACAGACTAGCCAGGCCGTTGATCAAGCAAACCAAAAAAACACTCCGGTTATTACGGATGTGATAAGCGTGTCGTTCACGGAGTCCTGCTTGAAAGAACAATGACTGTTCCACAACTGGACGCCCGTTTGCGAACAGACGCCGGCTTCCGTTCCAGGTCCAGTGCTATACAACGTATCGGTGTCTCCCCATTTGAACGGCTCCCAATACACATGATCAAGTCTTTTCCCCTTGATTATATGCATTTAGTATGCCTTGGCGTAACCAAGAATTTGCTGAAACTTTGGGTCGGTGGTCAAGCACGTCGTCCTTACAGATTGTCACAAACGCAAAGGGCGGAAATAAACCGCCGCATTTTAACTGTACGCAGTCACACCCCCAGCGAGTTCGAACGACGTTGCTGTCCTCTCGAGAACAGTGGGCTTTGGAAAGCCACAGGGGTCCGACAGTTTTTGCTCTGCTTAGGGCCTGTGGTACTTGCAGATATGATTGAAACCGATGTTAACAAGAATTTTATTGATTTATCTATTGCTGTTTACCTATTTTCCCACCCGATTTTTCAAGTTGATTATGCTGATTTTGCTCAGAGCGTTGCACGCGTATTTGCACAGAAGTTTTCCGATATATATGGGCTGCGGGCTATCACGTACAATGTACACAGCTTGGTACATTTGGCGGACGATGTTAGGATACATGCATCCTTGGATCGTTTATCCGCATTTCCCTTTGAGCCATTTTTAGGAAAACTGAAGAAGGATGTTTCCGGGCCGTGTAATCCCGCCGTTCAAATACAACGACGTATTGCTGAACGATCAGAGTCAGCTTCTGCCGACATGCTGGACTGTTTGCTGACAGATGACTGTGGAAGAGGTGCACCCGTTCCATCCGAGGGTTTACTTTTCCGCTCTTTTTTTATCTCTTTCTCTACACGGGATAATGCAGTTCTTGTTGAGGGCCACCCGTGTGTTAATGTGAAACTCACGGCCCTCCATTTCCTTTTTAGAATGTTTGATATAGTCCGTTCTTTTTTACTTTTCCTTTAGGATATTCTTATTTTCCGTGCAAGTCGGCTGAATGAACGTGTGTTCATTCAGCCTTTAGGTCGCATCACTTGTAAATATTTCGCGCTTCCTTTTATTGATGAGTTAATTTATATTCCACTGCTACATCCATTCGAAAAATAAAACGTACCCTTGACCATTGGTTTTGAACATTGGAAAAATTTTGTTGATGAGTTTACTCACGGATTCACGGATTGATACACAGGATCGAGGCTTTTGCCCAAGTTTCCCGGGTCGGTTTTTTTCTTGTCGGTCAGTACCTGCATCTCTCACAGATGTACACAGTTTTTCATTTCTTGGATGATGGACAGTTCTCGATTGGTTACGAAGACTGGTTTATCGATGAAAGAACCATTTGTTGGAGAACTTTTGATGACTACGGAGAAATGGAACGCGCCCTAATAAACAAAGAGGCTATGTCTTCAAGCGGCATCACGAGCTCCGTTGCAGTCATCAAGAAGTTTGTTACGCTTCCCAGGAAATCTAATTGAGCCTTTACACGTCATCAATAGCTTACTCTGAGACAGTCCGGTTCCGTGCACTGCTAAATCCCAGCAATGGCACTTCAGACACGGAGCCACAGACCTACTTTCGACTGCATTATGGTGTCCGCGAGAGGTAATTTTTGGTAATAACCGATCTATTTTTCAGAAAACGCAACCTGAAGTACTCGTCACTTGGTGAAGGGGCTGAGAAACAGCCATCCCAGAGGGCTTCGAAAAGGTTCACCTACGCATCCACTCCGCGAATATTGTCCTCACTCGTTGAGTAAGTGCGGCCATATTTTCAGTTTGATGTATATTTTAAATGTAGTTCGGCTTATGGCCACCCGTCATCCGCGATTTCGCCACCACCTCTTCGGGTCATGGAATGAACCAATGACTCCAGTGAGGAGACAAGTGATTCTGATGAACTGGGGGTACCAGATTATTCAAACAGAAAAATGGTGCGCATCCTGTCTGCGTTTCGAGGTAAAATTCAATCACGTACATCAATTCATACCTAGATGTAATGCGTGACGATGCCGTGAAAGCCGAGGCATTCCGAAGTGATTTTACATCACTTTTATTGCTTATTGGAATATTAGAAGAAACCTTGGATCGCTTGGAAAAGCTGGATGTGCGGCTGAGATCTTTAGAGCTAGGTCTCGGTTTGGGTGCGTCCACGCAACAAGAGCGGGAAACCATTACGGAAGAGATCAACGAAATGATCAAAGTGGAAGATCTGGATGCTTTCCTGGTCAGGTTGTTGGACGCAGATTTCCGTGAACAGTCAGTGAGTACCCCAACCCTGGTCCATACTTTTGTAATAAAGGTAATTTTTCTTTCCAGATTGGTCTGCTCTGACCCTCGCCGGTCAGTCAGGAACATGCTTCGTGCTCTGTTTGCTCCGGAGTTCGCAGATTGGCTAACGTGGTCGAAGGGAGAAGAAAAAGGACCGATATCAAGCACAAAGTTGCCAACACTCGTAAAGGGTGAGGTAGCTGTTTTACATCGACACTTGTCACTTTAGATGCAATGTGCTCCGTGGCCGCACACTCGAGTTTCGCAGTGGATTTCACTGAGAAATCAATCCAGTCTTGGTTCAAGGGAGCCTTTGCTCGAATCCCTCAAAACCGGAAGCTGCGACGCGAGGAGGCCGCCCTGCGGCGAATCCGAAAAAATCAATGACGCTGTAATGATATCATCAATAGATTTATATTTCTGCAATAACCTTGTGATCTTTTGACCATGCAGCATGTTGTCGTAAGAACGACGCGTTTGGTAATTATCTCTGGCGTTCGGCAAAAATACGCACGCCATTAGGTTAGGTAGTCAGAGATTACTCACAGATGCAGTAAGTTAGCCAACAAATATGCCTCGACAAATTTGTGTTTCCCACCTTTAGCCTCGTCCGGCTGCAAAGGGTTTCGAAAGAGGCCATGAAAAGGTCGGCGGAAATTTTTTCGAGGTGCCACCTTTGGCCACCCCTAGCTACCAGTGGCGCCAACGGTGGCAAGTGTAACATGCCACCCCTTTTTGCCACCTTTTGCCACCGGTGGCGTGTTTACAGGGTACTCGTGCATCACAAATCTCCCCAGTGCTAAAATATTGTGACTTCGTTTTCGTTAGGGTTGCTCGGGTGAAGAAACCGTTACAGCCACTGTACGTCGGCCCATACCGCGTTATTTCGCGCCGAACTAAATATTTCGTCATCAGTAAAGGAGGTGTTCAAGATATCGTCAGCGTCGATCGACTAAAAGTAGTGCACGTTGATCCCACGGTATGCTCTCCTATCAACCAATCACAACGCTTATCTACGCCTCCGCTTAACACGAACGACATAGCAGCCCAAAAGCCGGATAACTTACAGCCAGTTGTTCATACTCATTCTGGTAGAAAAGTGACTTGGCCAGCGAGGCTGCACAATTACGTGTCTTAGTAGCGTTCCTTGTCGAGCGTTTATTTTGTTCGTGCAACGCACTAGAGGGGAGTTCTATGGTGATCCTTCTGACCATTGTACATTAATACTTGCTTTGTAACTTATCATTACTCAAATTGTACCACTTGCTATCTCTCACTAAATCTCAGCTTATTCCTCTTCCATTAATACTGAATAATTTTTGTTTAAATGAAAGCAAAAGAAATATGACACAATACAAATTCTGTACCCCGTGGAAGGCGTGTTCCCTTTTTCCTGTGTCGAGTTACGCTCTCAGTGAATTAACGAACGGTGATCTACCTTTCAGACTACGACGGGGATAGAAAGCATCTGGGAATATGTCGAGGAAGATTCCAGGAAGGAGATAAATTTGGATTTATTGTGGTGGTAATAACTAACTGTACCAACGAACTGTGAGTTGTAGCATCTGGCCTATTTTTTCTCACTTGAATTAACTACCTTGACGTGGTATTTACTCACGTTATCCACTACACGTTTTTGGACTGTGGATGATCGTTACTGTGTGGTGTCCTTTTGGTGTGTTTGGTTGGGCGATTCTGCGGAGTGGAGTGAGACGAAATCGAAAATGGAGGTCCGTAACTGAAAGGCAGAAGGGAGTCGAGAATGTCTACAGGATTACTGCATCCATGGACAATGCATATTTCAATTTCACCACCCAAGATTACAGGAGGTCCCGGATTATAGACCCGATTGCAGTCCACATTGAGGATGTCTCCCCTCTAGGATGAGATCCCTGACAGGATCTCACGTCACATACGAACGCCGACTCTACAGAAAAAGTACTTTTACGCCACATCGGCCGTCGCATTGGAACACTAGTCAGTTATCCTTACTCCCTGAAAGCAGCATGTCCAATAAGCGAACATATGTGACCGAAGATATCTCAAAAATTTCTTCATTGCTATCTCCCAACCCTCGCCCTGTCCATTACCTTTCGATGGTGTCACAGGACAAAGGGAGGTTCAAGACACTCCTGGCAAGTTATGAGACTTATCTCGCGACCTTAATAACAGTCGTAAAATCCCGACGTTGGAGGTGGAAATATCACATCACTGGCAACTTCAAAACACCTCGGGAGCGTGTCTAACTACAGTGCAGTTGATTGGTGGAAACAGATATGAAAATACTCTAATACCCTTCACAGCCCATGAAAGGTTTACCGGAAAGATTTTGATAAAAAATCTTTCTCGCTAGGCACACATAGGCTGTGCACCAAACGGTAATGAAAAGGCTGCAAACTATTTTATCGCCAGTATCCATATAGTCTCTGCAAGGTTTCCCATCGGAGTGGCGTGACATGTTGCATTGCGAAGGGTGATGAAGGATGCTTTATTTTGGTCTATATTATACCTGTGAAAGACAAACTCCGATGACAGAAGAACGTAAGATGTTGCCCAAACGAACCGCTGTCAACATTTTCTCCGGTGTTTTCGGTGTACTTTGAGGTTTTTGATGTATCAATTCTTCCCACACGACCAAACTTTCAACGTTGGTTATACACGATACATCGCAGAAGTTATGTGCGCTGTTGTGAACTTTTTCAGGTGGAAGAGAATTTACCCTTGCGTTGGTGTGGGTAACCGTGCAGGCTGGTTGAAAAACATAATGATAGATGCAATGTGCCGTTGATTGAAAAGTCACAGACATCATGAGGATATTCTCAAACGGATAATATCTGTTGGGGATCGAAAATTGGAACCAATTCGTTTTTGAAACAGTCAGAAGATAACAGATGCAGTCAAAATATTGCAAAGTTGAATTTAATTTTGGTCACAAGTGGAAGTAATCCGGAACGAACTGAATTCATATAACGTGGCTAGTCGTTCATAAATTGGTTACGAGGTCGACATTCCCAATTTATGCTGTGTTGGTACCAAACCGCGAGTTTTTGTTTATCAAACATTTAACCGTGAGCAAGGCCTCAGAAATTACCTCTCATTTTCATAAGAAGCCAATCTTAAGGTTGCTGAAAACTGTGACAGCCCACAGCCGGTCTTGTGGCTCATCAGGTAGGCGCAGTTCCTTACTTTCCGTCAACCTGATGTTCTGCTTGAACCCGTATTAAACTGTTTTCGAGGTATACATTTATTTTCAAATCAGTTTGTTTTTCACCAGAAACATCTAATCTCACGTTCATGGTATTCTTCAACTGGATGTGCTGCACAAATGTCGCTTGTTGTTTCAGCTGGCACGATGTTCGAGATATCGCAGCATATTTTCATTAAGAAAACTACTCACGAGTTTGATGAAAGCACCTTGACAACTTATAACCGGTTTTGCCCTCCTTGGGGCTTATAGGGTGGGCGGAGTCTCCGATTTTCCTCATCTTTCCAGAACCACGGGCATCGCCAGCGTCATCCATTTCCCGCAATCAATTGTTCATCCATCGCAGTCTAGTATGCAGCATCAGATTCAAGTCCATTTCTGTCCTCAGTCGCTTTCGGCTAGCGGTTCATTTTCCCTCTCGTTTCTTCTCTTGCTTTTTGTGTTATTTAGGTAATAGAATGACCAGGCCGCTTCCTAAATGACTTTTTTACAATGAAAATGATCTTGCCCAAAAAGTCTCCCGTTTAATATCCAGTTATATTGAAATACCTGGAGACGCGCTTACAAGCAGATCACCACCTCGAGCTCTATTCAATCAAATTTAACAGCCCCACAGAGCGCTAAGTTGACTCAAGAACGCGGTTGTTCCAAATAACCACCCTTACCCTCCATAATTCTTGGGCTAACCCTGAATGTACCCAGTAACTGCAACCACCCCGGTCAAGATGTTCATTCACCGGGGTATCCATGGGATGGACTGTGTCGTCCCAGTCATCAAACTCGGCCTTGCGATCTACTTGTGGTTAAATTGCATGGGCTCCCTCTAATAATAATAATGTTCATTCCCAACTTGTGAGCGGCATACCGTCCGGCATGCCCATGCGTTTACAGTCAGAACGGGGCATGACTGGGGGATCTGCGGGTATTGGGAACTCCACGAAAAGAGGACAATGTCAGAAATATGGGAAGTATTCGACAAAATAATGGTAGGTTTCTTTTGCAACTTGTAGGAAACATTGAGCGTGAGGTCCGACTAATTCAAGGACTCAGTCGGCTGAGATGAACTAAAACTGAAAACCATTGTTGGCCATGAGTGATCTTGGGCGGTTGGGTAAATGGCCGGAATCACAACGGGCAAAAGTGGAGGTGAAGGTGAGTTAATTCGAATTGGTGTAACATGGCATGTTTAGTCTCAAAAATATGGTGCAATCTGAGAACAAACAGACTCACTGGTTGCACTTTTGTAAGGAAGTCAGGTGCAGGGGTTAGGTTGGATGGGGATACAGAGGTGGTTGAATTCGAACGAGTAGACCTACAGGTTGGAATGAAGGTCATGGAGGCAGATGGGGTCAGTTGAGGAGTTTGTCATATTTGCAGTCAGTGAAACGAGTAGGCAAGAGGGCTCTGTTGGGAGGAGGACTAGAACAGTTGCGGGTGTTCTATCAAGCTGAGTATGGCAGTGACGTGCCATCATTGGCCTGACATGCTTCAGTTTTTGGACAGCCCCGTGACGGACGCTACATTTAAGATGATTCGGCCAAGATGTGCAGTTCATTGGGCAGCGGTATCCATTTCAGCCTGGTCGAAAAAGCAATCCGGAACGAAGCCGATATGGGATTGTTGGTTTTCTTGGTCCACTTAGTGATCCCGGGGTTGTAGATCATAGGCCAGGTGGAGTGGATATCGGCCAACCGGGTCGTCCAAACCGGACACTTCCGAAGTTCAAAGCTTGGGAAGATGAGGGGATGGGAGGAGATTCGCAAAACATGGTGAGTTTGAGGGGATATAAAATGGGATAATATGCATTAATAGGCACTGGTATGTATCGTCCAAGCGTCTCACCATCCCCACAAGGCGCTCGCTGACTCTCCTCCGAATTAAATTTGGACACACTTCCCGCCATATAAAAAATGTGGCAGTACAGTGACTACACAAAGCGGCTTATTTACTCATTTCAGGATGCTGGCGTTAGAAATTTAGGATTTAAGTTCGTTCGCAAACAACATGGTTGACGTAGATCAGAAACTATAATGGCTTCAAAGCGGTGCCTGCAGGGACATCAGTTGAGACCAGTGCCGAAGAAAAGTAGCTTCGGCCTACTTTCACTGGTAAAGTTTTTAAATAAGAACACTTTAATCCAGCGTCGAGATTCTTTTTGAATACCATGAGAGTTGATCCCTTGGAACAGGAAATCGTCGAGTGCTTTTAGGGAGTCAAAAATATAGCATGCTATATGAGTGCTTTTTTGGCTTCAGTGAAGCCCTCCACAAACACAAGCATGTTCGTTCTGCAAGATTGGTTTGGGAAGAATCCTTGTTGCCCATAATGTATGCGGTTTTTGAAACCGAGGTGAGTCAAGACGCCCTGCCTTAGAATAAGTTCCATTAACTTCTACCACGCGTTAGCTAGGCATTAGGTCTGTAGCTGCCGGGTGGTAGCGGTCACCAGATTTGTAGATTGACTTAGCAATCACTTCCTTCGAAGCATGGAGATTTTTCCTACCTCCAGTGACCGAAAAACACTCAGAACAATGTTGTACAAAAATTCGAGTGATGGTGCCTGCAGCATCCATGGAAGTACCTTTTGTGGTCCCTACACACGGGAGGAGTTCGTCTCTGGTGAGGGTCTACGAAAATCCTTCGCGGTGAATACCAAGTCAAAGGCCTTTCTCAATTGCGCCTTGTCATGGTCTGATCTGATGAGGTCGCTGACACCGGATGCCGCTTTGCGTAGTGTTCTCCTAAGCATCAGATACTACTATTGGGTCACTCGTGGATATCACATTTCTGCCCTCAAAGGAGGGGCGGTTGGCTAATATCGTCCGCGTTGTCTCAAGTAATTGACCATTGCATTTACTTTACCAGGCGAAGTCCAGCACCGTGGCCCGCTTTCTTTTTTCCATTGGGGATCTTTACATTTGCAGCGGTTCCGCATATTGCAGTTTGTCAATGCACCTTGCGTGTATGCTGTAGTTAACTTTTTGAAGAAGACCTGAGGCCTCGTTATCAGCGCACTGCTGTCTTTGTTGAACTTTGGCTTGTTTTATGTTTCCATGTCATGCGTTTACAGGTGCCCGCTTCCAGTTTATGGTGCGATATTGTTATTCTGGTATTATTATTCTGATCACATCCGACGTGTGACACTAGCCTGTTAGGAATAAACATCATTTTATATTCCAATTTGCTGTCTATACGCCAGGCAACACAGGTTAATTAACGTCGCCTCAATGTTGCCACACTCGCCGGATTCAAATAAACTATCTTGATTAAATAGGTTTCTTTGCAACTAAAAACGTGAATATAGCGGATTTCTACTCATTTGAATATTAACATGGTCAAATTAAGTCAATTTTGATGATTCTGGGACAAACTAATGCTCCAAAGTGTAAACCCCCAGGTTCCGGGCTTTCACATTTGATCGAGCTGTAAATTTTTAGGACGAAACGCCAGGGTCATGCGTCCACTTTGTATTTGACTGAGTAGCCGCGCCTCGCAATTCGGTAACGTTCGGTCTCACGTCGCGCAGAACTTGTATTGACAAAGACAAAAACTCATGTTGTGATGCACTGTGTTCCATGTGAGCTTCTTGAGGCGATGAAATAGAGTTTAGAAGCCAAGCTCTCCCATACAATAAAGACAAATGATCATTTTGTGGTTATATGAAACCTCTTCTGAATGAATATCTATAGAAATTTCTATGGAGTTTCAGTTTTTTATCCAATGACTGTTTTAGCATACAAATCACCAGACGCTCAGTCTGGCGCGAAATTTACTTTGGTTGACAAGAAGTGATGAGCATCGGTAACAGCGGAACCAAATAAGAAGCGAAATTCAAACACAAAAAAAAATAAAATAATGGTGAGTGCACGGGATTTTGATGGCTGCGTCGTCAGTTCACTACGTTTTCCAATATAAGGTACCAAAGACACTTGGTTGAGAGACACGGACACTAGTTTGCGCCCAATACGGTCTCCGAGGTGTAACACTTTCATCTTGCCGATCCTCATCCGGCATCTATAACTTTCTTTCAAGGCGTTGTATATACAGGGAAAACTTTTGCTTTTAGACGCAGCATTCAATAATAATAATGATGATAATAATAATAACGTTTATACCAAACTTGTGATCGGTGCAAACCAAAAGGCACTTCGATCTCCGTCAATGTTGCTGGCATTTGTCCGACTTATTCATCATTTTCAATTTCGCGTTTGAAGTCACACTGACATGGATTGGTATAACTAGCACTTGAATTTGTGGCCCTCCGTTTGTTCGCGGTAGAACATAAACGCTCCAACGTTACCGAGGCGTTGTAAATGTCGATGAGACAAAAGCAACAAACGGTTTTAAGTGAGAGCTTTTAATGTGGCTAATGTACAATGAGTAAATGAAGATTCTATTCCTTCCTGGTCCGAGACGTAACGGTTAACGGGTGTTTAGTTGCGTACATTTCCGTAGAAGGCAAAACGTCCGCTCCTGTGTATTAATCCATTATCTTGTCCCGGGTGATAGAGGGTGAAGACTACGCATAAATCCATCTTCTGCTGATAAAGCGGCGGCAAAATGCGGATGGCCACGGATCTGCTTGGTTGGCAAATGCTTTTGTACCATTTCCATATTGGTGACACTCTCGCAAAGTAATACATACACAGAACAACGGCGTAATTTGATAATAGAAACAACACATTTTGCAGTATGGCTCTTCTAGATTAGATGGCACAGTAAGTTCCATTAGTGTTACATCCCTAGCGCAAATATTGCGTCTCGGCCTAAAATACCGCGCCAGAACCATAAACTATAGATGCTTCATCCCACGTTCCACTGGCAGTAAATTACAGCATTGAGACAGTCTACGCGGAATTTGGAACTTTCCACTTTGGCAGTGTGAACAACAACCGCCCGGAAAACGGAGGTGGTCCCTTGAAACTGGTTAAGCTCCGACCTGGAGATCACAAGCAATCCACAGAGAGCACGTTGTGACTCTGTACGATTCACGAGAAAATATGCATACATCGTAACATTACCCAGGAGGGGGAATCCTGAAAAGCGATGGCCATGTTCTAAAAGTTGTCTGCTGAATGATTTCCCATACATAACCTCCTGTTTTGAACCCATTAGGAGTGCAGTGTTATTGTGTTAGAACTTGCAAGGATAGACGAGCCCATTGTTTTGATGCGCACCCTTGAATGCCCCCAGACGGTTGACGCCGGTATCGGTAGATGGACACGTCTCTTTTATCAAGTAAAGTAGCTTCATTATATTCACGTGCTCTCAGTATTCAGGTGCCTTTTCGATCCAGGTAGCAGGTGTTTATCCCGGCCTTTTTCTCCAACTATTAACAGCTGTTTCTGGATATTAACTAACAGAGGAAAGGAACAACCCTTGTGCTGTCCTCACCTTGCAATGGCTTATGAAATCAGACCAGCCGGGTGGCCGACAAACTGCAGCCATCGCAAGCCTGAAAAGCCACAAATGCCACCAGGCAGTGGAGCGCACAGAAGTAAATACTAATGCAACCATATTCGGCATCCATCATCGGTGAACCAGGGTAGCCAATCTCAGTCCACATGGAGGTCTAAATGCAGAGGAGTTGATTTTTATGTGATTTGTGAGCTACCGATGCCTGGTATCCGACAGAACACTCGACTTGCAACACCAGCTGATATGACAATGAGCCTTGTTTGATGTGTGGTGAGGACCGCGGGCTTTTCACCGAGATGGGTACGTATATTATGCATTGTTGTTATGGTCCAACCCCAGGCTCCTTCAGAAAGCACACGGGTGCTGTTGTAGAAGGATGCGTTATGATATTGGCTTGAGGTGGAAATTAGAAGCCCAGTCTAAAACGGCACCGAAAATTCAGCAAGGCAGCCGATCGATCAAAAACTGACAACTCTAGCAGGCCCAGAATTTCGGCTTGTTTAAACGTTTCAATCTGGATACATGGAAACGACAACCGCGATAATTCAGAGAGCTTACTATATTTCCGTGATATGTCGAAACCTAAGGTGGGAATAAATGGCTTCGGGCGAATCGGCCGATTAGTTCTGAGAGCGGCTGTAAAACAGGGAACCATAGATGTAGTGGCCGTCAACGATCCTTTCATTGACTTACCGTATATGGTTTATATGTTTAAGTATGATTCCACACATGGGACGTTTGATGGTGAAGTATCTATCCGTGAGAAAAAGTTGTGCATCAATGGGATGATGATTTCCGTATACAACGAAAGAAGTCCGGAAACTATACCATGGGATAAAGATATGGCTGAGTATGTCGTGGAGTCCACAGGTGTCTTCACGACCATTGATAAAGCTCAGGTAACTTACATTAGTTTTGCTTCCTAATACAACTAAGGCCCATCTAAAAAACAACCGCGCGCGAAAAGTTATTATATCCGCTCCATCTGCTGATGCTCCAATGTTCGTTGTTGGGGTTAATCATGAAATTTACGACAAATGTATGAACGTTGTTTCTAATGCCTCGTGCACGACTAATTGCCTGGCCCCTTTGGCTAAAGTTGTGCACGAAAACTTTGGAATTGAGGAAGGTTTAATGACTACTGTGCACTCCTATACAGCCACCCAAAAAGTCGTTGATGGTCCATCCGGAAAACTTTGGAGGGATGGCAGAGGTGCTGCACAAAATATTATACCGGCTTCCACAGGTGCTGCTAGAGCCGTCGGAAAGGTTATTCCTGACTTGAATGGGAAGCTTACAGGAATGGCACTCCGCGTCCCCACACCTGATGTCTCTGTGGTTGACCTAACGTGCAAGTTATCAAAGCCAGCAAAATATGAGGAAATAAAGGCTGCTATTAAGGAGGCGGCTGAAGGGCCAATGAAGGGAATTCTGATGTACACAGAAGACCAAGTGGTGAGTATGGACTTTCGTGGATGTTCAGCTTCTTCGGTATTTGACGCTGAGGCTGGGATTCAACTAAACGACACGTTTGTTAAGCTGATCTCTTGGTAAGAATTCTCTTGCTTGAGGCCCTATATAAACTTTAGGTACGATAATGAATACGGATACAGTTGTCGGGTCATTGATTTGATCCTGCATATGTATTCAGTGGACCACGGATGAATTCAGGAAGAATTTGATTCCGCAAACCCGAAGAAACGCGCGATATCAAAAGAACAATATGCTTACTGTTCATTTATCCCACAAATGATCGAAAACGCGATGCATAAGAAAGCATCAACAGTGTGAGAATACACTGAAATTTGAGTGGATTCTGAGACCCCACGAGTAATGTATGGTAGATGTACCGGAATAACATAAAACGAATAGCTTTTGTAAGCTCTACAGCAATGCAATCGATGGCGATGATATCTCGTTGCTGGATTCCCTTATGGTGTAAAACATTCCAACTAGGAAAATGTTATACTAAGGAGGGGTTCGCGCATCATCTGAAATTTTTAAACGAGAAACGTATACAGTATCATGAGTGAAATAGGATGGAATGTTTTGCGGAAGAAGAGTTAGGATCTGCGATTAATCTTTTTTTGCAGACTAAGACTAATTAAGTCAGGTAAGTTAGGTCTATGCATTAAGACAAATGCTGTCAAAAGGTTGCCCTTAGAAACAAGTTGTGTAACTCACGACGATCTTCAGCATGGTATAGCCGGTTTATTTGAACCAAAATGGAAATGATATAAGGAAAGCTTTGCCGCATTTGAAGTACATGGAGCTCCGTTTGTGTAAATTCTTTGTCGCACAAAATATAAGCAGGTGCTAGCGGTGTAATTTACAAGATCATAAGGACACTTAACATCAGTTTACTTCAGACGTTTCGTGTTCAGTGAGCTGGTGAACAGTGATTCGATGACAAACACCATTAAAAATTCTGGCTAGCTTACTGACGGCATCAGCCACTGAAGTTTAAACCACAGGATTTGTATGCAAAGGGAAAACATGCGAGTGAGAAAACAGACGGTGAATAAAAAGCCACCAAAGAAGACACACTTGACCAACTGGATGAAAATTCCAGCACAAGTCAGCCTATTCCATTAAAAAAACAGGGTAAATCCGTCCCCAGGTCAATCAGACAAAAAATTTGTAACAGGTGATTCAACTCAAACAAACCTGAAAGTTTGTGACAGGAAGAAGTATCATAACAGAATAGACTGAAATGACATATTCTACCCATCCCGTCAGCTTCTTACATACAATTACACTCAAGGGTATGGCGGGGTGACAGACAAGTTATTTGAGAGCTATACACACAGGTGAGCAAAGCAATACAGTAAGCAAGGGACATTAGAAACCGGAACATGTCGAATAAAAGCCCTGCAGCCGCATGTCTGAGCAAATGTCAGTCTTAACAAAAGGAAGCAAGGCTGGTTACAAATGCCACTCGTCTACATAAATTAGGTTAGCTTCGAATTGCCCCGCTTCATCGGAGCGTAGTAGGCTAACGATTTTCTGACTGTATATGAGAGTAAACAAGCTTCGCGCTTCTTCGAAGTTATTGAAATACAACAGTGGTCAAGCAGTTGCGCTGGATTAGACGTCCGAGTTATCATGCGCTGTATTTCTTAGAACGTGCCCTGAAATTGTCGTCAATAACTGTCTCTCAGTTATTTGGACGCAACTGCTACCGCAAATACGTTGAAATTTGTACAAAAAATAAGATAACCTAGAGAAACGGTTTGTTTAGGCTAGGTTTCCTGGGATTCCATCGTGTTTTGTTGATCCTTTTGAAGTTTGACTAAATTGCCACCGTACACAACTGTTATTCTGCTCCCATCTGAAAGGTAGTGTAGGGGACACTTTTTATAGGCGTCCGTCTCTCCCTCTGTTCAGCAGTCTTTCGAACTCCTGATATGGCCTTTTTTCTGCAGTACAGTTGGGATGTTCTCAAAATACTTTTCTACTGCCTTATTAGGGCAAAATATTCCTTCCCTTAACCCTGTTGAGCAACAGGTCTTGAATTTCAAATATTTCCCCGCCCAAGTTTGTTTACGGAGTAACTATCTGGCGGTTAACTTGTCTTCCTTCCTTAAAATGTGAATATAAACAAGTATAAAGACCCTCCTTCATGTTTTCCGTGAATTTAACGTTTACGACACTGGCGCAAACACCTCAGCTTCTAATATAACCTTGATTTCAATTCTTAACATTGACGAGGTGCGTGAAATAATAGCTTAGTTCAAGCTATCCTGTTGTGATGTTTATTCTTACTCCCATGGATGCATGAAACCTGGAAGTGTTTTGAAGCCGGATATATATGGAAGCAGGAACAACAAACTGCACTTATGCGTTTTCAAATGGAGCGCTGTTTCAACCATTTTTAAAATACATAGTCACTTGGACCCAGTGTTCTATAGAGAACGTTACCAGAGCAAACAAAGTAGTAGTTCACGGGAACGTTTCTTTGGTAAAAAAAAGAAGTGTATCTTTAGTTGTAGTTGTCTACTGCAGAAGAAGAAATCTAGCAAAACAGGATGCACAAAGAAATTCGAAGTAGGACTATGATGGCTCACTCAAACTTAGGATGTAGGATGCTGCAGAGTTGGCAAAAAATAAAAATAACTGTCCAGTAAAGACGAACTACGACAGCTTCATGCATCTGAGATAAATTAAATAATTGCTTATTGTACGAGTATGTCGGCCGGGATAGAGGAATAAAATTTAGTGTGCGGGCAGCAAGGATGAAATTTACTGTTGCTGTCGGACCTCTGGGAGACAGTTATTTTTCGTGTACTGCCTTTTTTTCTGGCCTCAGAAGCCGGTTATGTGCAATTATGGTCGTTACCTTGCTAAACTACTGTAGTGGTCATTCTTTGGGGATAAATTCCCCACTTCCGAAATTAGGGAGCGTCTTTTGAGTGGTTCTGGGGGCTGTTCTATAGGGGAAACTGGCAGGAGACACTGGTATCCCAGAAGCTTCTTTTTATGAGGGAAATGTTTCCATATGGTCACTTTGTTCATGAGTGAAATTCTCTAGCCGTCTTCACTGACGATACACAGTGGATACAGAGTTTAGTCAGCTTTAAGTACAAAATACACAGGAGTAACACAACTACTACAAAATCCCGTCCGGTATGTAAAACATCGGGACTTTGTTCCAGTCGGATTCAATCAGAACTTAGTTTTGAATTACGGAGATGAAAACAAGACACAATATGTTGAATGCGAAATTTATAAACGCAAAAATACGGTTTTTAACCTGTTATCCTACGTTGACCCGTAAATTTGCGTCGGACAATGTCGTGTAGTAACTGAATTTTGGTGTTGGTATCATTAGACACCCAGCTAAATGCGTTGAACGCATGTGCGTAGCCTTCATGTTCAGCCTATTTTTCATTTCTGAGGAGCTCCAAGATAGCTCTTATAAACGCCTCGACCGATCGGCATGGTAAGATAATTACTACATCGCATAACACCCTTTCAGTTGTTGGTTTCGACATATAGGGACAGATGCAAGATCATTAGTCATGTAAAAATTATTACACGTTCACCGTGAATGAATCAAATGTAATTCGGTCGCAATTCAAACCATGCCAACCAAAGTCCGTATGATTTCAAATGCGATGCGCGAAACTTCATTTGCAGAACAAACCGGAAAGTGCTCACGCACCATTTTTATTATGCGACTCTTTGTTTCGATCCTGAATGATGAACGGCAGGCAATGCGCACTTGGATTTTTTCCACTCTCCATGGATGCGGAATAGACACACAGCTCGCAAAAAGGTGAAATGCAGATGTATAACAACGTCGTTTTGACTCTGGGAAGTAAGTGACACCTAAAAGCCATAATAATAGAATGGGTACCTGGAATACGGTTAGAACAATCGATCGACTAACCAAACCGAATGCATACGAAGTGCAGAAATATCCACCACCAGGTGAATACTAATTTTCATTGCCCTCATGATACAGAATACTGTGAGAGTGGAATAAAAAGACAAAACTGATAGCTGATTCAGGGTGCCCTTGCCCACTTAAGTATACACTGGTATATATGGTATTGATGCACAAACCATGGACTATTCGGTCAGTGAACCGATTCGAGTGGGTCCGACGGCCGGGTATAAACAGTGAAGGGGGTAAGTGATTGTTTGAGTATGAGGGTATTAAAGCACTTTTCATACTAGCCACACTAGCGGATGGCGGCATGCTTGGATATAAATCGCATGCACACAGAAATCGTCACATTATTTTAGTAGTTGTAGTAGACTACCTCCGAGTCAAATTCCGGAGTATCTGTCATTCGGGAAATCGCTCAACACTTTTCCATACATTTCACTTGAGATCTCATCGCACTTTAGGAAAATTGACACCAAAAAGATAAGGAGCGCTGTACTTGTTCAAAATGACCTCAAGATCCTCTAGGAAGATTCAAAACCACGCATTCGACACGGTACACTAACAGTAGGTAATGTCGAGTAAATGCAGGATAAATTAAGGACACTCTTGTTAGGAGAGTTAAGGTGGGCAACATTCGTTGGGAAGAACTTGAGGTTTTTAAAAGGATCTAACAAGGGCAGGGTTTCCAAATCTTCAAACACTACTGAAATGAAAACATCAGGATCATATATGTGTAAGGAGTTACCGGTGGAGTTGACCTAGCGTCCTTTAAGAATCTTATTCAGCAGAAACCAGGCACACGACGCAAGCAACCGGGATAAATGTTTGAATCAAAGGGTCACACTCTGTTCACCAATGGAATGAACTGCGCGCAGTGTCTTACAGATCTACAGACCACTTTTGAGAGGATATGCGGGGCCCCATCGAAGAGGGCGTAGGAGAACCACAGCGCGGATGTTAGCCGTAGCTGCTTTCATTCGGCGCTACCAAGACAGTACAGTTCTTCCCAGATAGGACTTTGAGTGGAACAAACCATCCATGCTGTGCCAAAACGCGCCTAGACACGTCCATAAACTACAGGATCTTGTCCTGTTTTTCGAAGGCATTTCATGAATCGAAACTTGGTACATTAACCGATTTGGCATGTTTACGACCTAAGGGCAGATGGCGAGGCGAATGGACCAAACATCTGTTAGCAGGGGTGTACCTATTTATCAAGTTAGCCTCTTGACAACAAGGTTTCTGCTTGGATTGCGGGCGGATATGGGGTGAAAGCTTTCTATTCTCAGCGTGATTTCTTGCGAGTGCGTCTACAAGACAGAAACTAACCACCCGAAGTATAAAAATTCCCTCATCACACAGGAATATTCACAAGAAGGGTATATTCCCTTCAGTTTCCAGTTTTTGTGGTCTTCTGCGGAGACGACATCTTGCACGAAGACTAGCCTAAGGAAACTCAGCCAAGGCAGTGTCTTTGGAAAAAACTTGTTTTCTATGAAACAGCTGACCACCGAAGGAATCTTTAAGGGAAGGTAATATGGCAGTTATGTGCCCCACATGCGGCAATCGTGCTGTAGGGTACGCAAAAACTCAAGAAACGTTTTCGATCTCATTTTATTTGCCAGAAACCTAATTGTTGGGTGCTCGTGAAGGCCCAGTATGCAAATGTTGCATCCTTATTTCAGTTGGTTTGAAAATCGGCCCCAAGGAAACTTTTTTGGGAGGTGAGATACCACAAAAGCTTTCAGTAACAAGATGAATCTTAAGGAACTGAAGTGAAGTGGTCACATTTGGAAGTTAGTCTTTCATGGACGTGGATGACTGGGAGAAAAAAGCCACTGATTTGAAAAATACCAGCGATATCGACGCTGTAGTTACAGTCAGGCAGAAAAGGTACGAAAATTCCAACCATACTGAATAAGTACGGTCTGCTGCACATAATCTTCATGAAAATGAACATATACACTGGTCGATTAACATATAAAAACTAAGGGATTTCGGTGTGACTTATCTGTTTCGGGTTTAGACAAGGTGGTAAGAAATCCTAGAATAACAAGAGAAGATGGAATACCTGTAGAGTAATTAAGCATAAACGACTAAGACGAGTGGATCAGTGAAGCAAGTTGGAGAAGACACACTACCAGTTGGCCGAAAAGGGCCTGTAGAGATAGTTTCCAAACCGAGACATGCCGGATAAGTAGGTGGGACTTCGCGAGCAGCGCAATGTTTGGAGATAGATGTTTTGAGCACTTCTCATACTGAAATGTATATCAGAAGTACTCGATCTTGCTCTCCGTGTACAGATTCGTAGGTGACGGGTTGACTGAGACAGCACCAGATCCATCAGAGTAGAGCTTTTCTTGGGTGACATGCTAAACGACTCCGAACAGTCGGATGACCATGCCCTTTCCAAATGTGAACATTGTCGAAAATCCGGGAAGGCAGGCAACGTTCATCTTTAACCCCCTTTCGGTGTCTAGCTGCCATGCCACCCAAAAAAGCACGATGACCACCAGGATGTACACGCCTAGACAGGAGAAGGCGAGATGCAGAGTCGGGTTCGATCCACGGGCCTTCCGGTCAGTGAAGTCGCGCTTTCACCATTGCGTGACCTCACCCCAGTCTAAGTTTTCATGGATACACTTTGAACATCCCGAACCCAAAGGTTTTGGTGCAAGAACAACCCAATCTCCCCACACAACAAATTCTGCTTTAAAACCATGATATTATCCTGCTCCGATACTGTAGAAGTATTAGTCTATAAATAAGTCAAGCCACTCTACTTTCGGAGCGACCATAATGTCAACAATTGTGGCGTTGAAAAGATGAATTCGAATAAAACAATCACAATTACAGTAAAGCCAGCAACACTGGTGTTGCACTGCCGTACGACCGTGTCAGTTTATCAGAATGGAGGATTTTTATGCAAAGAAAAAATGGGACAGAAATAGGGACCTGGGGCCCGTCTGTATTGCCTACATTCAAGCACAAATGATAAACAGAGAGCAACAGCATCACTGAAATTGGTTAGCCGTGCACAAGGATGACGTTTCTGGTGCATTTGTGGAATCCTTCCTGATGTACCATTTGGAAATACAGCATACTTCGGAATGTGTAAGATTTCTTCACTACCTGGGATAACTGTTTTAGGGCGTTGTGGGGGGGCACCTGATTGGATATGGCCGTTTTAAGAGAACTGGAGACTTGACGAACACGCACACTACACATGTACTAGTTATTCTCAACGGAAGAACAGAGTTTAACAACTCGTGATTTTGTTCATAAACTTGTCAATGTCGCATCCTGAATACCTGCTCAGTTTCTGAATGCAAAAACTGCCCACAAGGAAACTTTCGTATGAAAAGGTGGTCACCAACGGAAAGCAAAACAAGATGCACGTTTTTCAACGCGGAAATAAATCGTGAGGAAGACTTTAAAGTGCAAATCGAAGGCCGGAGGAACAAAAAGTGCACTTCAATCTCCGGTAAGAGATACAGACACAATTCAGAGTATCTAACAGAGCTTTAGCAGTTTGAAGTAGGTTTCAACGTTATCGAAAACTCTACAGGAAAGGAAGCACAAGTGAAAAAACATGGGACCATAGCGTCATATCTCAAGAGTGAGTATAATGTGAGGTAAACCACACTTGGAGTTATTCAAGAACAAAAGGTCCGTAGATGAGGGTTTCATGACTGTGACTCACAAATCCATAAGAATTCGGTGCTGCACTGGCATACAAGCTATTTCGGAGCATCTAGATCTGGCATTTCTGCTCAGCTTACCTTACCTAACCAGAGGTAAAGTGAGTGTGGCACAACCATTGCAATTATATTCTACCGCAACAGCACCAATATATTCCCAGTTAAACCCTAATGGAATCGGCGTCTGAATTCGGGTGGCCAACTTCACCCTGTGACCCATCAGTATCCATGTGGTTTGCAAAAATTGCAACTGAAAAAAAAAATTTCCGACGCGGATTGGGTACGGCGTAACCAACATCAGTGTCATGACTGACATAAGGTGAGAGCACTAGTGCTTCAATCCCAAAAATATGTCGATTTATCTGAATAAAGCCTTATAACGGAAAAAAATGGGCAGCGAGGGGACCTATGGTCAGCACAACACAATCGTACGACGTACCTACAAGCCCAACAATTAGTCAATCTCGCGAACCCCTAGGACAAGTAAAAGGCTACACAGATGATAGCTTAACTGTTCGATGAAAATTAGTACACACATCTAAGGATGTCAAAACTTTGTTTCTTGAGATACAGAACGGTAATAATAAGAATGATGGGAATATAACCTCTTGATTACGACAGAATGCTTCCCCCATTGTGAAAATAACAGAATTTGGTAGGGCCACTTGAGCTACATGGACGTTCTTCATCACTAGCACTACGATCTATAACACAGCGAAAACCCCATTCAACTGAAGACGAATGGATACACGTGTGTACCAGAAAATTCTGTTTATTAGTTCCTTTGCTGATTCATGCACAGCACCAACTGTCAACTCCCTGGGCAAAGTTGTCCTTATTCTCCTTTCCATCTAACCCTCAACGTCACAAACGCGTTCTGTTATAAACAAACCGCATTCCAGCAAAAGCCTAGGATATTTGTAGACAATAAGTTCATAGTTTTATCTCAAGGGTCTAAGAGGAGGGAAGCCTGAAGTTTCACTTTTACATGCTTTTAAAACCAACTTGCGGCCGAATCGTCAGAAAATTGATCTGTACAAAGAACTGAACGATGGAAATAATGAAAAGGTCGCAGAAAAGCTACGGATTCATTGACTGGACGTTTCAAAATATTAAAGTCATAAGCTTAAAAATCAACGCGCTTGAGATTTGGAGGAAGTGATGAAAGAGTTCGCTTGCACACGAGAGCTTATTCTAAAGCAAGTGACGTAACTATCGGGGCTTTGAAGACCGTAAAAACCTGCACACAGTGTGACAAAAATCGGGAAGAAAAAAGTCATTGTAGCAAAAATAAATGCAACGGCGCTGTGTTCCACAGCTAGGCAACAGTCTATACATTTCCAGCCTTTGGGAGCCAGCAGATTGTATGTCCGAAAAAGTGATAGATATTCACATGGATCGTCATACTTTTGATTCCAAAGTGACTATCAAACGAGTGACGTCCGAAAATCTTCTGGAATCTTTTTCAGAAGGATTCAGCCCGTCGTGAGTTTATCTTTACTGCGTTACTTTCATCCTAACGGGGTTGGATGTAGGCGTTCCGAAAGAAGCTGGAGATTTTGCTTTAAACTGCGATATTCGTGATATTTTTCCCTCATCGGCGCACGTTCCGCTTTGGTAGGAGGACGTCCTGCAGGATAAACCAGGACACTATATAAGGTAACATGGCATAATCAATCAAGCTAACGAAATGGGAAAACAACTACGGCAAGCTTCATCTGATAAAACACACTTCAGCAGGATATTTGAACATTTCGCTAATACAGAAATGTTTCATCTAAAACATACCTCCAAGAAAATGGGTTGGGTTTGACACAAGCAAAGGAACAAGAAGAGCAAAGAATACGACTTACAAGAGGTTTGAGGAGTCACATGAACGTATGAACAGGTCTGGCAGTGGACTATTCAGTCGGACGTGAACAAAGCAACCAGCAGTGTATTAAGACCTGTCATTCAAAACGAACATCCACCTTGCAACGAAATCCTCTATAGTATTGTAGATAGCGTGTCGCGGCTAGGTTGGAGCGACTAAATAATGGTTTAGCGAGTTATCACGGGGCATGCTATAGCATGCAGTGTGAACCATCTTGTTTGGACACGTGAACTCATTTGCAAATCAATTTGGTTTTCAATTGCATCCATCGTTTATGACATGAGCCATCTTGTCTTAGTTGTTACTGCGTTGCATATGAGAACTTATTATATTAAATACTACGATAGAAATTTGTCACCAATGAGTTTTATTCCTTTAGCCCAAAAGGCTAAAGACACCAATTGCAATCCACTGGCTAAATTTACCGGTGAAACCAAAGTACGTCACAAAAGATGTCACTGAAATTCGGTGAATTCTTTCATACTACTTATAAAGGAACAGTAGGCGTTATTTTATGCCAGAGTGAAATGCTTTCTACATCAATCGATGACACCGTTTTGTACCACTGACATATACTTAGTTGGCGGTTGGATTAGATAACCGCAGATAATCACAGGGATTCGACCTATAAAACCCTCACATGGATCGAGCGTTGCGGTGAATATAGCTACTGTGAAGCCTAACCTCAGTAAAAGTTTCTTGTACCATATTGGTAGCGGGAAGAGAGGTCGGGCAAATAGTAAGTGTCATTCCTGGAGTGGACAAGTGAGTCAGCCCGACAAGATGTGAAAATTTTGTTCCATGAATTTAAAAGATTGTGGCCAACAGAGCATGCGATTAATGTCTTAATTGCCGAGTATACACTTAATTGAGCACAGGGGCCCTGGGCGTGAGATACCAAGAATATTGGAAGTTTTGATTCAAAATAGAGCACGATTGACTGAGATGTTATAGTCCGATGTTCCGGGAAAAAGCTGTGTTATTTGGGGCCGGTGTCATGTCGTTCGACTGCTGTGTTCCTGAGATCAGTCAGATTCGAAAAGCATGTGTGTTAGGTTTATGTACGTAGGGGCGTGATTGTGTGTGCACTTTGGCTGGGATGTGTTTTTGTTTGGCGTATCCGCTCTAATGCGGCACTGTTAAAATTCCCGCCTGCTATCCGGCAACCAAGTCCACTAAGGTGTGCAATAAGTTTAAGCCAGGAGGATGGGACGCCTCTTTAGCAAGGATCATTCAATGGGTGACAAATAACACGTCCGACCAGTTGCTATAGAAAAAGTGGCAAGCAAATGCGGAAGCAGTCTGTTTTGAAGACAATCACATTTAGTTAGCGTCACCAGCAGCTGCGTAAAGATAGATTTAGTTTTCACCATGTCACGCCAGACTGCATACGATATGAATACATACCAGTGACGCTACTAACAGATTTTTCAAAGGCTCTCAGTTCGCGTTGTAGTTCGTGTTTTCTTTTGATGAGTCTTTCGTTTTCCGCTTGCAAATCACCTTCCGCGACACTCACAAACGAATTCACGATGGACCTAAAGGGAGGGATATCGGTGATAGAAAAACGAAGACTGGTGATGAAAACCTTTCAAAGGGATGTAACGGGATGTAACGCTGAAGTTTACACATGAAAAACCCTGAAGAGGAAAATTAGGAACACATGGTAAAATGTATCAAATCGAATGTTCTCTGCCTCTCCCATCTAGCGTACCGAGGACGCTCAGAAGTGAACGTAATAGTGAGCGCAATCACAACTTTTGTCACATCAGCCGCCAAATTATTCAAACAGTTCATCAAACAATGGCTAGTGGCTGAAGCAACAACAGCTTCTATTGTTTGCAAGATGACAGGGGCGGCATCGCGTGAAATGGGGTGGCGCGCAAAGTGGAGATAGCTAGAGGGTAGGTTACCTCAAGATGAGTGGCACGTATTCTTCAAACTCAAAGTCAACTTCCTCCTAGGCGGCTGTTCCAACCAGTAACCACTACTTTATCATTATGGCTTCTGTTACCATTGCCACTACGTAGCACCTTGGTTTGGTTCCACAATGCATACCAGTGGTTCACGGACATTTTGTAAAAAAAGGCGTATTTGACATAGACAGTCCAAGGAGTCTATACCTGCAAGTGCTCAGTCAATCCGGAAAGAAACTGATAACGTGAACTCTGATGAACTCGGCTGGACGCCATTTCTTGCAATGTTTTTAGCCTTGCGTGGGGGGGGGGGTCACAGAGACCCAATTATGGAAGACAGACTGCACCAACAGCCTCCAAACTCTCCGTCATCTCTTGTACGCCATTCTACCAAGTCATACGTAGTCCATCTCATGGCTTGCGCCACTCCTAAGGAGGAACGGGGACTAACACTCGTTTCGGCATGTGTAGAACATGGTAAAGCCACTACCGTTGACGGTGCTGAATATTTTCTGCGTATCTCCTGCTGCGGCGGCCTCCGCATTACCAGAGGTGCCCAGCCGGAAGCTAGAAGAGAGCTAGAGGACAGTCAGTTTATCTACAGTACTTGTGTCCTGTGTCCAGGTACGAGCAATAGCTGCTTGTTATCCTCAGTGTGCGAACATTGGAGGCAACTGAGTAGACCAGCTTTCGGGGTTTGAAAACAGAGTCCGAAGTGTTTTGAGACCCCTGCTGCAGCTGGATGCACAGGAGACGCAGCTGAGTGTGATGCATGGCGAATAAAGCTATCAGTCCTAGTCCTTGGATCGGTGGGCTAAGTATTCAGATTTGGGTGGCGTAGGACGGAAGAGGGAATATGTGAAAGTGTAAGAACGGAGACATTAGCAGTAGCAGGTTTTCTTTTACCCGCCGTGCTGAATGCAGCAATTAAGGCGATCCGACTGACGACACCACTCTACGGTCGACGTGTTATGATACGCTTGTGACATTCACGGTTGGTAGGATGAGATACCGTCAGGACGATTATACCTAGTCAGGAAAACGATTAGGTCCTTCAACTAAAACCTTCGGCTCAACAGAGTGACCGAAATGCAGGGGAGTGTAACGGGACATTACTGCAGTAGCACATCTTTTTTACGGAAAAAATCGCCGTGTTTGCTCTAGTCCCAACATTGAGAACAAGGAAATTGCCTTCGTCAGAGCTATATTAACTGACCAGTCTGGTATAAGAAACTCTGGGGTTATCAAAGTGCAACACTCAGTATAGCTCATTGCATTGCAGAGGTACTCAACCACCATTTGCGATGAGGTCCAGTATATTTGAGGCGTGGGCTTGCACAATAGCAGTCTATCGGCGGCCCTCCACACCTGAGGATTATTTTAGCTTTACACTAAGGTATACGTCGTGGAAATGGGTCGTGAACAAAGAAAAGCGACGAATGGTTAGATGAAAGGGAAGACACGAGGATAACATCAACGCCTTTACTTAAAAACCTCTCGGTTAAAAAAGGCACCATATTCATTCTGGCTAGCAGAATTCAGAAACACTCTGAGTGTGGAGGTAGAAGGACCAATGCAATTAATTCCTGTCGACCTTTACTGAAAGAAACTCTTACTGTAGACTACTGCAGAGGACATAGTAGGGAGGATATATCTGTAGCACGTCGGAGAACCATTAAAACGAACATTGTTTTCTGTTTCGTATCAATGACACGCGAAGGCAGACTACCTAAACTTTCGTTTTAATGGGCAACGCATTTGCAGCAGACTAGTTCTTTGAAATTCATAGCGCCGCAGTAAAGCAAACAGTCATATTGCGAGAATCTGTAGCGGCTACCCTCCTGTCTACTTAGCCTGGAACTAATCCTAAACTTTCGTTTTAATGGGCAACGCATTTGCAGCAGACTAGTTCTTTGAAATTCATAGCGCCGCAGTAAAGCAAACAGTCATATTGCGAGAATCTGTAGCGGCTACCCTCCTGTCTACTTAGCCCTGGAACTAATTTTATTAGTACATCCACATAGACTGTCTATTATCTTGTTTACCCCACAACCACGAGCATCACACGACAACATCGCGAATTGCCTGCAACCTCGACCGAATAAAGTCCACCGCCAGTTCGTACGCGTCGAGCCGGCTCTATGAGATTTCACATTGTTGTTTTACCACGTCACAAGTTCACCCCGAGACCCACGCCCTTTCGGAACGGTGACTCAAGCCATTACAAATCGTAGATGTCTAGCCCTTTCTGCTGTCCAGGAGTAATGGACTAGCGATTGAAGCCAGCTTACAATGCGGTTCAACTGCAGATTATCCACATTAAAAGGTAAATCGTTCTCAACGGGCGTGTGGGTAGTCTATCATATCTACACGCAATCTACCAGTCCTTTACCAGATGCGGAGATACGCATATCAGCAGAGCAGGTCGACGCCCATTGGAACATGCAGCAGAACACGCGCCACACCATAAGCGTGCAGCGTCACCAAAAGATCTGCGAAATTGCGTTGTTGAATACTGTGCATCCCTTGCAAACTGATCACTGAATCGGTCCGATATCTTGATCTCCAGTTCTGTTACCATCCAACATTTTGTTAACCGGTTGAGCTATATTGATCAGACCTTGTCAACTGATTCTGTGTACCCAAATGGCCGTGCAGCAACGCAACTGGTTGCTGTGGTTACGGTCAGAAGACATCAAATTTCACAGGCATTTGTCTGTCTGTTCAACTTCGTTGCTAACCCCTCACACATAATTCTCTCCGTTTACATCCCGCGTTGGAGAGAGTGGAAGAAATGTTGACATTATACGGCAAATCTTCCATCTGCACGTGTGTGAAAACCAGCACGGCAAAAAATTCCCGGTCCAAGAGTGTGCGCCCACATGGTACACAGAAATTTACTTTACGATGGTAATTAAAAAAATCCACCCTCGTTATAAAGCTATCTTTGCCTTCTGAAAGAGGACGGCAATGAGCGAAAGTGACATTATTGCGAAGTGGGAAACTTTGAAATACGAGAGCGTCGAAGGAGTCTGATGCCGTATTTTATAAAAGGCACTCACTGGACATAACTTTTATTTTACTGATCACGAATCAGTGCAATATTCCTTGGACACATTCGTTTGGTTTGGGGGAATTTCTGATTTACAGCTAGGTCTGAGTTATAAATCCTAAGCAGTAAAACGAAACAGCTAAAGTGTGACAAAGTTTCTTTCCACATCAACGGGGTTGTGCAGTCCGTTCGCTGCGTTCTAGGCGGTCTTAATCAGAGTTACCTTGGCAATCAGTGGGGAAAACAATACACATATTGTCCAGAGAAATAAAGCAACCTTGTAGGGCATCACATACGCTCGTGCAGTGGGCTAGTTAGATTCTGCAATGAGTCAGAAATGCCATTGTAGTTAAAGGTCGGAAGTTGCCCTTAATGGGAAACTTGCTAGTCATCAAGTCTATCTACACCACCAGCCAGTTCGGCCGGGATGAGTAATTTCCAAATAATATGCAGATGGAGTTGGTGTACCCTCATAACGAACCTATCATATTACTTTTACGCTATCGGTGATGCAACGATGATTAAGACTTACACGTACGTTTTCGGGTTGTACAGACAGGACAAAGTCTGATCCCCATATCTAAGTACGTCAATGCAGGAGATACTACACAGACTTAAGGAGTACTTCTAAACGGGCATGGCTAAAAGAGCAAGTGTGGTAAGTCGATCTGCTCGGTGGTCAGAGTATCTGCATGGCGTGTCAGTACACACCTAGTCATTGACTGAAGCTGGCAAGTGGTGCGACGGATGCAAACCCAGTAAGGAAAACAACAACAAAATCGTTTGCCGCAACCACCAGATTACGAAGGGCTTTTTAAACGGATGACAATAAAACGAGGATATACTGTGCAGTGAAACATACTTATGAGACGGAATTATGGGACCACCAGAGTTTGACACATAGCGGGTGGAATGGAACTATTTCGAAGGTGATTAATGGATAAGTAATGTATTTCAAAATTTACAGCAGCACGAGGGTTGGGATACTGTCAAGTTGCCCAAGCCCAGACAGGGGAAGTCGAGTGGCAGAGATCGGGTTCGAACCACGGACCATCCGGTCAGTAGATTCGCGCTCTAACCACGTGAATTGAATCCACTGTAAAAAGTTAAATGGGAAATTTATGGAAAATGGCCGCTAGGAAATCACAGAAGTGTGTCAGTTTGTTGAGGACAGTTTGTTGAGGACAAATTCATCACTTCGCTTGAAGAATACATCGCTGAATTTAGCGAAAGATATTTTGACCGAAGGTTTTCTCTTCCCATTTAACAGCGGTCAGCCACCACAGTCTAAGGTTAGAGACCCTCTCAGGTTTGTACATTGTGCGCACACCGATATCGAAAAATATGGGATTTAGCGTGCTTATATGTCCCGCAGGTCCTCAACTAGCTTGGGCCAAGGATTGTGGGTTGATCAGTTCACTAGCTCTACCTTATGAAACAGAGATCAGATCCTCATCAGCTGACAAATATGAACCATTGCCTTGCGTTGTTGAGCTGTCCCAACAAGGTCCAGCAACAAATCCGCCAACTCTTTTCGAAACTTCTCTGGTAGGATATCCCAGCCCACTTTAACAAAGATCTGAGAAACGATTAGCGAGAAACGTCCCGCTTTTGACACAAAAGTTTCACTAACTGAGCAAGCTGCTATGCTGACCGAATTCGAAGACAGACGGATAAGAAACCGGTAAGATCACTTTCGGCTGACACACTAAATCGGCTGAACGTTCGCGTTGCTTACTGTAGGTGGCCATCTCTGTGAACGATGAGTTGAGGGATTTAGTATTAGCTTGATGGGGTTAGGCATCTTGGTTTTCTGGTTCGGAGCAATTCAGTTGACAAAACTTCTCTGGTGTTGATCGGCCGTTTTGTTGGTCTTTGTGGGTTGGCAATGAATGCTACGATAATTTGGTTAGCGGAAGATTTTGGTTAATTTGGGCCACGCACACTCCCAAGCCAAATCACGTCCTTTGGTCTGCTCTTTTCATTGAAAACTGCATATAGCCGAGTGACTACTCGACTGAATGACAGCCAGCTTGAATGTACTCACGAGTTCTACGTCCTCTGTTCTCTTTACACTGGAATACTGGGTGATTTATACGACCGGCTTCACCAGTGTCTGCGACCTGAATAGTAGTTCCCGCCTCAAATCTTGTGAACGTCGGGTCACCCTGATTCGTTTATTCTGAGTATGGAATGGGTGAAACGTCTTGAGATACGCATGAAAATTCATGGCATCCTCAGGAGCCGGTAGAAACACACGTAAATTTGGAATCACACTACTTGAATAAATCTAACTCTCTTCGCAGAAAAACAGAACTTTTCGTTACATTCCGAGAACACTGACCAGAGGCACAACAATGCGCTACAATTGTCCTAATTCCTGATTCATCCATGTATACTCGTACATTTCTGGTATGACATTTTGTAGACGGACACTCCCATGACTCTCATTGGAACAATCGTCGTCTTGTCCATGAACACAGGAAACAAAAAAATTTCGTACCTCACTAAAGGCTATGTTTGGTACTTGTTCACGACTGAACACAGTTCGTTCTAAATTATCAAACCTTATCGGGGAACAACCGCACAATGATATTTTCATCCGTTGAGAAGCTTACTTTGGGGAGCTAATGTTGAATCATTTCCTACCGCAGCCAGAAGGTCAAAGAAATCTGCTTATTGATAAGGAAGAAAATGGGACTTGGCTAAGGTAACATTGCGGACTGCTTGCAAGCAATCACTGTCAACCTATTCTGGTTGCATGAACCACACTGAACGTTGAATTGTGTTTATCAACCCAGTGGCAAAAACAGTATTTGCTTCAAGTATGATGAGATTCAACACCACAATGAGGAAAAAGGTTGCGCTATTTTTTTGGAGCAAGTTACAGCAATACGATTACCCAGTACAATGTTGTGGGGATATCCAGTCTTTTGGCATTCTGGTAAGATGGGAACCTGTATAGCACATCTCGTACGGCGTTGGGTGTGAATCCAAGCAATATAAACATTTTCACCATGCGTGATTTCACTATAAAACTCGCAAACACAACCCACACGTTTTCATCACCAGAGCAATAAAAGTAGAGGGTTGGATAATCGATCGAAGCGAGAGCAACGATCGTCTGGCCTAAGAGGAGAGGCGTAGGCGCACTGTCCGCAACAGGTAGAAAGTCTCATATATGAATTGCAATGTCAACGCCAACGACAGCAGTACAGCGACTGATGCAGATATGCATTCGAATCAAAAGGACGCAGGAAGCGAAGGAGAGACCAGTGAGTTCATGCTTATGTTAATCGATGTATGAAACGTTCACAAATACTAACCCAAAAACTATTCGTTTTAAGGGTGAACCGACAAGACTTTATCGGAGTGACAGTTGGTTAAACGTGGTGGCACTGGAGAAAACATGCCACCGAAAAAGCACTGTAAATGGTCCTATGTGCCTTCCTGTGTTCAGAGGAAAATTCAGATGACTGGAATTCGTAACGGAAGATTTAATCGTGACTGCCTTCTACTTTTGGCGTCTTTAGTTCAGATTCTTCAACGGTTATTTATGGAGTTCGTTTCCATCGTCACTCATTGCCTGTCAATTAAGCGTTTCGATTCTGTTCATTATCAGTGCAGTTGTGATGAAAAACTTGGGGGATCATGAGGTTTTTTCGTAAGGTGCACTTCATTATGCCTAAGGAGAAAGCGCTCCCGCTGAGACGAAATGAATTCGATTGTTGGGCTGGTGAAGTATTGTCGCTCGGAGGGGGGGGGGAGGGGGGCGAACGGAACGTCTTGGAGAAGGGGTGGGACTGACAATATAAAATATATGAGAAAAAACAAGTGGACCTGCAACCCATCTGATGGTGCATCAGCACAGGAACAGGAGCCACATGGAAAGCCCACACAAGTATTAGATTACAGTTGTTAAATGTAAAAATTCCAAGTTTAGTAAACCAGAGATGTGGCGATCACCCGTGGGTATCGGAACTATCATTTATGCACCAGTGCAAAAGATGCCCGCCATACGAAAGGTGAGCGATGAAACACTCAACTTTTTTGAGATGATCGTAATGGTTCTGCCCGAGTCAGTAACGTTCTCGTTTGGAGTACTTGGTGAGTAGTTTGCACTGCTGTAGTTGAACAAATGTGAACTGAAGTGTACATGCACAACGTGGGGTAGTGTTCAGTATAGCTCGGTTGCTAGAGCACCCATCAGTTAAACGAGTTTACAGTTGCACGCAATATGCGTGCTTGTGTCCACCCAATAAAAACCTTGGTTGCGCTTCAGTTAACTGAGTCTCACGTTAACCGGATTTCTTTTAGAGGCCAAAATATTCATGGGAAATGATGTTACGGAAAACGGCCAGTCCCACAAATTATTCCACGTAGTAAGCACTATAGTGGGAAAAATCGGCGCAGTTAGAAATTACATCTGGGTTCCACTGTGTCGAACCAAGCGTACAGCTGTGCTAATTTGAGTTAAATTTGAGTAGTAGATACTGATAGGTAGAAAGGGAAGGTTATGGTCTATTAGGATGATAAGTGAAATGATAAAAGGGTGAAACAAAATTGAGTGGCTTCTGTAGTATTCACCACAAATCGCTTTCCCCTCACACGGTCCCAGTTAAAATCTTCAGTGATTAAGCTTCTGGTTAACTTGCAAACACGGGTTGTATAGACAAGCATCAGGGAGTAATTTGAGACATACAGGACTTTCATTCAACTGCATCCGAGCACCCGGCCAGTTGGTCGTAAAGAAATTCTGGTTCAAATGAGTCCACACATGGTACAACTGACAAAGAGGAGCATAAAAATACTTGTTTACGTACTTGGTGGGGGCTTGCAGATATGAAATTCAGATGACTGGCAGTTCACGAGAGATCAGTTTCGGGATTGATTCAAACGAGAGCAAGGCTTGTTGGCCACAACTAAATCCATTTTAATCTGGCCATACCAGCAGTATTTAAGCCCATGCATTTCATAGTGATCCCACACTAGCAAGGCATCCTAAGGTTGCCGTAACGAAATGTCCATTACTTCTACCAAGATAAGAGCGCTCTGTAGGGTGAACGGAACGAGATAACCTAACAACAAACTTACCGTTGATAAAACGATCCGCTGGGGGGTTCCAACCGGAAATCACAGGCATTCTCAGCAGACAATCTGGTTGGATTATTAGTTTCCCCAGGATTAAACTCGTGTTCCGGTAAATGTAACATGGGGCTAGTATCGCAGTGAATGGAGACAACCGAACACAGATTGTCAAGTGCTGAGTCACATTGCACATGCACAGCAGCAGGATCCATGTGATCCGGGATTGAAGTATCCCGTTGAACAAAATCTAGTTTTGGGATATTATCGACGGAATCATGGATGTTTCCATCAGGATCGGAAGACACATTTTCTTTCATTACATTTTCCTTTTCAATGGCACGTAAAAGCCGTTTAACTTGACGATAGCGTTCGTAAAAGGGACGCATAATACGTTTTGACTCCGGATTTTGAGGGCGACCATGAAGTTGTTCGAAGTACAGTAAGCCTTTCTGCAAATCTATTTTTTCCTGTTGTATCTAAAGCCATAAAAATGACAAACGAGAATGTCACTGGGGATTGAGTGGAACAACACAGCACTCGTAAATCAATACTATGACAGAGAAAGATATATGTACCAACTTATTTTTCCACAAGGCTATCATTCATTCACTAACATAGTGCGGACAACTTACTGAGGAATACGAAAGGACGGAGACACATGAGGTAACCATTGCGATATGGGCACTAGAGTTACTGCGCGAAAACTGACGATATTGATGGTGGTACGTAAATTTAAAATTGGCGGCTGTAGCTGACATTCATTTCGGCAAGGCTGCCAATACAGAGCGAACGGACAGTTTCGGGAAAGGGAAGATGACAAGTACACTAGCATTGTCGTACCATCGTACAATACACATGGATAGATCAGCTGCCTGGTCACGTGAAATACCTATGATGACAGACACGGAGGGATAACATAGTTTTGAACGAAGTGATAAGTTATTTTTGGGACGCTCGTGAAAATCATGTGGGAAAGGTTGGAATGTTTGAGTTTCGTTTACGTTTAGAACCTTCACAACAAACACGCACAAGATCCATGTGTGCCACAGCAAAAGAATTGTGGCGTCACCGAATCCATCATAAATAAAAACGATGAGGGTTTTTCGACCATGTCCTCATCAAAGTACTATTACGTGGTTTGTTGCTAAAAAAATGGAGCTCACATATCGCATGGCATGTAGCGTGAACGTTTAGAAAACATCAGTGGGATACAGAATAAGGTCTGTTCTACAATAGTTGACAGATAAAGCGGGGCAAAACACAGTGATCAGCTGACAAATGAATAAAGTTGTTCCAGAGAGGGAACGATCAAATGATCAAAGTTCGGGTGACACGACGAAAGAGTGGTCAGTGCTGTCGAACTTGTTTGACCAAACCAAGTATTCGTAGAGTCCCAAGAAAACCACGATTAACATAGGACAAACCAAAATGGTACAAACTGAAGAGTAAAAGGTCAGACCAATCCGATCACACTAAACTTGTTAGGCCTCCAATAAACGTGAGAAAAATGGCATAGGGTGTAGGAAAGTTCCTTGGAGTTTCCGATATGACACAGCCACTTCAAGTAACAGGAATTGAGCCTCTCAGTCAAAATTCACCTTGTCGAGTATATACATGGACTAAGTCGTTGATGCCTCGACAAACGAATTTCGAAACTTAGCAAACAAAGAGACTGAGGTGGCTAGGCGATATGGAGTGTCCAATGGATATGGGGTTCAGCTGTGATGGTTCAGATACGTCAAGTGCAATGGCAGTAAAGTGAAAGATATCGAGTCGTGCGTGGGAGGTTGCTGTAAGCTATCACACAGTAAAGTTGGAGCTCAGTGACATTCACCCGAAGGTGCGCAGTAACGATGGAAATGAAAAGTCTGGTGTCCTCACGTACGAAATTTAACTGGGGACGAGACCGACTGTAATAGGTAATAATATTAATTGTGTTCGGTTACATTATGTCTTGATCCTTAGGATAGATGACATTGGTACGTACGGAAGCCTGCAGTGGAGACGTATTATAATGTGGGGTGCAGTAACATCTCTGCAAGGATCACAATGTCAGTGCTTTTTGCCTGACGAATGAGCCCGGATAGCTCTCGGTAGAAAGTATCCTTCTCCGCATCAGAACTGCAGTCCGTTGGGGCATAAGCCGACACGACGAACAGGCACCGCTCTTTATGCCGCGAGGCATTGAGCTTGCTTGAACTGGATAACCGGACGGCGCAGAGACGACTGTTCACTGGGATCCAATCCAGCAAAGCGCGTTCAGCTCTGGGGCTGAGTGCAACTCCTACGCCATATATTCCACGAGTCATCGCTTCTGGGTCACCAGACACACGGAGGGAGAAATGTGAAAGAGTTGAGTTCATCCTTGGCGTTCTGAGATGCAGAACCACGCTCGGGTCTTGTATGCGTGTTTCGAAGACACAGCATACATCAATTTTAAGGGAGTACAAGGTTTCAGCTAGCATAGCCTGTTTGCCAATTTGACATAGAGTACGGACGTCAAAAGCTTCTATTTAGAAAGGATCTCGTGGATTTAGAAAGGTGTTATTTTGTTTCAGGTTTGTATGCAGCGTGGAGCATAAGGCCCTTCGGTCAGATGACTGACAGTCAAATGGCCCAGCGACGTTTGCTTGTGCAGTGGGAAGGGGTTGCGGAGGGACATCGGTGGACGCTGAACTGCGCGGGCAAATGATACTTCCCGGTCGCTCAGGTCGAGGAAGGGGGTTTGGTTGAGGTATCTCACCTTGAGCCTTCGACTCAAAAGTCTGACCCACAAGGCAGTGGGATGACGTAGGGTTTTGTTCGGGAACCCTGACCCTAACCTCTGAATCAAAAGCCTGACCCACGAGGCAGTGGGAGAGTGTGGGGTTTTGTTCGGGGACCCTGACCCTAGCCTCTGACTCAAAA
>NW_008751769.1:1383512-1420532 GCF_000715545.1 Opisthorchis viverrini | reverse complement strand
ACTGACAATGCTGGATTTATGCACCAATTTACCAGCTCGCGCGTGCAATGCGCAGCTACCTACCCCCTCCCCCAATCGGTGGGTGAACGAAGCTGTGGCAGCTACAACCAGTGTACGACGAGTACGCGGTTCTTACAGCTGACAGTGATGATGATGATGATAACATATCTGACAGCTGACAGTGATGATGATGATGATGAGTAACATATCTGGTTTCTGCCTTGCCCTGCATCCATAGAAATTATTTAACAGTGGCACCGTTATGGTCTGTAGCTGACGGTAATAAGGTGCAGCGCAGTCGACGCTATCACGCAATATTGTCAGCTCGGGTGGATGCAGCGTTTGTTATCTTGTTTGCAGAGTTTAGTGGCTGATTTGGCAACCTAATACCTAGATCAACGAACGAAACAATGAATTTACCAACAATATTACAAACGATTTCGAACGCTTCCCTTTCTAAGCAGCTCAGGAGTGAGGGAGTGCGTGCATCAACAAGCTTGAATATGACGAAGACAGCATCATTGTTTGTGGCGCAATATTGTGGCATGAAGCATGACTTATCAACTGTAAACAAACTGTCAAGCTCGGCAAACAAGCCGACAGCAAATAGCCAGGTCGCCTAAACCTAGACAACCGTAATGGAGGAGCAAGGAGTGGGTTTGAACAATGGATTTAACATATAGTTCAAAATAGATGCAAATGTATGAAAGAAATCACACTCCAGCTCGTCGCTTTGCCATATTAATAAGCTCATGATGCAACAGTCTGGAGAAGTATACTACAGCTAGAGAGAAGAAGCGAATTAGTCAGTGCGTCAACAGGCGAATCTAATGGTTGTAATGGAGGAATTGAAAGAATATACCGGAAGTAAAGTTCACAATAGTGTAGTGTGAGACCCCATTATGGAGGCAAAAGAGATCACGTGAAACTTCAGTGTAACAAGCCGTGCCCGGTTAGCCTGAGGAACGACAGTGCATAGTAGTATGCAAAATGAAACGTGCTTACAGGAAAAACGGATGTAACTGTTTTAGCATCTCACACCCTGCAAGCAAACAGATACGGCGGTACCGACAGAACGTTATTCTTCCACATGCATGTTTTTGCAGACTTCGCAAAAATATCTTTGCAGCGGAAAGCGCGTCTACGGAACTCTTACAGTTGCAGATGACAGTAGGACAAGTTGAGACATTAAACAAACCTCCTGTAATGGGGAAATATCGACGTTTGTTGCAGAAAGTACACCAAAAGGCAACAACACTAGACATGCAGAAGCGGAAATAAGCTTTCAGAAACCAGAAGTTTCAGTAACGCAGCCTGACAGTTGCGCAAAATAACGTGCACACCCGAAATTCAACCAGAGTTAAACGCGGTAGATATTGCTAGAAATATCAATATGCTGTTAGCCCGTGACAGCTGTTCAGAAAATGTTACCCAAAGGTCGCAACTTAACAGCTGTTCGGTGAACCGTTCAAAGTGCACAGTAGAAGAATGCATGTGTTTAATGAATGTCCGATAAATTATTGAATTTCAGTCCGAAATGCACGTATAACGTTCGAAAAAAACAAACCTGTTCAGCGGTCAGTAAAGAGAGAAGCTCCGGTCGACCACAACGACGCCGCTGCTCCGCAAGTACGGCAGTGAATAATTCTTGGAAAGACTGTAAGCTAGAAAGCGACATGAAGTTTGTGGTGGACGCACTGACGATGCGTTCTTCTTCAACATTCATTGTAGGATCGGTGGGTTTATCAGTGTATTTTTCAGAAACCGAGGAAATGTTGCGATATCCAAAATCTTCTGTGGTTTGTTCAGTTGAAGGCAGTGGAATTGAAAGGGGAATCTTGCGGCGTAAGAGAAATGAAAATAACGGGCTCTGTTCGATTTGCGTATCGAGTGAACGGGAAAGATGGAAATGAACATAAAATATGTGAAATACTTAGTATCCATGGGATTCTGGCTCAGAAGACGACTGGGCAACTATGTTCAGATCCATGATTCGTTTTATATAAGCTCGTTGAGAAAAACATCTGTCTCGAGAATGATATCTCAATCCTGTCAGTTTTCGACCGAAAATGAAATAGAATAAGATCTCAGTGGTGAGTCAGGAGAATGAAGTACCTATGGGATCGCAAACTGCAGCCGAAATCAAAACTAGGTGCAGTGTACGGGGCAGTGGAAGCCAAGGGAGGCTGGGAAAAGGGCAAATGAGGGAGGCGATTAGAACCCTTGCATTCACTAAACATCAAACATAGCGTCTTGTGGCCAGATTGCTCACCAGAAGTTTGAGCTTATTAAAACCCAAGGCAAAGAAGTAGAACAGAGTGATAATGAGACCAAGAGTCGCCTGATCACACTTTAAACTAGTCCTCTAACGCAGCAACAGAGCAAAAGATTCCAGTTTTAGTCTAGAAACTTCGTTACAAATGCATCAATTGGTACAAAGGAAATTGAATGCCACAGCTATGGGAAAGTACGTTGTCACAGGATCCCCAAAAACACGACAGTAAGTTCCGAGTGAAGAGATATCTGGTTAATGATGAGAACCATTCGTCGGACCTTGTAGGAGTAAACTTAGATGGAAACTAGACTATTTAGGTTGGAAGCAAAAAGAGATAAAACTATGTACAGCCTAGCATGAACGGAAAGCCTATACAAAATTACGACTGGACTGTACACAGATATTGCTGATGATACTGATGACAAGCACACACCAATGAGATTGAAATAGCTTGTCATACTAGAACCAAACAAGGGGCAAACGAAAGCAGTCGATATAGACCTAGAATAAAAACCATTATTGTGTAGAAAATTCAGTCGTTCCAGTCGCACACTGAGAAGTATAATACAGAGTTATGAGGAAACGTAAAGTATCACTTTTTGTTGCATACCTGACGTCCTTCAGTAGGTTGCGGTGCAGAACACCCACGATCTTTGGAATAGTTCACATATGGCGCGGTGTATCTGATGTTCTCAAGACTTTTAGAACAACGCATCGCGGACGTTGGAAGTCTAAGTCGTTGACTGATGCTATACGAAAAGTCGTCCACTGGAAGACAAGTTGCGTTCTTCAGGGGATCAAAAGCATCGTCCGTTGAACGACATACGGACTTTGAGCGCTTCTCAAGACTGGTTAAAGGAAAAGATGTGTTGTCATTGTGGTCTGCCGTAAAACTGGGAGGCATTTCGGTTTCCGGGAGCGCTGCCGAATAGAGCATCCTGTCAGCACATTCAAGACGTTCGTGAAGTAAATCGGAGAGCGGAAGTTTGGATCCATGGGGAAACTAGCAGAGTTAGGGTGGAAACGAGGTTAGTGCTGGTTATGATATGCCTGCTGAAAGTTGTAGAAGATTAGCGCCTTATAGCTGAAGTAGGAAATATGGTTGTTCTGGAAAAGCTTACACCATGGCCGAATACTATTTATCCAGCAGGCGTCTACAACAGGGTGAAGACAGCTGGCGCAGCGATCAGACAATGAAAAACGCCCATATAGACTAGACAACCTCAATAGTGCCAAAAAGTCGGGCAGAGGAAATAATGCATAAAATATGCTCATTTGCAGATTGATTTGGTTTCTAAAGGAGACTCAACTGGATACCAGAGGATCCTTTCGGTAAGGATATGTACCGCAAAGACCTGCTCATGTTTCAATTGGTGCGGTATTCTAGATATCACAGTTTCTTGAGCAGTGAATAATTTCTTGAGGGAGACTTCTCGCAAGGTTGTGTTCGAAGAGTTTTCAGCATCCTTTTGAGTAATTTCTTCCAAAAAAGTAGGGAAAGCTTCTATAAAATAATGCTTTCTCGATAGCCGTTACATGTAGAAGGGCGAGTTTAGCTGACAATGAACAGAGAGTTAACAAGATAGTGGAGCAAGCTGTAAAACTATACTGCTGGCCTTTGTTCATGATGAATTACGGACAAATGGAGTTGGGAAGGGGGAAGGATAGTGGGCTGAAAGTTTGTCCCGCAACTGGTTTGTGACCTAGTTCATTGAAGTGTAGAGGTAACCGAGTAGAAACGTGGTGACAACAGTTCCCGTTGCTTCAGCCTAGAATCAATGCACAAAGGCACAGTATTTTACGGGGATAAGCTACATCAGATAATACTCAGTCACATGACATAGGTCCTAACAGTTAACACGTCAAATAGAAAAATAAACTGACCGTATGATGATGTGGTTGGTAGGATTGTTTGTGGCTTTTTTGGAATGGCAACGAAAACGTGCGACAGACGACGCGACTGATCTGGGGAATGTCTAGCTCGCGGTTGTCCACTAGATGTGGATCGATCATCGGTTTGTTCGGACGCGGATTGGCGTAAAAATCGGCAGGAGAGTAGACATCAAACGATGCTCGCTTGGGTATATAAGATAAAATGGGAAAATTCATTTCGGCAGCACAGCGGTAGGATTTCAGCTCTACTTTGGGATCAGGGCCGTACGGGATGCTCGCCGAAGATGCAAGGAAATCAGTTTTGTAGTCTGGAGGTTGTATAATCGGACTAAAGAATAAACAAAATACGAAGGATTTCAGCTCTACTTTGGGATCAGGGCCGTACGGGATGCTCGCCGAAGATGCAAGGAAATCAGTTTTGTAGTCTGGAGGTTGTATAATCGGACTAAAGAATAAAAAAAAACAAAATACGATAAGGAAGCTACCCGTACCATTAAGAAATTCGACGACAAATGATATAGTGGGCATATACATTCGTACAGATTTCTACGAACGAGCGACATCGCACGTTCTCATAGATAACTGCGTCAGCCATAGGTTACGACTTGGGGTAGACGCTTGGGAGCGCTGCTGAGAACACATACCATCCGTCATCAAAATTGCTTAACACAGCTAAATCTTGAAGAACGGACAACTTTAAGAAGCTGATGAGATGATGCAGTCCAACTAGTGCATCACTCCAGAACTGTACCCACGTGCTATGAAGAACGGGGACCCCTTGAAGTAAACGATATCACCCTCATTCCGACGGCTTTGTATAAAGCTTCAGGTTAGGAAATTCAATAATCTTAAGCTTTATTTGCTGTGGTCTGTGAGCATACATAGTTTGCTGGCTGGGGTATCTACCGACAACCGCAACCGAATAAAAAGCGTACAGATGTGTATGGGAAGGCCAGTCGAGACTTCATGTGATTTCACAAGCTGCTTTAAGTGGCACATGTAGCAGTGGCCAGAACATCCAAGCGCACGGAGCTCGGTATTCGAACCAACGAAATAACTCTTCGCTTTAGGGTCACCTTAGTACGCATATCCCGTAGAAATATAAGGCAGAGGACACTTTTACAGTCCCTGCATTGTACCTTAGATTTGATTCCTCAAGAACTACAGCAAAGTTGAATAAAAAGCTCTTGTAAGTGGATAGCAAAATCCAAGACAGACCATCAGTTCAGTCAGTTCGCTACATCCACGAAGCAGTGAGAACGCAGGCAGACACCAGGAACGCATAGAGTTTGGTGGAGAAATGAGACACTTGGACAGAAGACCATCTTAACCGGTGGCACAAAGTAAACAAACCAGAAATAGCTCACTCGAGTTCTTTTAGCTCCCACTTCACGGCCCAGCTCATGATCAGTTAAAGACAACTGCTAGCAAATAAACCCAACCGGATGTGACGCGTAAAATTGATGGGGTCACGTTTTGTAAATAAGCGGTCATCCACTTCCCTCGAAAATGTTTGATGACAATCGGTAGATTGTTGCCGGGCAACGTTTCGCTTTTGACACAAAAGCTTCGTCAGGCCAAGTGACTAGGTTCCGAGGTTGGTGGAGATTTAAGGCGAAAGGAGAACCAATCAGCTAAGTCAAGCTAAATCTCTGTTGGGTGTCGGCCGAGGGAATTTAGTGTTAAAGTCGTTGGACAAGTGTTGGATTATCCACCTTTCCAATGGCTTTATCCGGGCCACACCAAATGTCCATATCAAAATTGTCGAACCGCATGCTAAAAGAGAGGTTAGTGAACAGACTGGCTACCATTTCTCTATTTTACCTAACGCAGTCAGCTATAGGAAACGAATAAAATAAACATATGTGACTCGACTATCACTCTTTCGTCAAAACAGCACAGCTGTGGATAGCTGATTTCTACATTCAGAACTCTTGAGCAGTGCATGTTTGTATCATTCGTAAACTGTTATTTTTTCTGCTTAATAACAGCTTTATCCTTGTTGACATCGATCACATCATTGTACAAAGTTTTTTTTTCAGTGGAATAGAACGACAAGCCCTTGGCCTCTTTGACTCAACAAGACTGCGCTTTTTGATGAGTGGCTGTTGTTGTTGAACAATATTGACTATCAGTAATTTCCAACGTGAACCAAAATTTTAGCAACAAACACGACTTATCCATTCACACCAAGGAATTAATATTGCCCCTACCGGAGGTCCAAAATACGAGGAAATTAGAAACCTCGCTTCTTGATGTGATGGTCCAACGGAATAAGGACGTTCGCAAAATCCGGAAGTGAACTGTGAGTCGAGATTTACTTGGATTGTTCTCCTTGTGACATTATATCTAACTTACGTTATTAGTTTGTTCCGTCCATTAGAGATTCTTTACGGCCGTTAATTACTACATGTTCATTGGAAGAGACTATATAGATAAGTCAACAACAAGAGCTTGCTCTGATTGAATAGGTTCGGGTTGTTCCGCATAATAAAGATACCGCGGGACAACTTGGTTTCCGGTCAGGTCCATAGGCTTAAAGTCCTTCTCTCATGAGATGAATCAATTGCAGGGGTATTAGGATAATCGCCGACGCCCTGCCCTCCAGATAACTCCCCCTGGTCAAATGAAACGAAGTACAAATGGTCCAGGCAACACACACAAATGTTGGGTTTTTCTCAAATTACCATCAGTAACTTATGGTCCCTGAATTGTGAGCCATAATTTCGGGGGAAAAAACGAAATCGTTACTGTTGGACGGTTTCTTAATAGATCTGATCTGTGATGACTGACCATTCAGTTCGTCCGGCGAAAAAGCGTGTGGCAATTTACGTTTACCGGAGACACTAATAAAGTACACAAAGATGCACATCGTTTACTCAAGAGACCATTGGATCACTTGAAAAGATCCAATACAAACTTTCGTTTCTCCTTAGTTCCGCATCATAGGAATTACCAATTCACTGATATGTTTAAGCAAATAGCATTGCCGGTAATATCGAAAGCAGTAGGCCTAAAAGAGGACAACTGGCAACACGACGGTGTGGCAATTGTCCTAATACCCGTAGGACGCTCCACATTCAGATTACCGCTAACAAATGACTGTACAATCTACTTATGACGTGCATCACAACTTACGTATAAACACTATGAAACATTGAAGAAATTAACTTCTTTCCCTAAGGAATATAATCGCGATAAAGTGAAAGATGGACATACTAGTAGCATTGATTGCATTAGGACCGGTCAGAAGCCGAGGGGATCCACATAACCCGAACAACAATAATCGATAACCGACAGTTGGGCTGCAGCGAGGTGACGTCCACCGTAGAAAACGTGTTCGAATACCCGTACATTCAGTGGAAGATAACGGGTATAAGCCACCAACAAAAGATAGTGTGCTGTAGCAGTTAAGGTTGCATTTGCCGTTCGTTCACAGCTTTTCCGGTTAATGTAAAAACCAAATACTCGTTTTTGCCGTATCAACAACAAGATATGGAAGATAGATAAACTGATTAAAATGTCTAGTTTATCCTATGCTTTGCCAAAAACACCCATGGAATTTGGTGGGGGAACAAAAAAAAGTTTTAAGGCACACTCTGATGTTTCGTTGTTCAGTTAGTCACTTTTGCAATGAGCGCAACGAAGGGACATTTTACCTGAATTGGCAGGCAGAACAAACAAGACCGATCTAAGGCTTATAAGCGATGAATCGAATTCGAACCCGATGATGCACGGGTGTCGTGAACATCTCTAACCGACCACTACAAATGAGGAAATAGCAGGCAGTGGCTTTCTTGAAGAAAGAGCAGAAATAAAGCTAATCAAACTTATGGCCAACACAATTTATAAGTAAAAGTTTAGTAGGCTCGTATTTGATTAAATGATTACCAGGATACGATGAACAACCTGGTAAGTAATACAACGAGTGCGACCAAGGTTTTGGTAAAGTAGGGATGCGTGGCTACGGAAGGCGGTCGATAAAACAACAAACCATGATGAGCGCTAGCAAAGTAACTCACTCAGCCACACAGCTATCCCGAGCTGTTTGCAGAACGAAATCGACTGTTGTAAGAGGATCCACAGGTTGGGGTTGCATTGCATCTAAATCTGTGTCCGTATCGGACTGTTCGCATTCAGCGGATACGGAGACTAAATCAGATGGCGGGCAACTGGGCACGCATGAGACACTCTCATGATGACTGCAGTTCATGCAATCGGACTTAGAGAAGGACGTGCGCAGTAGAGTCGGATGTGGGCTCAAAGAGACATAACTGGGTAGGTCGAGTAACGCTGATTCAATAGAGGGAAGCAGTTCCAGACGTTCAGCTGTGTACCGGTTACCCGACCTATCAGAGAACAAAGTTGAAAAGAAGTTCTTCTCAGCAGAGTCAGTGATTGATAGGCTGTTTGTTCGCAGTGAACTGGGGGCTTCATCGTCGGAAGAACTGACAAAAGCGATTTTCCGTAATTCCGACCGAGGACACGTGACTCGGGGTTCTGCTGGTGCTGAAAATCGTCGGAAGATGTCTGCGTGATACTGAATCAGAACTGCCATGACCTGATTCACGGAAGACTGAAAGCGCAGCCCCTAGAGGAAAACGGATAAAAAAACGGAACGCATAGCCCGTTTGTGTGGAACGTCGTCCTATGGTCACACAGGTATACACACAGCAAGAGGAAGGGATATGCGATCGCGCATGCACGTGGATTTGAGGAATGATACGCAGAGAAAATGTTCGCGGTGAGTGGCGGAACAATTGCCAGATGTAGTGTATTCTTGAAAACTGTCAACGCATCAGATAAACACATCTCAAACCTGTAACTTTTATCCTGGCTCAATTTGTTCCAGAAGAAAAGAACAGACGAAAAAGTGGAGTAAAATGTAATGGGCAGAGCTTACTTTTTTATTGTGTCGTCTTCCGCCTCAAAAATATGTAGGATAGATAAAATCGTTCAAAATGAAATCGGGTTCAGGCAGGCTACCACAAAATATCAAAAAGGGAGTAGCTTGTCCTGCGGCTGAGCCTGAGATTCACGTGAGGTAGGAAAATGATCGTCTGGTCACGTGAGCGATGGTCTGGACAAAGCGTTTGCGGATGCAAAGCTAAGGACAGTACATGTGCAGTCCAATGGCCTCACTTTTGGTCATTGGTACTGGGACTGGATACATAGGACTATGATTTGTTGTCACATTTACCTGGCGCCCTGCGTCTTCTAAATGGGTTACGACAGAATCATTTGTGGTAAACGGTGGTCAATCATGAAGACGCGTTAGGATGTGCTGACGCGTATGCTCGGCTAACTGGGTCGTCATTCGACCAGCATGTATATCCCACCGGATTAAAGGTATTGGTAGAAATCGACGAGGTGGCCTGAAGAAGAAACTTTAATTTGCTGCTGTCTGCCATACAAAGACCATTTTCAGAGAGATACCAATAATATACTGCACGAGAGTTTCATTTATTGAGACAAACCAGACATAAAAAGAGGTTTGAATGGTGCATCGTACGTTTAATTGATCCTCGTTAATTTGCCGTATCTTGAAACGCTTAGATCGACATGGATCGCGTCACAACAAGACAGCTAATGCTCAGAGTATGTACGAGGTCAGGGTTGGAGTCAAGTTCACATCATAACCTGTATATTGTCTCCTACAATTGCAGCACTGTGCCAAATTGGTAACCTACTATTAGTCAGATAGCCTCTTGGTTTGGATACTGATAAGTTGAGTCCCGACGTAAGAATAAGGTAAGTTCACTACAATAAGGGAAGGTTTTGCTTTACTGGGTAAAAAAATCGTTCAGCTGTAGCACCCTTTCGGTGCCCAACTGTCATCCCACCCGAAGGTTGCACGAGGGCTGGGATACTGCCAGGTTGCACAACCCTAGACAGGGGAAGTCGTGGCAGGGGTCGAGTTCGAACCACGGACCTTCCAGTCGGTAAATTCGCGCTCTAACCACTTAAGCCATTTCGCCCCGCTTTACTGAGTAGTGTTTCCTCAGCCTACCGAATAAGGATCTCACAGTGAACGAAACCATACTGGTGGAATATCGATTGGTGGAGAACCTAAGACGTACTTTTCGAGTTGTACTCAGTGAAGTGTGAGTGCTGCGCTCGAATCAAGTGCTGAAATAATGAAACCGGCCCAAGGTAAACAAGGCGAGTGCTGAGACCGATGGACTTTTCACAAAAGGGCACATCGTAAAATCAGATCCAACGCAATGCAAAGCGTGTTGGTACATTACTAATAAAAGAGGGCCATTATTTAATTTACCTGTGAACTGAAATCGAAGCGGAAAACGCAAGGTCCAAAAAGGATCCCCAGGCTTTGTGCAGACATTTTGTTTTCGCATTCGTTTCTAGACATGGTATCCAAAAATCGACATAAATAGTGCAGCAAGTGTGCATTCTCCTCCGGTAGCTGTTGTACCAAGGCCTCCAGTTTGATTGTATCAACGGATCCATTCTTTTCCGATTCGGTCACAACCTGGAGACGATATAAATTAAGCATGTTATCAGATGTGAAGCATATAAAGATTCTAGAGCACAATGGATAAGCTTTACCCTTAGCATGATTAACAAAAAAAGCATCGACCACTACATAGATGGCGGAAGAAATTAAATGTCAATCATGATGTCAAGTCAGTAATATGCAAAATCAGTTCGGCCATGCACATCGTAACTCGATTCACGCCGCACTTTGCGCCAATGTCGCAAGGGCTAGCCATTGGACAGACTGGTTCCATGCTTTCCGTCGATTGAAAAGCATGAAGGGTCGGTAGTTAAGACTCACTAATGGTAAGGCGTCCCAATTTGGAATTTTGCACAATTTTAGCCCAGACCTAAAGCTGCCACCTTGCCGCGGTGGTAGTCAGACTTGGGTGTTTCGATGACCTCGCTGGCTAGACTGACTAGAACTCCGTTCAGCAAGATACAACCCTGCTAGAAGGCCCAAAGGTGAGAAGCCAGATGAAGAGTAGCGGGTCCCCGTACTACGAATAGCCGTAATACGAGGTCATCTGGACAGAGTCGAAGTGTCCTCTGTGATGCGTGTTAAGTCAGTAAGTTTTTTTATTCCAGCCAATCAGCATGGCAATAGTTATGGAAGCAGCGAAGGACGAGTCAGAAAACGCTGACCTTAAAACCCACACACCCAAATGGGCCGACGGTTAACCGCCGGCCAATAATCCAATACGGTCGAAATACATTCAAAACCTACTAAGAATTCCGATTCCAAAAAAGGTGAGAAGCCAGATGAAGAGTAGCGGGTCCCCGTACTACGAATAGCCGTAATACGAGGTCATCTGGACAGAGTCGAAGTGTCCTCTGTGATGCGTGTTAAGTCAGTAAGTTTTTTTATTCCAGCCAATCAGCATGGCAATAGTTATGGAAGCAGCGAAGGACGAGTCAGAAAACGCTGACCTTAAAACCCACACACCCAAATGGGCCGACGGTTAACCGCCGGCCAATAATCCAATACGGTCGAAATACATTCAAAACCTACTAAGAATTCTATTCGATTCCAAACGCATCTGCTGTGTGAGGTGCCAGCACGCCTTACACAACGCGTTCTCTAGCTTGATCAGTCTCCAGCAAACAAGCAGGTTAGGCTACTGAGTAATTGACTAAGGGCGGCGTCCTTCAAGAAAACCCTACACCCATTGCCTTGTATGTCACATTTTCAAGTCGAAAGCTCAAGGTGAAGTGCCTTATAAAAAATCCTATTCCTCGGCCTGAACAACAGGGAAGTATAGTTCGCCCTCGCGACTCTTCGTTCACAAACTCTCTTTTCCCCAATAAAATGGTTCATCGCGGTCAATCTGCCGGTTGGGCCACCTGGCTACCAGTGTAGCGGTGATACTACTGATGGGGAGGCACGCGAGTAGTATGTGTTGCTCGTGGAATTTCGCTTTGCGTCTTTTGAAGAGGGGAGATCTGTTGCGGAATCTGTGGAATCGCTTTGTAACATTTGCTTAGATTTGACCGATGAATGATTGGAGTCAATAAATATCCAGGAAAGTTCAAGAAGACGCGTTCAGGAGAAGATGGATGTCCAGTTTTTGTAAATAAGATGAAAATGAGAGTTTTGCTTCTCTGCCCAATGGTCTGTAACCGGTCAGTTGGCATTTCCTAATAAATAACTCCGCATCGAAGGCCTTCTTCCTTTCACCAGTTGCCTAGGGGGAGCCTCAATTAAAGATTACTGTTCTTTCTCGGGTACGCAACTTTTCCCCGATCATATCATTGTGGGGGGTTGGTTACCAGTTTGTTTCCCTTGAGAACTACGGTCGAAACAGAACAGTTCCGTACACCAACCTAGATGATTTTCAGCAACTCAAATGTACCCAGCTGACCTGGCTGGAAGGTGACTGGAAACATTGTGACGCTGATAATGGAGATCGGCGAGAGATTAAATGAAAGTGTGAAGTGAACTATTCTCTCAATTTTTAGGACTGTCTGCCCAAACCATCCGAACCGATCAAATGAACACTGGATATCGGTTACATCAAGTCTCTTTGATGTCAGTCATTTGAATAATTAAGGACTATGACGGCGCACAGACTCCTGAAACTCTGGATAATCTAGAGCCTGAATAAAGACGCAGTATGCAAGGTTATGAAAGTGAAGGAGACGGAGTGCTTTCGCTGCACGAAACAGCCAAGGATCATCTTGGACGATTCAGTCAGTTGGTCAAAAGAAGAATGGTGTCAACAATATGATATGCGGAAAAGATGGACCACACTTCATTAACAAAATAGTCGCTTTCGATGGTGGATTGGAAACTTTAGAGAGTAGCTCAGCCGGCCCCCTTCAACACAGTCTCTTACAGAACCTCCCAAAATTGAATGAAACATCGATTCGATTTTGCCATCCGCAACATTCAGCACGAGACAAGATTCCCTCAAAGCGACAAAGCACCCAACCCGGATGATCTGTACCAAGCACATTTAAGATAATGTGAAGCTCTAGTGAACAGACTCATTACCTTACTGCGGATGATATGGAACGAAAACAGAATATCAGTGGAATGGAGGGCTTCGACCTTTATCCGAATACACAGAAGGAACGCATACATGGCAGTCGATACACCCGAATCGCCCTATGAAACTATTCTGAACAGGTTGTTCGGTTACTGGTAAAGACGGATTCGTGGAAATCAAACTAGTTTGCGCCCTGACGAAGGACACACTGAGCATATATTTAGCTGGAGGAGTTCTGCAAAGGTGCCAGTCTTTTGAAAGTCCAGTGGTCATATTTTCCTTCATCTGAAGACTGATTTTGACTCTGCCAACCGTCAGAAACTATTACTATGCATGACAAATAAAGGTGTTCATTCTACATTTTTTATCCCTTATGAGGACATTGTATATAAAACTTCTGTACGTACATCCGGATATAAGCTTTTACTTGAGTTCAACAAGTCCAGTGAAGCAAGGAGACTTCAACAACAAATCATTTAAATTTGCTATTATGCTGCTCGAGACTTCTTTACCCGCCTCGGAAACCTCAGGAGTTGAAATGCTCCCAGGTCGGCCGCTCGCGAACACTGAGTGCACAGATGATGTTGTTCTGCTTTTTTCAAATGCTTCAGGGATTCAGCAGATTCTAAATAACCTCAATTTTGCCACACGGCTTCATATGCGATCCACACCTGCAAAGTATAAACTGCTGCTACAAGAGCGCGTCAGTCGAAGTAGTGGACAAATTTATTTACCTGGGCAGTTGTATAAGTCCCCATGAACGGACTGGAGACGATATCATCACTCGCGTAGGCCAGGTCGGGGTTGGAGGTCTGAAAACCTCCAACACTTAAAACACCGGCGTGAGGCCAGTAAAGAGTACACACTGCGACACGAGATCTATACTGCATTATTATGGATGAAAAGCGCGGAGGATCTGCGAAAACTCTCGACGTTTCACAGTGTGTTTCCGAAGCATAAGTAGGGTTTGGTGGAGACAATTCCTCAATGACGCTGAAGTACGCTGGACGATTTTAAGGGGAAGAAAAATTCGGCGACGGATGGGCTGCCCATACCTCAGATTTTACGCTGGCTAGAGTATGCGCTTCGTATGAAAGAGGACAATCTACCTCAACCTACTCACCTGTGCTGAGTGGAAATGACCGGACAGGCGAATAAGCACAAATTGTCAAAGTATCAACCGGTACACTCAATCGGGTTGACAACTGACGCTAACATCGATTACGGCCGAGGGACTCAACTTAACGGTGGTTAGTGAGACTGAAAGCTATGGTTAAGTCATGCAGTTCATAGGACACCTTCAACAAAGCTGTCGCCCTCGATGCGTAGCTGTCCAGTTTCCAGCTCCTTCAAATAACCAGAATAGTTCAGTATGAACTGATTAGGGAATCGCACCCAACGCTATCCTATATTTCCACCGATGTCTCGTTTCTCGGTAATCGAAACTGAGGCAGTTACAATCAACGTGCCTTTCGTAGATGACTGGTAATCTTACTAACAGTTCAATGGACTATATCCAAAACATTCGGGCTGGAAGAATATTCAACCGAAGTGTTTCCAAAGTAGGTAATTCTGAGTGGAAATAAATCGATCGAAACGCAAGAGATACTTACAAACAGTCCATTTTGAAGCACTTTGAATGAACAAGACAGCATTAGGCGGGTTGGTTGGTATCAATCAGGCGGGACAATATCTATAGGATGCATGCATCATCAATAGTATCCAGTGATGTCCGTCAAACGTATAGGGAGGAGAAGAATCGGCCTGAACTGCCTGACCATAGCATGACCATAAAACTGACCGAACACTGATAGCAGCTAAGAGCCCAGCAAACTTGACGGCCTAAGTCTATTTCGCATCGATCGCCAGGGAGCTCTTTTGATGTAGAAAGGCAGAATCATCACGTATAAAAGACATACATTGTCGTTCTTCGTACGTTCTGCATCACTTTTATTAAAAAACACTGATTGTTTAGTTTTGGGATACAGACATCACATGGACCACATGAAACTACACAAAGGGCACAGCATGTTTTTCCGCTAGACGGAATTCCCTGGCTAAACCAGTCTTTTCGCGTCTTCGTAACCCAACCGACAAATTTAATCCGTTGGGCTGATGCAGTCCAAATCCCGTGGATTCGTTGCTATATTACATGTCTCAACGGAATTCACGCTCAACTTGACCGTACAAAAAGCATGAAAACATGCAACACGTTGCCATGTCCCTCTTGACCCAACATACCATTGCCCTTTTAGTTGCCTCAAAAGAGGTGTACTCGAAAAGTATTCAAACATTTTTTTCACAAAAAGGCCACCAGAGCAAATGAATCAATAAACTGTCCATAATAACAAAGAAATCCACTAAATGAGGAATATGTTCTTGGCCATTAATTTTTCCTAGTTTTCAGGATTAAACTATTTTAATACACGTAATCAATCATCTGTTCTAATTTTTCTGTCCTGTCATAGCTAACAGATTTTCGATGGCGCCTCTGTAGCAGTTTCGGAGTGAGAAAGGAGCATATTCAGAAAAATATGACGGGAGTAGAGTGGTTCCAGAGAAATAGAAGCGCAAACGTTCGAACGGAGTATACGTCCAAACGAGGTGAGCGCTTTGAGGCAGTAATCTATCAGCAGCCCTAGAAATGCTTTGTTTGACCTCTAAACTCATTGGTGAGAACAACTAACCTAACGAGTTTGTTTACCTCAAACTATAAGGTCATATTACCAACGTGCAAGTAACTTATTCAACAGAATGCTAAGAAGAGGTCTGATCCCAATCTCCTGCCAGCCAAATTGTCCAGTGTATGCGCTGACATCATCACTGAGGCGGTAACCACTGTTTACTAGAGAAATGCTGCTGCTTAGTACGCTTGTACCAGTGATTGTATCAGTGGTTTTTTAACTAGTTGATGGTGTTTTCAAATGGCCGAATTGCTTCTCTGCTGACTGAAAATTCGTACCAGTTTATATGCTGGGCATCGTAACGGCAAAGTCGTTAGGTCACTTTTCCTAGACATCAGCCGTGCGTCCGAAATGGTCGGTAGCGAACTTCTGAAGGTGATGGCGAAATAAATCTCACCCATGTTCTCAAGGTCATTTCACAAAGTGGGCAAATTTAGATGTCAAAAGATCCACATTACTTCCGACATGTACATGTGAGGTTCATAGGGACACATTTTCTGCCTTTCTTTTTATTTGATTGGCATGAGTGTCTCCAATTTTTCCCTTAGTGCAAACACACCGGTGACATTCTTGGCTAGACATGTGACATACCGGGAGTTCATGTGAAGTTGCCGACCACAATTTATGTGCATACGCATATGCTAACTTAAATCGACTGATAGAAATGCGCTGCATGAAATCCAGACTTTTAATAAGCGTGCTGTTTGTTCCAATGGCTGTGCGCACCTTTCAAAGGCAAACGACTATGTGTGGCTGAGAAACGTGGGCAAAGTGCACTTTGCAGAGGCTAGAATTAAGTAGACCTGCCTTGCACAGGGGAGTTCATTTGGGAGCAACATTATGTGCCATGATATTCGATGGCTTTATCACATCCAATGCGAAGTAAAATCTCCCACAGAAAGACCAAGATATGGATAGGAGTTACAATGCCGGCCAGTCTGACCTAACTACTTTGTACTAAGCATCCACATAGTTCACTTCGAATCACCAAGAAAACATAGAGACAATCCTAAATCTTTTAACCAAACATAGAACCAGCAACATCAGCTAAATTTAGACGGGGTGCGTAAAGTAGACTGCTGGGACGATCAGTAAAATCGACCGGTAACAAATTTCTGAGTACTATACCAGCTCAAAGCATACCAACTACTTTAAGACTTGACAAAACAACTGAAGCTAAGAATACTCTGGAGGATACTATGAAGCTGTCGTAACCAGATTACTAAGTCACCTTGATATGGTTGGGTGATGTCCGGAAACGACCTGCAAGTCCACTGAGGCTGAACGAATGGACGCCTGCGCACAGTATGTAAACCGGGGGTTGCGCAGAGTCGATTATACGCCCTCAATATCGATGTATACCAGAAAAACAAGTGGGCAAACATGCAGAAATCTTTTGAGAGCAGTCGACCAACTTGGACACGGAAATATTATAGTGAACGCCAGGAGTTGTTAGCGAATATACACTCATTTGCAAACTAATTTGGTTTTTCGAGAGACTCACCTGGAACCCAGCTGAATCTCTCGTTTGTGATGTTCTCAGGCAACTGAACGTGCTGCACCAGGCCGCCTCATGTTTCAGTCGCTACGATATTCGAGATATCGCGATACATATATATCTTTGTAATGTATTACTTATAAGGCCGCCAGGAGTTGTTATTTCATATCAAATGATGTCAATTTGCCCCAGAGAACTGGCACATTTCGCTCCGGGGATGTCCACTGCTATCTCATTTAAGCGAGAGTGGACAAGGATGCGATATATCACGTTAAACAACAACCACTTCCCTGGTGTGACAACATGACAGGTCGCCTGACATTCCCCACCAACTGACCATTCATACGATTTAAAAAGGGTAGAAATACGAAATTTCTATGGACACTGTCATGTGCTCTAAGGAAAACTTTAATACGTAATTCTGGTACTTACGCTGATGTTTGCGAAGTTCAACAGGTAAAACTGCGCCGCCGCATCGAAAAAAACTTACCAGATTGGTTGTCTCTGAAAAGAACTAGCATTACTTTATTGGCTTTAGACTAAGCACCACAGTAGCAAGTTGGAGCTGTACGAGCACCACCAGAAGTTAAAGGACGATCCAACTTATGGACTAGGGATGAAATTATGAAAAATTTGAAAAGACTATGTTGACACAAGGACCTGTAGTATGTTGTCTTCCTGGAATGAACGCCGCACTGTTCATCAGAACTGTTGATTAAATAACGAAAAAAAATGTACTACTCAGAAGGTCGACGAAAGCTCTGTACGATCCACTAGAGATTTTGCTCTTTTCGGAGTAAAGAATCTAATCATTTAAGTATATAACTGCTAACTGCTAACTGCTGGAAGCGTGCAATAACGAAAAAAAATGTACTACTCAGAAGGTCGACGAAAGCTCTGTACGATCCACTAGAGATTTTGCTCTTTTCGGAGTAAAGAATCTAATCATTTAAGTATATAACTGCTAACTGCTAACTGCTAGGAAGCGTGCGCAATGAAATACCACTAAGCTACTTAAGGTTGGGTAGAAGGCAGCTTCTCATTACATGGTGACATGGAATGCGCACCGTATGGTTTGATTGATACGGAATGTGGTGCACGATGAGTTCATCAACCAGAAGAAATCACGAGAGAAATCGACCGGTTGCTTGCGCATTTATTAAGTTTAATCTACACTATGGTAAGGACATGAAGATCCTGCGTCGACAGAGGTCACGCATTGTCGTGCGGCGTAATCCTGCAGGGGTACCGGCGTACATGTTTTGCCACATAATGCTGCCACCAACTCAAATCCTCTGATTATCCCGTTCCTTGTGCCTAGCATAGTTACCTGGTTAGCATTGATTAATTAGTGACGTAGCAACGTCTCCCAACTCTGCGAACAACCTGACGAATTTCAGTTATATGAAGTATTGACCGAGATTATATGCCGGTACACTTACGCAGGCAATACTTGCCAGTTCATATCAGCTCATCTAAGAATGTACAGGGTTTGTCCGATTTTCCGAAAACGATACATCTTTGCATATTCTAGTAACCCTGGATCGGATTGATAGCTAAACGATACCTGTTTGAATAAGAAACATGCATGAATTGAAGGAATGACAGTTCTTTTTGGATATCCATTGTAACAGCAGTGCTTCGAGAGATTTCCATAAATCACCCACGAATAAGCTCGTACTATACCCCCACACAATGAAACTTCCAAGAGATAGCAGTCGAGAGGTCTATTTTGGTGTTAAGGAAAGTCTTTCGATCGCAATGTTCTAACGAGAACCGAACACGAGACTTGCTGGTTTTACAAATGGATGGTCACTTCTTGCGCCGAGTGGTTAAATTCAAGGCTATTTCTGACACAATATTCCGCCATATAAGCGTGCTCTATTTGGCACGAGTTTGTTTCGTGGCTAGTTTGTTCTGCTATAGACACACTACAACTCGCCCGAAACCGCTAGACTGGACGTAATAAAGACAGAGCGTAAGCAGAGAAATGGTAGTAAAACCACATGCTCATTGAATACTCGATACCTTCGCTGCTGTATGAGAATACATCGTGATAAAGCATTCCGTTTATTCTCTCATGAAAGTTTATAGGTAATATGTGATGGCCGGAGCTGATTTCCACTTAAGAGGTTCACCACACCACACACATCGCAGTAAAAAATAGGAAAGAGCATAGAGTGGTGGAATCACTCACTCCAAAAGGAGCGATAAATTCCATTACACACGCGAAAACTGTTTAAAACACAGGATAAAATGGAAGTGTTCAACAGCCCTCAGTGAGATGTCCTCTTAGTCGGGAGCATCAACGGTAAACAGCCGACTAGAATCGCTGCGACGGGTGAACAGAGTACTGTGTCGCTTAAATACTGAGGAACCTTTGACGTTAACAAATGGCTAAAAACTGAAAATATCTGAGGGATAAGCATGGTCGCCTTGTTCCGTGCTCAACTTCAGTTAAAAACACAGAGTTGTATTTGAAAGTGAACAATGAAGGCAAAATACCTTGTAAAATAACAACTACAGACGACAACACGGAAAACTAAACTTGAAATGAGTAGAACGATGTGGGACACCTTGCGTCCTAACGCCATCGTATCCCCCCCCCGAACGATGGGGAGTGAAATACATGCGTCATCCACAGCGAAAGGGGAAATCTCATCGAGAATAAAATCACATGAGCTGCGTGCAGTCCGAATGAATGCTATTAGTAATAGACACAGAAATGCACAATGCGTGCTTCAGATAAGGGACGTTATTGATGAAAGTACGGGGGATGTGGTCACATTTGTCAAAAAACCAGCCTGAACTGAACAGACGGTCACCAAAGTGCAGGTGGAAGTGTTAAATATTCTTAAGCTAGCCTAGCACACTTCGACTACCGAGTACACCAAGAGAATAGGAAGTAAAGATAACCAAAGTTTAGTTTAAAACAGAATGTGACACTTTCGTAAGCGATTCTCGATGGCAACAACACAACCACATGCACTTGAAGGTCACGTCCGACAGGACTAGTCATACTACAGGACGTAGCTGACAAGACTCTTGATAATCACGTGAATCTTTGTAGCTTCGACACATTAGCTGGAGATCACTAATAAGGTACAATGAATTCAACTCATCAAGTGGTTATGCACCAGAAATTAAAGAAAAAGGAAGAGGGAAGGTCATGCATAGACAGACGTGAATCGAAAGTGCTGACGTCAAATCCATGAAATCTTGCAGTATATCAGCGGACAGTATGAGTTCAATTGGAACTTGCTGCGTGAAATGTCGAGCAAATGCATAAAATCAGGGTAAATTAAGAACATCCGATAAGAGCATCAAATAAATCTCGTCTACTGGAGACGAATCAAATCCCGAGGCCCTTAAAGCGAACCTACATGAACGAACTGCATCGTGTGTTCTTTGGGGATTAGACCATCCGGTATCTCGCGAAGGAAAAGCTTCAGGACACCAGCAAGTGCATACAACTCTGTTGCTTCGGTAACGTTCAAACTGCATCCCCCCGATCGTTCCAAACTGCGCCTCAAAGTTTCAATCAGACGCACCCCGCCATTCACACGAAATATTCCTTGAAGGCTCAAACCGTTCTGTAGAATGCACTCGCAAATATTACACACGATGCCAGGAACAAATTCTCCTGTAGCCGAGTTGACGAGAAACTTCAAGGGTACACCAAACTGTTTGGAACCTTCTGATGCATATTTCTGTCTCGCTTTTGGGCTGGTGTTAATCTTCCGAATCAGGCGCTCCATCTAGTCACATTGTAGGTGGCTAAAAGGTGCATGAGCAGGTAACTAGAATGCACTCGCAAATATTACACACGATGCCAGGAACAAATTCTCCTGTAGCCGAGTTGACGAGAAACTTCAAGGGTACACCAAACTGTTTGGAACCTTCTGATGCATATTTCTGTCTCGCTTTTGGGCTGGTGTTAATCTTCCGAATCAGGCGCTCCATCTAGTCACATTGTAGGTGGCTAAAAGGTGCATGAAGCAGGTAACTAAAAATATTGTTGGTGTGTACTAATTTGAAAGAACTATGAATCGAAATGTCACCCATCCTAACGTACTAGTCTCCAAGCGCCCGCTGACTGGTAACTTGGTATTTAAATATTTCTGACCAGTGACGCTAAGGGTTATTTCGGAAACAAAACTTATCGATCAAGCTAATGAAGATGATCTCGAAAAATGTTTCAGTAACGCGCAATTCCATGATGCCAGTCGTAGGTTAGTCATTTATAATAGCTATCTGGAGCCGAGTTTTCGACAACTCAGCTAGAAAATCCTGTTGGCAATAAAGGACATTCGGAGACGGAGCTAAGCACCATCGATCACAAGTGAGTTTCCGCCCTACTTGGGGTAACCAAGTCACCTGCCTACATTAGTAAAACCCATCCCCGATAACGGTATAACTCGCTAGTTCTATGTTTGCAATAAGATCCTGCCATTAAATTCCATGACTTGGACAGATTGTTAGGTTGAGGTAGTTCTCTCTAGTGCAACAGTGTGATTCTGTTCTTCAGTAGTCAATAGCACGCTTATATAGATAATTTCGTACCATAGCTTCAGTACATGACTTGTAAAGACCCGTTATCTTGCAGAGTCCTTTTTGTCCTGCCATGTGCAGGACAAGAACTATCCGGGGCAGTTAGTTCATGGCCACACAACGAGACGAAGAAGCCATTTTAATTCAACACCACCGCGCTGTCTCTCATTCCGGATGAGGAGGCCGGGATGGTGCGCAGCCACTGTTATTGACCTCAACATATACGGCCATAACAGGCATCCACTGGCGGCCTTCCATCAAAGCCACTGCCTTCATTTCGTAGCTGGCGCAGCCCCATATTCTCTCGGCCTAATATCTTTATTGCACGGACTTGGATTACAGAGGGAGGAAATATGGTCGGAGACCCCCCTGAAAATAACGATGAATGACAAAAAACTGTACATTAAGCAACACAATCCTCAGGGTGGGTTGAAATAGACATTAACCTGGCTTCCGAATAGTTGGGAGTGTAACGAGCCACCGAAGTTTAAGACACAATAAGTTCCAAAGAGGAATGCTGCTGAAAATGTGGAAAATCGGTTCTGCAACGTGCAGCAGGAACCTGATGCGATTTCCGATCGAGGGGTATGGGCGAACGGATAGTAGTGGCAAACTATTATAGGCACATATGTGGCAGTAACAGTGGGGTAAAAGAAGAGAGGCTACGTTCCGAAACTAAGTGTTTTCAGGTCATCAGTCAACGAACGGGTACAGATGAGACGTACAATTTTAGGTTCATCAAAATAAGGAAGAGAAAGGGAAAGCTGCATAGCGGTAGTCTATGGTATGGAGAGTTTGGGGTTCATAAAATAAAACTTCGGATAGGGGTGAAGTGCTCGCACGGCCAGAAGTAATAATCGTTCAGTTGTTGCGCTATTACGATGCCTAGCTGCCATGCCACCTGAAGGAAGCACGAGGGTCAATTCGCTCAAGCCCACACAGGAGATATCCAGATGCAGAAGTCGGGTTAGAACCACGGACCTTCCGGTCAGTAAATTCGCACTGAGCCATCTAAATCACATGGCCAGAAAAGAAAAGCAATCTTTCTAGATTCTCGCATCACGATGACATCTGAGCGGCAGACTAAGCTGTCAAAAAAGGATGGGCCAAGAAGGATGAGCAGCAAGGAATGGGGAATGAAGTATATCCCGTTAACAAATCCATGTCGAGTGGAATTATAAATGCAGATGAACATACGGAAGGTCTTACGGGGGGGACATTGTTTGTTTCGAAAAATCCAGTGCAACGACGTTGATTGGTTTAGCTTTAGGGGAAGCAATGGACTGTGTGCAGTTGTTACGTGGTGGTATCGTATGAGAAGAGGTGGAGTGAAGAGGTAACGGTCGATAGGAGATTGCTCCCCCAAAGAAGTAATGGCGTCGGTGAGGACACAAATCTTTGGGGGAGTGGACCGCTGATTTTTCTAGAATGAGAGGTAGGGCTGTCCATCGTTAGTTGAAAGGGACGGTTACACTGGAAGCTTTCAATCTAAGTGGTCAAGTCTGAAAACAGTCCGTCCATGAGAAACTTGATAAGGTCCGCACGCTAAGTCCGGTTACACGTCTTCGACGTAATAGATAAAAAGCGGTATTATGTAGTACTCCTGCGATGCCTAGGTGCCATGCCACCCAAAGGAAGCACGAAGGCTGGGACACTGCCAGGTTTCCAAGCCTGGACAGGGGAAGTCGAAAGGCATGGTTCGGGTTCGAGCCACGGAGCTTCCGTGATTAACCACATTCTTTTCACCGAGAATGTGGGCCAAGAGACTAAATGTGACACATAAGCCAGCGTGTTACTCATGTGATGGTATAGCCTAAAACCGTTTCAGTCCTCATTGAAAAGAACACTGTCTCAAGGACTGCGGGTAAATTAAGGGCAACTTCACACCCCATCTCACTAGCCTTCAAATTCTCATGATACGCTGTGTTCCCTCAAAGGACGGAGTGTTCTGATTGGCAAAAGTAGCTTTTGTGATGCACAAAAGACATGACACATTCTCATGAAGCTGCGGTAGATATCCACTCTGCTCGATTCGTTCCCACACAGGTCCGTCTGAATATATTGAAGTGGTCGAAACTTCTCTGAGATTCAGATCCTAATCAGATTTCCTAAAATCTATAGTACGAAATCAGTATATTCTCTGATTGGGGGTCCATATGCCTTGAATAAAGTCACACACTCAAAGTGTGGAGATTTGGGGAGAGTATCCGTGTCCGCGACCCTCCTATTCCGGCATTTGTGACGATCTAGCCAGAGAGGTGCAGAACATTGGCCGAGTGAACACTATTATAGACGGAGAGACCAAAGACAGAAGTGATATTTACAGTTCAATTTTATCTCCCCATGCACGAAACGATGCATCCGCTCCAATCATACTGATTTTCTATCCGTGACAACCAAACTGGTTTGTCCCTGACAGACCCCGCGGACAGAGCCACAAGATACATTGCGGGATAAGTGCAACATTGCATCTAGACGTAAAGAATCCGACATATGACGACAGTACTTGATTCAGTGTTAGTTACCGTTGCATTCACTGCCTGAGAGATCACAACCGACCGCCTCGACTTTTTCCGAAGGTCCTACTCCCCGGGATCAAAGGCCCAACCGCAACGGTATATCCGGCTCCACGCAAAACATCTATGTTTTATCAGGTGCGCCCATAGATCGTGCGCTCCAACTACTCTTGACAAGCAGATCCGTATCGGATGCCAACCATCAAGTAAATATCTATTCTATTCTCCTTCCATATTTGTGAGCATCTTCGGATCGGCCTAGGTTTACCACAAAGGTGAGCAAATTCAAGCTTGATAATGAATCGGTTGTCAGGTGATGAACAGTGATTTGTGAGAACGAATAGAACACAGAACCACAAACGCTGTTTCATCACTAACAAGGCGATTACGCGTCTCTAGATACAGTGAGCTCTCAAAGAAACGTGATTAGTCGATACCAACTTCACCACCTTGACACCCGAGAAAGCCTTACACAAAATTGCCACTTCAAAATTCACATCACGGTCAACATGAATGATAAAACCAGATACACGGAGTAACGCATGACTTCAAGCAACTAATCTGTAAACTCGAAAGCAAGTAAAACCATAAGCTATTTCTGCACGATGTTCCAGAAGGGCAAACCATCCATATTTATTTCGACATTTACCCTACCTACGGTGGAAAGAACATCCCACGTTATTATGCCACCAGTATTCTCGGACATGTCTCCCTGAAGCAACAGCTGAACCAAAACTGTCTAAACAACGATTTCTATAACGCGTGGCCCAAATGGGATCATCTAGTACGTCTACCAGTCAATGTACATAGAACCTGAGACAAATAGGTTGTTTTACACGGGACACCTAGCATATTCACTCCAAAACAGCACTAGGATAAGTAGGTATAATTTCCACAATCCTAAAACCAACTGCAGTTCGGTTGCGGTCTCAACTGGATGAAAAGCTGGTCGGTGTCAGCTCTGCCCGCAAATGACATGGCAACGGGTGGATTTAAGCCCAAAAAAGAGGAAATGTGCAGTCATTGACTGGATTCAGATTGCTCGTCCAGGACGGAGAACCTCTCGCCAAATCGAACCTGTCTAACGCGAGCGGACGTTATTTGTTCCATATGATTATATTCTTTCCAGAAAATACTACACTCTTGTAATGAGAAAGATGGCCTCAAAAGTTGGAAACTTCCGGCCGAAGACTGCCCTGTATATAAAAATATCAGGTCTTCACACGTTCCCGGAACTCCATTGCGTATACGTGTCAAGGCGTATGCTGTCTCACAACTCACTCAGATAGCATTTCATCGAATTCTACCTAGTTTGTAACGTCCGCCCTTAGTGTCGGGATAGTAGGCACTGGTGCGCCGTATTCAGATAGTTCGCGAGGGACCCTTCGTCCAGCAGTATCAGAGGGTTGGACGATAGAGAGCAGCCACTTGTTTCTGCTGCCATGGTTATTCTGCCCTTCTTATTTTCTGGACTGTGAAATTTCCTTCATCATAAGTGACATATATCCACCAACGATATTCTTCAAGACACTTTTGGGGTCCACGCAGATATATATCCACTGTTCTATTAGAAACTACAATTTTGACAAACGTGTATGGGCCTAACCATCTATGTTTAAACACAACAGAAGAAATGAAGAATTAATGATGAAGCAGAAAAGAAGGGTTTCACTCCTTGAAACAAACTGGGAGGGCAGCATGAAACACCCCGCGATCAGAAGAGCACATCGGCGTCGAAGCTCAAACTGGCGCGTGACCTCGGGACAAAATTCATTGATGCATCGACAGCTCTAAGTTCAGTTTCGTTCCTACTGATGTTACAACCAATTTACAAATCAGAGACGGCGCGAAACTTTCGAAGAATAACGAACCTTGTGACTTGACGGAGTTGAAGATGCCAAGTGTTATAACTTTCTGCAATGACGCTTGTGACAAACAGGAATTTTCTGTTGATGAGACACCCATGTTATATTACTGGAGAAACTGAAAATTGTTGGCCTTCACTTCTGACCTATGATTTGTGTGGCTAAACTAAATGTTTACCGATTGCTTCTCCCCGAAGAAAGGTGTCAATGCATTATAAATTTTCTCAAGATTTGTGGTACACATCCTCACCAGACCGAGTGAAAATGATCCCATGCAGCATTGCTAGGGGGATATTGCTGGTGTTTCCTTTTTACACGGGGAGTAATAGGAGAAGAGCTACGTGAATGTGATAGGGCAAGTCGATGGAACATTTGCAATTGCCCTTTGAACTAACATTTGTGATAATAATACCATGAATCTGGACGTCTCACCGGGGTGGTGACCACTGTTATTCCTCTCACAGCAACGGTCATCTTAAGGGTATTACGGCGTTAGTAACCTCCTTGAAGTCCACTGGTTTGTGGTTACCAAATTTCTTGATCTTTTTTGAGGAACCTGTTACAGGCATAAACGTAACTAATGTACCGGCTTCTTCAGGAACTGCGGCAAAAATCAGATCGCGACTTTAGGGCTCTACAATATCAAATGCATGATAACTGGGGGCGCGCTAATTCTTTTGGGATGGCTATGGCCCGTTCCCGTTTCTGATGTCTCAGCACAAGCACAAAGTTGCATTCACTGGTGGCGCCCTTTGTCGTTGAGTCACTAGTACTCCACAAAAGTGGAAGCATTCACCTAATAGCAGTTTAGACCACGGGGGTGGATCTGACTTAAGGTTTAACCAAAGCGCTCGCGCACGGAAGTTTGTTCCGACGGCGATCACTAATCCTGTGTGAAGTGCGCGCTTGTTCCAGCACATCATCTAATCTCTGATCATTAGCTGTGAACCCCAAACACGGAAACGATTGTCCCGCTGAAGCTAGGGCTATGATTCCAAAACTTTTCAAACTAACGTCAACCAGGAAACAAAACAACGCCGCTGGGACAACCATAGACGTGTGAAAAATCAGAGGAAGCAAATAGTTGCTTCAAACCGGCAAATTATTTCCGAAGAAAAACCATCTGTTCCACCTCATCGTCATCGGAAGATGCCTAATTGCGCCATCTTTTGAGAAATCACTTCAGCTTTTTCACGGGATCCGCCTGAAAGTGGCTTTAAATCTTTCGCTACTGATTTCGAGGAATGCTCCCTGATGTTGAAGCAATGGTCACATCTTGCGTAAAACCTGTCATCCGCTTGAAACCACATACAAGAATGCCTGTTGCGACATTTGCTATACGGAAGGTTATTCTGTGCCTTTCAGAAGATAGAAATAGTGTACAAAGGCAATCACCGGCCTAAATGTTCGTGCGTTTCATTCTGTGATCCCTTGGTGCAGTACGGTTTCCAGACGCTCCATTGTCGAAGTGTAGACAAGTGGCCCGTGGCTAAAAAGGCCTTACAATTTGGGGCTTTCGGGTGATGCGTCGGAGGGTGCGGACTCGCCTGATACCCCTGTCACTGACGCTATCGATCAGGACTTTGGAGGTTCTGAATGACTCACAGGTTACTCTGCATTGACAGTCGTCAAAATATTCCAAGATTTGGTCAATTTGACGAACATTACGAATATTCTAAACAAACTAGGTGGGCCGTGGGACCTGGTGTTCACTACAATAGCAGAACTGAAGCTGACATATGAAGAAGGGGAGTCGGAGATTTTCATTAAGAATCTCGTTAACAATGATTTGGTCCTGCAGCAATACACTTTTGATACATGATGATTAGTCCCCGACGTCGATAGTCTCCAGCCCTCTTCAGTGCATCATTACACCGTGAAACGATAAACGGGAGTCTATCTTCTAGAGTGGAACTCCGTCACTTGGGCCACGAGAGCGTGAGGAAATCCCTCGGTCATCAGTATCACACACATCTCCTCCGTTGACCAGGCTGAAGCGGTCCACCGACAGGGGACGCTACAACAACCTATAGGATTTCATCCCCGTTTCAGGTGCCTGGGCTATCGACAAGTACAAAATCTACCAATCTGAGTGTACTGCGTTCATGACTCGCATTCACGCAGTTGCAGTTTCAGCGTGCTCACAAAGCAGCCATTTTGATAACGCTTTGAGTAATCATGGTGATATCTTCCACGAAGCCGTATCTTGGTCATTTACATCTACTACCACATCTAACCGATAGCGTTTAAGCCATGAAGGCCACCTATGCAGAGCTTACGACGGCAGGGATTTTCTGCTGAATATCCTCTTCTTAGACTGAAGAGGCGAATGAAGTGCACCTACTAACTCTGTAGTCAGTTCTGACCAACGCTTTTTCCACTACACGGAAGCCACCTCCTGGACCCAGTGGGCTCTTCGGTTCGACGCTCAACTTTAATAGCCATGTGACAAACAAACTGGGATGTTTGGGAGTGGTTTTCTTACTAGTAAAAAATGATATAGTCAGTTAAGCTATCCAAGATTGCTGTACCTTTATAGGGGATTATGCGGGTTGAGCACTTAGGAGAAAGTGGCGTCCGAGTCCAATTCACCTCAAAACAACTTTATTAGTCCATAATACCGCAATTAACTTAACAGTAACACATCCATGAATCACTTTTCCGGCCTCATTACCAGGAGTAAAAGATGAAGGATGACATTTCTTGCGGTAGTTGAGTTGTCCCGGTAAAATTGCAACCCACCGAAGTCTTTATTCAAGGTGTTTGACGGTCTCACGACGAGGTGAACTACCGGCCGAATGGTATGTCTTGTGTGCCTGAAAACGCCATGACCAGAACTGCACCCGACATTTGGAAGATCCCCTGAATACCAAATGATATCCCACAAGTACCAACAGGGTTTTCACTAAAACACCACCTGTACCGCGGACCCTCTTGTGGCACAACGACAACAGCTAGCTACCATTCCCTCAGACTTTCTGTGTTAACTGAATTCAGTGAAGCGTTTGGCGACGCTGCTCGCACTTTTTATCAATGGCGTGACCCATAGAATCAATAGTGCTTCTGTCCTCTGAATCCCAGGGCATCGTGTGAGTGCCACTTTCCGATGTCTCGCAGGAAACTTTGAATATAAACCTTCATTCGCGCTCCAGTAATTCGTTGAGCTGATATCTCTGGTAAGGTCACATGCTGCTATGGTTTATTTGAAGGGACACTGGTTACCTTTCAAATATTCACCGTCACTGCATGGTGCAAATGAATCCTTGGGTGGATCACTGGCTGCTGATTGTGAGATTTGACTAAAAAATTGATAACCTTTGTGGAATTTGATAATAGTCACAGTCTCTTTGGTCTTGAACGTCAGATGTAAGAGAAATCATTTTTTATCTCTGCACATTGACAACTGGTAAGGTAAAGTTTAAACTGTTTTTTTAGAGTCGAGGGTGAAAAAAGGCCGGTTTGCCTTGTAGTGTTACAGATATACGACCGACGGAGGTAAACCAGTCTTTTATTGTACAGCGCCACCACCAGCGAGGATTCGGGTAAGTGAACTTTTATTGTGGCTGCGGCATACTGGATCGCATTGCAGGGAGCCTATACAATCACGTTACCCAGCACGGATTTGAAGAGGCGGCCTGTGTCCACTGTAGAACTGGGTTAAACTCTCCTGTGCTTATAATAATAATATTTATTCCTAACTAGTGGGTAGCATACCGTCGGGGATGGTCATAGTATTACAGTCAGAATAAAGGCATGACTGGTGGGGTTTGGAAAAAGGGAAAGTGACGTAAACAGTAAACACTAATGATGTAGAGCTCATCACACCTGAGGTGGCATGGGTAGGAATCCATCATCATAGCGGTACTAGAAGCTAGTTGATGAGAATTCAGCTTTTTTCATTTGACTTTAATGGGTGGAATCACACATCGATTCATCAGCGTGCCATAAAGCGATTATTGCCAGAAAGATTTCGGATTAAAAAGTGGTTATCTCGGGTAAATTCAAAGACATTTCATGTTTTCAGAATTCCCTTTTAATGACCCGTGCTTTTGTCACAAGGAAAGTGAGTAACGAGAGTTATAGGTGACAGCGGGGGACGCGGTTTATACGCCTGCATCTTGAGTGATAACTCGTAATCTGCTGCTGGTGTTGCAGGTGCGTTTAAGACTGACGAGTATCTGCTCAGAAAGTTAATGTAGAGGCAAAATATTGGAAAAATTACATTTTCCATCAGTGAAGGGCGCTCGGTTTGTGGCCACTCAGTTCCGATTGATATATATGTGCTAGTTTGTTGGTCTTATAGCCGATATTGGCAGTTGTGTTGCAAAATATTTGGAAGTTATAGAGGAAGATGCATAAGATGAATAATTTACCCGCCCCACCCTGCACCAAATAAATGGTCTCGATTGCTGACGCAACTTGATGAAACCCACTAAAACAACAGAAAACTGCGGAACCACACGTAAATACACAAAACTGGCGTTTCCTAAAATGTCAGTACACTTGCTTTGACACGGTAAACATGTTATAGACTGTAGGCTCTAGAAGGGAAGTAGCGCGAATGTTGTCCACGGGTGTGCAGCAAATCTTTGGGCTTCAAAATTTGCAATGCTCTCATCAAAGGGCTACTAACCTCCGTCAATCTCGAGCATCTAGTCTTGAGATACCTAGATTTCCGCCGAGGCCATCTGCATACAACGACGGAACACGGGGAAACGAGAAAGGGTACACTGTTTAAAAGACCAAGAAAACTGAGTGATGTTCACCCAGTACTTTCAAGGACGTGACATGTAACCTAAGCAACCACAGCAAACTTAGATGATGAGGACATGTCATAGAATCATGCGAAGTGTTTAAGACTCTGTCGGCGAAGTTTAGACACGGGACCGTTGTCAAATATCCTGGCATGCCATTTCGCAAGCCGCTAACTTGTGCTTGTGAATAATAATGATAGATCACATTTCAGCAGCTCGCTTACGAAGTTACAAGCGGCATAGAGGAGCAAACGTCTAGGTCAATTTGGGACCCTGAAAATTCATCCTTCGGGCGTGCCAATCTTGTGGTGTCCATCCGCCAGTGTCCGCGAAACCCACGCAAATGATGAAGCGTCATCTTCAGCCTTGACCGCGAACGCTCTATTGTGCTGGGCTGCTGTAAGAAATATCATGTGTCGGAAATAACGAGTGTTTAAGTATAGCCATTTAGCTGATTTACCTCAACCAGAGTGTCGCTCTCCTGATTTGCCAAAAACAAGAGTCATAACTAGCGTGATATCATCGTTCATTTACTAGCACTTATGGTGCCGTCATCAAGTCCAGCGTATGCTAAAGCGATAACAACCTTTCTCTGACTTCTGCGAACGGTAAACAATTGGGGCTTGTTGGCTTGTTAGAAACAGATAAGACTTCGACAAAAAATGATAAGCAGAGGCGTTTCCGTTGGCAGCGACTGACCAACCTGGAGAAAAAATCCCATAACAATGACTATAAATATGACGACCGTTACGGGGTTGTCCGAAAAACGGAGTATGTGGGGCCAGCGATGGTACGGCACTGCCACACTGAGCTTGACAGCACACCCACAACTATTCCCTTCCTTCTCTTGACCATTCCCCCTTGCCCACTTTTTCAATAACTTGTAAGCACCAACAAAGCCTACACCCGGCCGAAGAAGCCTCTAGTACGCTTTCATTCAAATGCCGAACCTTTCGTTCGGATTTGACCATTTCTGCAGATATTGATTCCGTGACCTCAAAAAAATCGATAATTTTCTGTACAGTTCGCGTTCCGGCTAGTGTTTTCGCCAACCCGCCCTTCCGAGGAGCTCTTACACCCGACTTCACTATATTGCCGACGCCAGCGACTCTCTAGAGTTTCAGTGTACACCATGGTTCTACGATTAGTGGTATCATTTATCTGCTAAGCAGGTCATAAGCCCAACAACTCGCGGCCACGAGGCCACATCGGTGGTTTCAGATTTTATTTCAACTTGACCGGCTGGATCATGCCATCTTTGTTACTTCACCAGATCCGTTGTTCTGGTCCCCCAGATTCCACAGTTTGCAGTGTCATGTGTCAGGCGCAATGCCACAGATTTGTCCCTTGTTCCGTTTGGCCCTCCATCTCCAAATTCGGACGTTTATAATACCATCCCTTTGCCTGCGCTATGCCATATACACACAAACACCTCCAGCCATGCTTTTTTTCTGACTGTAACATTATGATCATGCCCGACCGCCGTCCACAGTTGTCAACAAACATTATTAATATTACATATTGTATGTGCTGATTGAAATGCACCCGCACGGCTCTCGAGGCGGCAGGCATACGAACGGGCCGTGGTGCAAACAGACGGGGCGGGACTCGTTGCAAGCTATTTCTGACCACCACAGGAGGTCGCTACCTGTCATGCATTTTACCGGATCTGGAAAGAGTAAAGCCACTCAGCAGTTATATTTGAGGTCCGTGAATTATTAGGAAACTTCAGCTACCAGATATAAGCAAGCAGCAAACAGCCGCTCTAGAAGGCAGGACACGGAGTAGCCAAAAGAAATGACGGCAGTCACTTGGGAAATAAGAGTGGGATAAAGTCGCTCAAGGATACAGGAATTCACGGATTGATACACAAGATTGAGGCTCTTGTCCGAGTTTCTCGGGTTGGTTATTTTCTTGTCGTTCAGAGGCTGCCGTTCACCTGAAAGGCACAATCAAGAAAGGGTGTAGTACTGCCGGGTACGGGGCTGTAGGCGTATCAGCTCGGGGGGTTGCATAACAAGGCGTCTAACAGTGCTTTGAACTGGGTTCGAGATGTACTGTGAGGACAGTCGAAGGGAGGTTATCCCACGCAGCTACTAACCAGAATGAGAAAATATTTTGCCCAATAAAATTGTGCGCTCTGAGGTTAAAAAATCTTAGCACGCCTCAATCGCATGTTATCTCGATCAACAGTGAAAATTCTGTTTGCCAACTCTTGTTCTAAAAGGTCGTAAGTTTTAGGTCTTTTCAGAGGGGACAACTCCCCAGGAGGAAAAAACCAGGCACTGCGGGACACATTTCGTGGTCTGCGGATTTAAGGCTGGCAACCATTCTGGTAGTGCCTCACCGGATAGACCCAGTGAGCATTATGTTCTTTGTACATCTAGATAAGAAACTTGGTTGACATATTCAAGAAGCGGTCAGATGTGGTCCCCATAGAGTCTCGGAAGTCCATGCGAGTGGCACGAGGGAAGGTCCGCATACCGGTCATGCCCTTTGAGACAGTTTCTCATGGTGCAATGAGCGGGGCATATTTGAAGGGAGCCAGATTAACAAGCCCTGTTTTGTATCCACCTTCGTGATGTCTTTTGTTCTATTCTCAAAATGCCCGAGAGGCGCTCTCTGGGCCTCTTCTGAATGACATGTGGTCGCTCGTTTCGTCATTCAGAGGTAGGTCCCATCACAGCGTCCACAACTTTGCTGTGGATACAACCACTTGTGGTGCACTGGCATTTGAGCTTCAGGCTTTCAAGTCGTTCGAGAAAGGTAGCCATGGACTTTCAAGAAAGCTGGGAGTTCGTTTACGTAGATTGGAAACGGCCATATTCCCAAAAAGGCAGCCTTCAGAAATTCTAATGGAGACCGACGCCAGAGAAGAGTAGGTCGGATCCACTTTCACTCGGAATGTTCTGTCTGATAGTAACGCCTTAGTCTAGTGAAGAACTTCTACCGAATCCCGTCAATACTGAGTTTGGAAGCAGGCGGACGTATCGGACTCGATCGAGTAATTTGGAAGGGGTGGGAGAATATGGCATGGGATATGAGTCCCTCGTCCCTAGATTGGGCCAAGCTGTCCATCAATACGAGCACGTTCGTTACCAAAAGAACCGTTTTGGAGGAATCCGTGTTGAACTGAGGATATCATGTCGGTGGTCTGAAGGTGCTCTATGATGGTTCTCTCCACAACGCATTCCTTCACCTTGCACGGTACGCGAGTGGGGCTAATAAGACAGTAGATGCCGGGCGATGGTCTACCGCAAGTCTTATAGTTTGGTGCCAGAATCGCTTCCTTTTAAGTACTGGACAAGTTGCCTTCCCGAGCGACTGGCGGAATACCAGGTAGAAATAATTTGCCAGCATAAATGACGTTCCTCCATCCTCTCTGGATGGACCCCGTTAGGCCCCAACGTGAAGAATGGGATTGTCTTGTGCAGGGGTTAAAATTATCCTCTTCTGTGGTAGTCAAATTGGTCAAGATTGACAAGATTGTATGACGAGGCCTGTGTGAATAGAGGCCTGCAGGCTTCCGACACCATTGTTAGGTCACACGTGGATTATACGCTTGCGCCTCTCAATGAGAACGTGATCGGCTTTTGCTGAAGCGATGTCTCAGTTATCTAAACAGCACATTTTTTTTCTGGCGAAGTTAAATATAGTAGCTTGCTTGCGTATGTCTCATTGGCTGATTCCTGGTTCATAACGGTTCTGTGTCTAACGAAGCACTGTCTCATCTTCTGACTCCTGTAGTCAGCTTTTTCAAAATGGTTGAGACCAGTTTACCAGTGGATGCCGGATCATTTTAGGTAGCTCGCGGCCTATCCGTCTGCGTGTTTTTTGGGTGAACATCTCACTATAATCGCAAAACTTTTGGACGTTGGTTCTGCGGAACAGTTATCTCCTTCACGGAAGTTGGTCGAAGTTTAAAGTAATCAGAAGATGTGCGCATTCCTGAGAGTTATACGCGGCAGAACTTTCGAAGACACTGTTGAGGTTCAGTATTTCTGGACCAGTAGTAAATGAAATCGAAGATCAGCACACAGTGGTCATTGTGTCCCAGCGGGGCGGTAATTAGCGCCTGATAAGCGACGTGTCTTTCGTTGGTGATGAAGAAATCCATTCCAAGTACTCTGCGGAACGATTTTGGTCAGCGGCTCTGCAAAATATCCACTAGAGCCGACGCGTTGGAGCCAAAGATAGGAGGCTGTGGGGAGGTTGAAACTTGTGTGAAGTGGTAGCGGTGCGAGAGTTGCTTAGCTGTGTGTACAAGGAAGTGGTCCTCTTTCGGAGAACATGAGGGACAACGGTAGACCACGCTGAGAGGAAGGAAATGAATCCCGCGCGGCTGGATTTGGATACACAGTGCATCGCTCAAAGATGCATGAGTGCTATCGGATAAAACAATTGGGATGAGCATGGACGCATGCCCGTCACGAAGAGACTGGACCTTACCGTGGTGCGACGGTTTGCGCACCTCAGCGATCCATTGAGCTATACTGGAGAGTGTCTGGTGACACTCACAGAGTCTCTCATACCAGGTTGGTCAATGGTTGGAGGTCTGACGAACACAGTCTCCTGGCCCTCCAGGTTTGGGGGTTGGAACATGTGGCGACTTGTTCCGTAGTAATGGTAATGCATTTGCATTTCCCGCAAAACACCACTGCCTTGCGGTTAGGCTTTTGAGCCAAAGACTGGTTGAGGACCCTAATCGTCCTCCTGTCTAGGTGTGGGCGCCCTGGCAGTATCCCAGCCCACGTACAACCATGAATTGCACATACACAAATAAACCCATGCCACATCCGCCGTCGCGTGGTGCCATCAGCCGATTCGCCTTACTTGCTGCATATAACAGGGTGGGTAAGCGAAAACAGGCTACTGCTGAAGTCGCCCTTCTTTCCCCTTCACATGCTTTTTCTTCCCCCCTCCCCACCCCATTAATAACTCTCTCCTTGTAGGCTCAGCACTTAGGACTGATGACTCCGTTCGTCAGATGCAAGCACAGTGACTGATTTACCCGCCCCGTCAGTCTCCACTCACTTCCGGCTGCGCACCTCTGGTGATCCAGAGGCTGCTGCGGTGTGATGTGCAGGGGTTGGTATTGTGATAAGTCACCGGTCGGAAGTATCCTTACTTGAGTGGATACCTGTTGATAGTCGCCTCTGTGCGGTTCGTCTGCAAAGTCTGTGAAGGAGTCTCACAAGCGTCATGTTGATAGATGTCTGTTTATCGTGTCTGCCTATGCCCGAACTGACTGTAGCTCCGACGCCATCAAAGACAGGTTTTACGACGCCCTGAATGCCCTGCTGCGGCAAGCTAAAAGCTCAGAGATTGTGGCGGTTGCCGGAGATATGAATGCGCAAGTGGGCAGGCTTAGTGCATCTGAGACTCAATTGAGAGTTCGACATGGACTGGACTCGGTACGGACAATGGGGAACGATTGCTTCAGCCGTGTGCTGATCGCAGGCTGTTTTTATGCAGTACGAACTTCCGAAATAGCCGAAGTCGTCTGGCCACTTAGTGTCCTGCAACGGCAGGCCGGCCACAAACTCAAATCGACCACGTTGCTATCAGTTACCGATGGCGCGGATCAATTACTGACCGCCGGTCGTTTTGGAACACATTTGTGGACTCTGACCACGCGCTCGTCCGGAGTCGCTTCAACCTACGTTTCCCGGGGCCGCGTAAGGTGCGGACAAATCGCATAGCAACTGAAAGACTGGCAGACCCGGATGTCAGACGAACAAGAATCGTCTTCTAGAGTCTCTTCTAAGTGCCAGACGACAGATGTCAGACGACAAGGATCGTCTTCTAGAGTCTCTTCTAAGTGCTCCACCGTCAGATGTGAACTCATACTGGGACGAGATTGCCACCTCTTTGCATAGTGCTGGGAATTTTGCCTGTGGCGAGACCCAACAAGGCGCACTCAAGTACTGGATATCAGACCGAACGGTGGCACTACTTAAATCTCGAAGAAATATCCCAGCCGGTCCCGAACATAACCCG
>NW_008751769.1:1351490-1382111 GCF_000715545.1 Opisthorchis viverrini | reverse complement strand
GGCTGCCAACCGATTTCAGTGGCGTTCTTGTTGTCAGTTTCTATCCAGATTGCCTGAGTGAATGTCTGGAGGTGTAGGCACCTCGGAATGATTGTGTTAAGCTAGCACTATGTCCCTTCCCCGTCCACGTTTATTCTTTTCTTTACAATAAGGCTTTCAAATAAGTCATGATTGTACGGCAGTGAAGCATCGGTGTTGAAGATGTCTGTCATGCCGTCGATGATGATGATGATGATGATGATGGACGCATGCAAATAAACAACGACCCTACCAGCCTTCTCACGTTTTAAGTCAGCTCATAATTGGGGTAGCCGTCTATCGAGATTTCCACATCACAGTCATCTGGTGTGAGCCAGATTTCTGTAAGTGCGATTATGGACGGCTGTTCAAGTCAAGCTGGCTGTGTCATATTGTGAAGTTTGTTGGAAAGACTGAGGCAATTTGTGTACAAAGAGTTCAACACTGTCTCTGCTGCTTCCAATGGCGAGGAGCCGAGAGCTGTGCAACAAATGAAGTTAGCAACTTTGATTACTCTACGCCGAATCTGAGTCCAAAAGGGCCACTGGGGCATACTTATCTGCTTCCTGCCTTGGGCATTTCGGGAGCTGCTTTTTATTTGCAGGGTTTTATTGTCCCGTGAGTGTTCGTCTTGTGCGACCCTTTTACCTTTGAGGGACGTAGTATTTCCACTCGTGAGCAAGCGTTTCAACCGCTGCAACATGAACGACCAGATTTGCTGTTTTTCGGGGATTCAGATGGAACCTACTTCGGTTTCGTTTCTCGAGCATTTTGGCGCGGTTTTACCATAAGTTTTCTCTGTGAGGCCCTGTGCATTGGGTGACAAAACCTAAAATTTCTCTTTCGGTAACATTCCAATAAGTCTCATTTCTTTTCAGAGGACTGCACCTTGAAGCTAGCCAACAGTTTTCCGACTTGGCGACGTTTGTGTGGCTTGTTTGGCCGCAGTCGCTTTCTTTAGCGTTTCGTGTGGACGCCCGATCCTCCGGCGATCACCGTGGCCAAATGGATGAGAGAATCTTCCATTTGGGCTTGTGACTTTGGCTGTCGAGGTCATAGGCCACGACAGTATTCACACTCGAAGAGGTCTCTTTTGACGGAGTGGAGCTTGAGACTGCTTAAGACAGCTTTGGAGTTTTAGTAACCATAGGGTTCTGTGAGCATTCCTTGATATCGAGGTAAACGCTTATGGTTGATTAGTCAGCAGGCTTCGCCGCTTGTCTCCTGAGTTATGACCCAATCCAACTGGGGTGTGAATTTTACTGATGCGTCTTTCTCGTCCGCTACGGGATCAAGCGATGATAACCCTACCTCCTCGTGAGCGTTGCCTTCTTCCAGGCACTGCTGGCTTTAGTAGACAAGGGGTTCGCTTTATTTACGTAGAAGCTCCAATCTAGAGTCGTGGTCAGTTGCGTCGGGGTACTCTCAAAGAAACAAGGAACTGGAGCGAAGCGGAAGCCCTTTTCGCGTTCCTCGTCTCGGACCTCTACGACACAGCTTTCGAACCTCTAAAGGGTGGTCCTCGGATATAGACTCGATCGTAGGGTTGGCCTTTGAATGCTAACAGTCCGCTCCAAGATCTTCCGTATGGCAATGGGGAGGAAATAGTGACTAGAAGCACAAATTTTCGCTTGATTCCCCCTCTGCGTAACCACTCTGCCTGACAGGCTCATTGGTGAGCAAACCGTACTAAGTAAGAGGTTTCTAACTTCGCCCACATTTCAGTTTGATGCTGTGTTGAATTCAGAAGTAAAGCTGGGGTTCTTAGAGGGGCAACTACCGGGTAAAGTAGGCATGAAGTCGTGTCGGACGGTGGAGTATCGATGGAGCCCTGGTACAAGGTTTGGAATGTTTCTGAGGGAGTGTGTTGTTGTCAGCCGTGTTGTCTTGCGCGCCGCCGGGAGATGTGGAAGGGATAGAGTGCAGAAAGGGGCGATGGGTGCAGAGAAATGGGTGGTAGCCGAATAGGGTTTTCAAGTTGGAGGGAATGTGTGGGCAGGGCGGGGGAAGCAGATGGGAGTCAGATCTGGCTACTGGTCGTTGTGCATACGAGGTTTTACCAAGCCCGTTGCACGCGTGTCGTCGGAAGGGACAACAGCAACCCACGCCACTGGGCCATCATACCGTTCGCTGCCGTTTGGTGTGCCGGCGTCGACGTTGCACTGTGCGGGCCAGTGACAGACCTGTGAACTGGTTGACCCTACGAACGTAAAAACTGAGGTTGGTTTACACATTTGCTTGCCCTTGTGTAAATGGTGCACTAGAATTACGAACCCAATTCTTTCTTTAGACCTTCTGGATTGTCGATCCTACGCGTTTCTCAAAGTTTCGTATCGGGAACCTCAACAGGGAGAGCATCAGATAGTAGAAAGCTCCGGTTGACAAGTCCTGGCAAGATTGTGACTCAAGAAAGTTTAATCAAGGAGGAACAGTCAGAGGGGAGGGTGACTGCTGAGGGTGTATGAAGAGGTTATCAATTACTATTCAAGAAAACTTAAAGCGCCGAATTCTGTAAACAGATTCCAGATTCGGCGACGTTCTCATTGTGTTATTTAATCGTGGTCACTCTTAAGTTATATTCAAACACTGGCCTCTGCTCGTTTGCAATTACCGTGTCTAGGTCAACATGGATCATTTGATTGAGCAGTGTGTAGCCGGCATCATCGCCTCAGCCCTCGGAGTCACGAGTGGCGGCTGCGCCCCCAACTGCAATAACCATTCTGACGGAATTCAGCTGGCAAGCCTTAAATCCGCACTCTCTTTTAAATGGTCACCTGCAGGCGTCCGTTCTCACGACTGTTTTGTGAAGTGTGAGAAGAGGCAAGTTTCGCTTAGGCTGGCTGGCAAGCGGCTGTGGGCTTTGAAAGTTGTTTTCGGGTTTTCGTCATCCAGGTAGACAGTTGACCGAAATTTTTTATGTGCAGGACAGTCCGGCTACCCTAAAACTTCCGCTAAGGATGTGGGAATAGTTACTGCGCATTTATTATCTGAGGCAATAACTAAATACTCCGTGCTTTTGCTTGCCAGACTCAATTAAGCGGAGATAATATAAGCGTAGATAGTCACTGGGTCTGCCGGGGTATGGTGGAAGCCGCACTCCAACGTTCGATGAGTGTGCCTGTGAGGGTACAAGAACCAACTCGACTTAGTTTACCGAAAAGTCCACACTCTGTTTTTATTACTGAAGGTGGACTTATTATGCGCGTTTTTTTGGAATGACATTTGATCCAGTAAATGTGACTCCAGAACGACCTTTCAAGTAAATAGTATTCATTTCAACGTTCACTTTGCGGCATTTGAAAAGAAAAAATGTTGGAACTAGCTTAATAATTCGTTGACTGCTCTTCCCTCTTAACAAATCTGTATAAAATTACTTGTGTTTTAGCTCGTATGAACATCATCAAGCAGTGACTTCTTTGTTGTTTCTCGCGGTCATTCTGGAAATTGGGACCCATATGATTATACCGGTCTTTCGATTACCTCAAAGACGACCAAAAGACCTGGGCTGGGGAGATAGAACTTCTTTTTTGGAGAGGATAATTCTTAATTGAGTCCTGTCTCCAAAGCCTCTTCTCTGCTTTTAGATTTGCAGAAGTTTTGGAAAGAAATAAATGTCTGACACAGAGTGCTCCTGGTAAAGAAGGACACTGGCACTAGTTTTCTTCTCTTGAAAATTACGAATAGGTTTTGTGGTCGGCGTGAGTCCTATTGTCTGTAGAGTACATTCGGGCAGCTGAAGTAAACTTGATGGCCAGGGGAATTTGAGAGTTGGTATACATTTCAAATGTCTAGCTCCGTTATCTGCGATTCTAAACAAACAACTGTGCCGTTGTACGCCAAATCTGACATCCGATGGAAAGGTGTTTGGCCCACATCTGTTAGGAATGGCCAAAATATTCAAAGGGGTACGTTCTCTCAGTATATACGTAAAACTATATGACTGAGAAGTGAGACAGAGTAGAAATCTTTTTACGTGTAGATTTCACTTCTGTGCTAAAAGGTGCGCGTTCATTCAGTGAAATAACGATACAGCGAAACATTTATTGACAAATTTGCACCGGCACAAACCGGAATTGGATTCCAAATGAACGCGACCAAACGTTTCCTTGGTGAAGGCGTGCATACGATCCTTTGTTCAAGCTATCATCAGCATCTATTGAAACTAGGCAGTAAAGGTTACTCCTGGCGCGTAGCTGGGTGTAGAATTACAAACGAGTGACAGTTCTGGTGGCAGACAACCTCAGGTAGTGACCGTTCGGTTTGTAGCTGCGTAAGCCAACTTAACACGTCCGACAGATCTGTGGTAGCTTTGATCACAATGTGGACACAGGAAACAGCGCATCTGCAGAGGCATACAAGACACCTAGCCATTGCAGTTTCGTTCGAAATTGGGACAAGGCTTCACACCGTAAACAGGTGTTATTACTTCCACCAAACAACGACTTACTGCCGGGTATCTTCTTCATTCCGTGCAAATTCATGCAAGAGAAAACAGTCCCATGCAGTGAAAACTAAAAGCTCGGTTAAATGGCGCTGAGATAAGTGACTGAATGTAACTGATGCGTTGCCAATGGAAGACATCCATTTTGACAAGGCGCACTCGTTTACAGATCACAGTGACGTTTACGAGGAACAATTCATGTGAATTCAAGTGAATTCATGTTTCTGAGTTCGTAATTACAGGCCTTCCCCTGTTTGATTCAGTAGGGATCTATATACAACCCGAGAGACGTGTTCTTTAATGCAACAAGACCAGTGTGGATGTTCGTAACAAGTAAGATAGCCAAAAAGCTGAGAATAGTTCAGCTTTTTATTTTTCTTCTCAAGGTGTGGAAGGCTGTCCGATATCTAGGAGATAACTAACAGGATTTCTAAGTTTTCTATAAAATGTCGGGTCGGTAGCTCAGGTAGCGTAGCTGGTGGTCGTTGGCTTGTTCGCTGAGCTGGGCAATTTGATTGCAACCGTTTCATCACCAATCGAGGTGACATCATCAGCGCGTTATTGAGGAGCGTAGTAGTGCGTAGCGGTGGGTTGGTGGTTGTTTCTATGTTTCTTGTCCAACTGGACTTTGGGCTTTATTGTGAAAACGTGGTAACAAGGCAACATAAAAGTATTAGGTAGCCATGACAGTAATGCAAACCGTTCTTTCATACTTTTCCCCGCTTGATGGAAGGACTTCTTTTTCAGACTACCTCAAAAGTTCAGACAATTTAGTTTTTTAGCATATAAAGTGATATGTAGCGTATCTAATATTTGTGGGTACATATCAGTATAAATGAGTTCATATCTATGTGTTCATATATTTACATATATTAACGTATGTGAATATATAAGTATATGGATATATATATATATATATATCGATAAATCTAATTATGTTATACGAATATATGGTAGGGGATATAGAGGAAATAATGAACTGTTTTGGTTAAAAGGATCTATTGAAAGTAATGTTTCGTTGCCTAGTCTTGAAAGCACGGTACAATCTGCCTCTCCGATATGATCAGATGATGAGGTGATCAACGGTTACCCCATTTGTTAAGACATGAGTGTATGGAAGTGGCCTGGTTGCGCCGGCTACGCCAAACGCAAAGATTGAACGTATCGTCTCTACACATACTTCCCCTTATGATAGCGAACGGTAGCTGCGGGCGCTGTTAGAGTAAAGGGGATGTGATGTGTTCATTTGAGATAGATAAGTTAACAAAAACATCTGAGCCGGTATTCGCCGTCTCCACCGGAGCTCGATTTTCCACGAAATTCGTTATGATTTTGAACCTCATCAAGTTCATGTCCGAGCGATTCACTGGGGAAAGATTTTGCAAGTGCCCATTCATGCAAGTTCACAAGAAACTTGTGAACTAGGAACTTGTGTTTACACGCCATACCTAGTTCCCACCAAACAGTCACTTTACTTTATTGTCCCTGGATGACATTCGCGGATCGAATCATTTGTGTTGCCGAAGACAAGTATGTTCAGTTCTATGTCCTGTTCCATAGATCCACTCCATAAATCATCCTCTCACAAAATTATGATTTACTCTGAAAACAAACCTAAATCAAAACTATTCGTTGCTCAGCCAGCAAGACATTCCACGAAGTTTTCATCAACATTAACTCAGATATAACTGGTTAGAGTATGCGCCAAACCACTTCAGAAGATTTTCTATTGAAAATAGTTCTTTGCGCTTCACCAACGGTGTTAGATATTAGGCAAACCTAGGGAAAGATATTTATGTTGCTTTCGAGCCAACGTTGCTGAAAATATATAGGTAAATATATGTGGCACTTGATCGTATGCGCTTGATTCACAGAACAGAGACTGAACGTAAAATTGGTGTCTTCGGTTCACCCTGGATCATCGTGAACCTGATTTGGGATACCTTGGTGCTTGGTTGGTGATTTTATTGAAACACTGTAAACGGGCCGGAAACGCTCACAGGAAGTTGACCACATTTCGGTGAGTTAAATTACCCAAATTGGGGATTAGTCGTGCTGAGAATTTACCTTCTTGTTCTCAGGTAAACAATGCAAAGTGAAAAATAGTGCGAGTCAACTTGATATCCTGAAATACCTTTTTCTTGCTGTACACATCGTCTGAGGACTCAATATAATACCCAGGTCTCAAGTTATATGGAAAAAACTTTATTAATGCATTACAGTTGAAATTCTCTAGTACCCAGAAATAAAGTCTACCATTTTTTTCAAAATTCTAGTGGTTTAAAACGTCCAAGAGCATGGCCCTAACCTCTTCCGAATAACATTTCTCCCGTATATTTGTAATGTACTACTAATAAGGTTGCTGAAAATCCATTACAAATATACATGTATCGCGATATTTCAAATATCGTAGCGACTAAAACATGAGGCGACCTGGTGCAGCACATTCAGTTGCCTGAGAACATCATAAACGAGAGATTCAGCTGGGTTCCAGGTGAGTCTCTCGAAAGAACCAAATTAGTTTGCAGATGAGTGTATATTCGCTAACATTTCTCCCGCTTTCGTTAGTTGAATGCGTCACATTCCTTGGAGCACTTTACAAATATTTCATCGAGGGAGTCTAGTTATTTTTATATAGTTCACTGATTGTCCTAACAGATGCGTCATGCGCTCCACGGTTTCAAAACGGGTTGCGCAGCACAGGATATCCTAGGACTTGATATGTTTGCTGGATTCACTGCTGATGTGAAACTCAAAGGGAATATCATGTTTGTCAACCCAATCACGTATACTAAATTAAAGAAAGAAACCAAAGCTTTGACTAACAGTAACAAGTCCGCCGAAGCATGACTTACAGTTATTCAGGCAGAGGAAGTTATTCCACACCAATTAGTTTTGATCAGTCCTTTTTGGCGGATGTCTTCGGTGCGAGATGACGGCACAGAGTTACATTAGAATGTCTGTGATTAAATGTTCTTTCAAAACTAGACCAAATTTGTGTGCTTACTGTTTCGCATCTCATTGACTATTCCCCCATATCCCGTTCCATGCCCTGAGAGACAAACAATTAATCTTCCAGTTTGTCTTTGTCATTTCCTGGTGGATGGAGCTCTAAGAATGAGTCGTTCGATCAAAAAGCATAGACTAATAGTGACGATGGTGTTGGACAGTGTATGTCCTTTACTGAACCTTGAAGACAAAACGGGGCATACCAAGGAGATTTGTTTTTTTCCTGGCAAACAAAATCGACCTCGTAGCGATTTCGGCACTAGATACAAGCACAGTAAACACTTACCTGTTTATCCAAGCTTAATCACGTTGGTCCTGCTATGGAATTAAGTTGCCTGATATAACCATGGCGATCTGGCAAACCAGAGAACCGGTTGGCAAAAAAACACTGTGTGAAACCAGTGTTACTTGAACAGAAAAAAAGTGGTGAAAGTTATCATTTCGTCATTTTTCATACGGAAGTCAGATCAGAAGACTAAACTAACTCGCATGCTCACATCACATAAGAGAATGCAATAAAAGTATGCGTAACAGACCCCTTTGAGCAAGCGACGGCTGTCGGCGTATTTTTTTAACAGGTTTTATGCAGCTGACTGTCTCTGGCTGTCTGTCCATTAAAAAGGATGTTGAGAATCCGTCGTGAAGAGCACCAGTGAGTAGTGGAAAGAACTGCATAACTAACCTAGCAGAACATCTGTCTTGAATAAAAGGGGATTGTGAACCTCAAGTTCGAAATATTACGTTTACATTAGCAGTGGGGAACTTTATTCACAACCGGAATATTAAGCATTAGCCGCATTATTTCAACCCCAACCAGTGTACTCCACTACTAGTCTCCAGTTCTCAAGGAATTCGCAATGAATTTACCCGTATTAGCATTTGTCACCTATTTTCACTCCATTTATCACCATCGTCACCACAGTGTCAAACGCGTTCAAACGATCGTCCAATTATCCGTAATTTGGTATCACACTGCCATCCCCACTTGACTGTCCTTTGAACCAATCTACAGAAACATTAGAAACATCATAAACGAGAGATTCAGTTGGGTTCCAGGTGAGTCGCTTGAAAACCAATTTTTTTGCAGGTGTTTTTCGTTTATATTTTCTTCACATGTAAACGTGGTGAAACAGAAAACTTGTTAGCATCAAATGGAAATGGTTATTTTTCAGACACATCGCCACATGAAAGCAGAAGTGAAAAAATGACATCGTGTTTTTCGGTGAGTTGACCGTTTAGTCCTCCTCTATCGAAGACGTTGGGCAATAGTAGATATTAAATTAATGTTGGAAGGATGGCCTGTATATACTAACACAATAAGGGTTTTTAATCATCTGGGAAAGAAGCCAAAATGGATGAAAATTTTGACTCATTTGTTAACCAGGACACACAGGAACGGTCTTAGTACCTACTGCGTTACCAAAATTACTATCAGATTTGAGGTTTTCTAAAGGCTATCTCTATCACATATCAACGTGAGCCCTCGGTGTAATCTACGTTTGCTTAGTCTTCTTATTTCGGTTAAGCTAGACTGCTTGCTGGAAGAAATACATCTGCTGGAATTATGTTAGAATAGTCTGCTAGGAACTTCTCGTGAGATTGGTTGCCAGACAAACCCATGTTCACTCATATTCTGTAAGTTACACCAAGCGTAATAATTCAGAAGGCTCACAAACTTGGGTTTCCAAAAGAACCGGGAAATTTCCACCTGAAAGCTGGAGGTACGAAAATCCGATTGCATTCCACGGAATAATGACACGTGGTCGGCCTCAAGCTACCCATCACTTATCTAGATTGGCCTTTAGTAAATAGAGCTCGGTCTATCTCGTTTTGCCTAGCAAGCTAAATAAGGCCAGGGTCACATTAGAAAGAGTTAACCAATAATACTATAGTTGGTTTATCAGCCTGGAATGTCATGTCACGCTCGATTAACTTGCACAATTCAATCCACGAAAAATCAAAAATGGTCGAATTCCTTCCCTTCTTTTGGAGGTTCCTTATTGACAGGACTCGCTTTATTGAATCTTTGCGGTGATATCAGCTAAACTTCTGTCGGTACGTATGGTGAGAAAACGTGATCTCATTTACTACTCAATCAAACAGAAAATTTTAAATCATCCTTGATAGTTTTACGCAGTTATGGGTTTACGTAGAACAGCATCAGTAGGAAACTGGGTTGTTTAGCATGAGGAAAGTGGAGCCGTGATTATCTACACGCATGGGTTGGTGAGAGTAAGGTAGACGCGCTTCATGATGTTCGTGACTACTTTATCATCAAATCCCAAGCGAGATCGATAGGTAAGTAACATGGGAATGCTCACACTGACCACAAATTTCGTCGCACATCGGAAGTTTCATTGCTTCGAGTATAGATGCGTTTGTGAGTGGTTTAAACAGCGATGCTAAAAATAATTTTATCTTCCACCCGGATCATAATTCGTTTAAAAGACCCAAGTCACCGACTCTGCTCTCCTAAACGAAAAGACGTGTCACAGAGGTTTAGGATAAAATAAATTCAATATGAAAAACAATATCGTCAGTAATATGGAATTCTTTATTCCCTACGGGATAGTTCTTATCTCCTATTGAAGTGAGATCCTCCATCTCCGTTCACTACATACTTTCTCAGTTTTTTGGTGTTGAGGTTCATTTTTAACATCATTACTAGGAAGCTACGTCAAGTGGATGTGGGATGCATGCACGCGAATGACGGTGAGAAAGGAACAAATACACTCAGTGTATCTGAATACATGGAGTGTGCATTGTGCATGCGTAAAATGATGCATGGTAAGGTTAGTAAACCGCCCAAGCTATATTCCCAACCATGCGGACAGAACATTGACCAAAATTGGAGCGACTTCTCCCAAGAGATTTCACTGTGTGTTAGGGCCACAAGAGTGGATCCAGTGGCCCACATTTGCGTGGATTTTCAGAGACAAAATCATATCATAATGCTAACCGAAAGCGAAGTTTGAGAAAGGCCTTGTCCAGTGGGGTTCAGGAGGGATACCGAAATTTTTGCTGTTTGATTTCATACCATTAAAACAGGTTTTTGTGGATGTGCTCATAGTTTGGAAAAGACGAAGACTTGCGGATAAGGATCCTATTGCGATCAGTTGCGGCTGGATTTGACTGACGTGTTACCAAGTAGGCACTGTGTTTGTACTTAGCTAGTGCCTGTGAATTTGAAACATGGGACTTTCGCAGGAATTCCACCTAGGTCAGCCAGCTAGGTAAAGTTTCCATGTTGTCTTCAATTCTAAGTGCGCCAGCTTGATAGCAGCGCATTAGTTGAGTTGTGGTTATCTTGCCACATCGCAACGGTATGGGTAAGCCTGACGTGTATACAGAAATGCTGATCACTAGGGTATGTGATACATTATACTGTCTGGATGTGGCTACATACTCGGGTTTGTCTTAATAGTATATTGAAACAGAGAAAGTGTAGACAGCCAATATTGGTAATTCACATGACGCTGACCATTTGCATTTATGAGATCCGAAAATGGTATGAGGATACTTGAAAATTCCGAGCGAATAGTCGTTCTGTAAGAGCAGTGAACCGAATTCAGCCGAAAAGACAAAAGGTACTGTTCCATCCTCACCGGGAATAATCACAAATCTGTAGAGCGATTTCAAACCGCGACTTTTAGGTTCGTAGATGATGACTATATTGTTCGGCAATGCACGGCTGATCATCAATGCAACCAACTCACACTTAGAAAGGATGTAGCGCGACTCATACCTCAGTTAGGCGATTCACAATGCTTCGTCACGTGTTAAATGATTTTGAATAACTAAACGGTGGTGAGATGCGCACTGCTGGTGATACTCAGGAAGGATGAGGCAACTCTATGGTGATTCTAGACTTTCAGGAATAGACTGACTTCAATGAAAGGACAGTCCCGACTGGAATAACAGGCGATGCTTGCAAATTGATTGGCTGCTGTAAAGAGTCTGCTAAAGTCTGTCCAGAATCGTCGTCCAGGAGCGTAGTTAGTTGGTTTATCTGTTAATAGTGTTTTCGTCGTTGTTCATATTGGTTGACTTCACTTGTTATCGTATGCAGATTGACACAAGTTCACAGAATTATTGTGGGCCTTCACAGTCACCTGAAGAAAGATTTCCTTGATGTTCCTACTCAGTGAATACATTAATCAACACTACGCCACAACACGCTAAGCTCAAATTATCGGGTTCCAGATTGACATACTATTGCCAACTATTCGCTGGTTGTTCACTCGTCACAAGTCTGACTGTCATCGATAAACCTAATATGGCATTCATCCTGAAACCACTTTGTCTACAGGTGCTGAAATATATTTAAACCCAAAAAAATGGGGAGAATTTTTCATGTATTGAAATTAATGGGGTCCTTCATACCGAACTTTTGTCACACGCAGGTCCGAGAATAATAAATAGCAAAAGGACGACCTGGATTCACAATTCTGCGGTACTCTTTACACAGTTGAGTGGATTTACACAGTGAACATCAATTGTTTACATTCTTGACGTCGAAAAGTTCGCAAGTATGTCAATGACCGGGACAGCACAGTATCAAGGTCTTCACACCACACAATGGCAAGCGGAATGCTAGTTCAGTAGCAAGGGTTGTGGTCTGAGGTCAATCTCGTGAGTCTGACTGGCGGTGTGATCACACGGAAACCGCGACAGATCAGGTCAGAGCAGGCCCGGAAGATCAGACAACGTATGGGTAAGTATGTTAGTGGTACCAACTCTCCCTCAACATGCGCCACTGTATCGGTATCAGGCGAGGCGGACTTCGTGGAAGGGTGAATTGTGGGTACAGAGCAGCTGCTCAGACTTCAGTGAGTAATCGGCTCTTTTTGATGATCACCTGATCTCATTCAAAACAGTACTAAGCTGACACCTATGCCAATAACATGAAAACTTGTCCTTTAGTTACACAAAGAAACATGTAAGCGCTAACTTAAATGGGGAAAAGACGAAGAAATTTCCAATCCCGTTTGAGATAGTGTCAAACGGAAGATTGTTTCAGCTCCATTATACTGTTGCAAAGTTCGAAAACTTCAAAACTTTGGACCACGAAAAGTCTCTCTGAACTCAACTTGATATTCGTAAATTAGTATAGTTTAACCGAGAGGTCTCTACTCACAGTACTGTGATGCGCACACATTTCATATTAAACATAGTTTGTTTAAATTCGATAGTGCAACTGTCCGTGTCTGGCCGTTCGCTTAAAGTGTGTAAGGTGAATCTTGTTGGTGTGTGACTAAGCAGAGAAACTGATCTCTAAGAACCGTATCTGTAGATAACTAATTATAGATAGTCATTTGTTCATACAGCCTAACATCTTCAGTTTAGTTTTATGGTGACAATATTTGATTATCAACTTGATATTTTTACTTTATTACGGGTTGAAACCTAATACTAAACAGCGGCAATAATTTCAATAAATTATGGCTTACCAAGTGTCTAGTGGGAATTAAACCAGCGAATCCTTTTATTAATTATTCAGTTGGAAACACATAATGATTATCACAAAGCGGAACGAATTCCCTCTAATCGACCAAACGAACAGGCGACTAAACCAACAGGCGAATACTGATGGAGAGAAATTGACGTCATATTTCATTACAGGGTGCATGTGTTCATAGTCTTCTGTAACGGATTTTCAGCAACTTTGTACTCCGGCAAATATGAAACCATCCAGAAATCCAGAAGTATGATGGAAACACTGCTGGGTTACATCAGCCTGGGATCGAAAGAACGTATACGTAAGCTCTTAATCATTAAACCATAATTATCTAATCTGGTGAAGAAACTAAACAGCCTAATCCAAATGTAAATGCGAAGTATGGAATTTCGGGTGTTAAAGCAATTACAACGTACTTGTGATGTGGGTATGCCCAAATGAGGTTGGCCTGCTCCACAGAAGTCCTGTCGTTTTCTAATGGTAGGGTTTGCTATGACAATGGAATGTTCGCTTGTCAGACTATGTACATTTGAACAGTGCAAACCCCAGTGGAACCCGACTATGATTCAGTCAGTATCATATAAACAAAATTAAGTCCGCTGAGACAGACTACCAAAAATTTCGAATTGAAATTCATTAAATTCCGGAATAGCAGCTGATTGGCTGGCTGAATTACGTGTGGCATATGAGTTTTATTTAAGAGTGTAAGAGAAACCTCACCACTTGGCTTCTGCGATGCGGTTAGACATGGTGCGTTTGTCATTTCAAATGCTGTCTACCGGGTTGTACAAGTCGACAGTTAGGTTCATTTTGTTATGTGGAAACTTAATCCCTCGCCTGGGGCCCATGACCTATACGTTCAAGCGGAATGTTCTGACACTCGACAAGTGGGTGTATGATGAGTGCACTGTGACAGCTATGCTGCACTTCGTTATAAATTCCTTCTTCTTCTTTCGCTAGCGGGTCTGCGGAGCTTGTACTCGGTGACCTTGAATGAATAAGTATTTTGATACTTATTAGCCTGAAACGGATTCAAACGATATTTCAGTGAGGACCTAATCTATGTTATGCAAAAAACCACAGGGTGGATCAGTTAGGCAGTCATTCACGACTAGGAGCCTGCATATTTTGTACGCATTAATGAAAATACGACCAGCATTGGATGATATCGTGGGGGGCATACGGGTACAAGCTTTGGGATAAAAAACAATGGGCAGGTTTTGCATAATTAATAAAATTTGTCACGCTTAACAGATTACCGAAGTTTCAAAAACTCAACTGAAGTAAAATTGTCGATCGTCTCCCGAAAATACAAGGTTATTGGTAAACTGGATAGTGAGAGATCCCGAAAGTCAATGCCTTTTGAGAATGGGTTAATCACGCTGAACGGGTAGCCGGTGCTACCTAAGCTGAATATTTTTCTACGACCTGACGTACCGCCATTAACGAAAAGGCGTGAATTACCGGAATACACCTAATAAAATGTAAATTTCCCTAACTGCTAATTTACTCCGGATCACGTTGCTTAAGTGACTCAAAATTGGAAACCTTATATCTTTTTGTGTTTTTACGAATTTTGAAGTTGAAGTAGCTGTAGGCTACACTGCATACAGCTTGAAACATGTCCATTTTCATCTATTTTGCTTCCAAAATGACGGCGTCATAAAAGGGATTTCGGAGCACCAGACAGAACTAATAACGGTATTTTATTAGTGTGGGTGAGGCTTTGTTCTTTGGCTATCGATACGAATAATTTTGTACACAAATGGCAATTTTGAATGTCGTTTTGAATAATTTTAAAGAGTGGGGAGACTGACTACGATCAGTTTAATGGTGTGATAGCTTATTTGTTGGCCAGTTAATTTATTTTACTTACGTTTGTTAGCTTACATTTTTGTGGGTACTGTCGTATTTTGCCAGATAGTGCGTGGTGAGTTATTACCGTAAATTGGAAATTACAAATAAGATCAAGTTTGTGATACAAATTTTATTCGTTTTTCTGGACAAGCTACGTTTTTGACGGTTGTCACATGCGGTTGTCACAATCCACGTGAAAAAACTTGTGTAGTGGCATAGGCTTGATCACTCACGGTGGAAATTACAAGCATTCCGGATGTTTCCATTTGGTCCAATGAGAAACATGAAATGGCCACCCGCGGAGCCCTGGGTCTGCATGGTTATTGTAGGAGTTAACCGGAAACTGATTTGTTTTACAGAACGTTTCGATTACTGAGTAAAAATGAGATGGCCCAAGTCATTTTTAAAGTAACCATGAATTTCCGGATATATTGTACACATCAGGTCCCAACCGATGTGGCAAAAAATACTGTGATAGACTAGCATTAGCTAAAGGCGTTGAGCATAAAACCAGTTGTAAAAAGAAAAGAAAAGGATACACGGGCGTTTTAGAGAGACTGATATTATGGCCAGGTTATACTCGGTAAAATTCCAGAAAATGGTCTGACAGTTTTTTAAATACTCCCATAGATCTAAGCCTAGTTAAGAACATTTGGACTGTGCCTTAGTTGGGTAAGTTTTAAAAGTCTTCCTTCTGTTCACATCAGCTTATGCTAATGAGACGGTGTAAAGCGTGTAAAAAACGCACTAACACTATTCGCCTACTTAAAGTAACCAGCAGGGCTCAACTCTCTATATGTTAACCTTTGACTTCCCTAAATGTGACATACAGGGAGAACGTGTTAATCCGTTATCAACCTCTGGACGTACCTGAAACATTATATCCGATGAGGCAAACCCTTCAGTGTGATGCAATGCAGTTAATTCTCTTCTCAGTTGGGAGCCGATGATGAGGCACTCCGATCGCGACATTCCTGTGAAGGGACCAACATCCAATGCAAGATTATTCCGCCTCAAAAATGCCTATAATATGTGTGACCAGCGACTAGATTTACGCATATTGGGAACTATAAGTGTTTAGACTGACCGCATGCGAAAAAATTGGCCCTATGTCACTGTTGACCCCATTGACTGAAACGTACCATCAACTAGCTTTGTGGTAAACAAGGCGGAGTAAACAAGATGATCCCCGGAGGTTACAGATGCCGAGTATGTCAGCATAACTTCACATACTTGAAGTTGGACCAGCTCTAATAATTAAAAAAGAACAGTGAAATATATATTTTAAGCTAACTGGTGAGCAGTTGGCTGAGACGCAAAATTAGAAGCATCCTTTTGGGCTTTTCAGTTATTAGGAAACCTGTTTATTGAGAGCGATGTAATGAGAGTGGTGAAGAGGGTGCAAGCCGATCGGTTCTTCATTCGTAAGTTCAAAATCGTTTGTGTGAGGTTCTAGAGAACAACATGCAGTGAAACCAACCATTGTACGATTGATGTCGCATTATTTTTCCTCCCAATTCCACAATTCAAAACTCTCAATGAGTTGGGTCATAGGTGTCTCTTGTCGTGAAAACAATGCGGCCGAATGGGACTTAACTTGCTATGATTTCAGCATAAACTATTTTAACCTTTAATGATCACTACCTTCTTTCAAACATTGGGTCTAAACTTTCTGAACAGGTAAATAAAGGAATGAATAGGCCTTTACTGTGACTACAAGAATCGCCAGAGCTAATTTTCCGTTAAGATCTTTAAAATGATGAATATCCAGATGTTATTATCAGCGGAACTAGATTCTCCCCTTAGGAGGTTGTCCAACTCTGTGAAGCTAGGATGGGTGGGTGAAGCTTTTGCTTGACAAAATAGCTTAACTCCTTATTTTTTCCGATAAAATGGGCAAAGTAGACCTCATGATTTTTCAAGGCTTTCTCAAACAAGCCGAAGAACAATTTTGACTAAGATAATCTGAAGTCCTTTGAGGGTAGCTGGCGTGAAATTTAGATTTGCTCACACATTTATTGTAAGAACATTTCAGTGAAGTAAAGGGAGAGGTCACAGAATGTGTGTTGAAAAGGGCTGAGTATTACTTAATATTCGTTTAGGGAGAAATTTTCATCGCATTTGTTTTATTGGTATACGTAACATAAAAATTAAACACCTTACTTTCCACTAGACCATTTCTTATTTTGTCACAGGCCATCCGCATGAAACTACATCCAAGTAAACATGATAAGTGCGAAGAACGATTTCAGTGATTTTTGGAAAATAAACTGAACAAGAAGTTTCATATGCACTAAAGTAACTTCCCAGAGTTGGCTGAAAGAACATCCAATTCATTGGAAGTTATCAGTTCCACTGGGATCAGTGCCACTAATCAAGGTCTGCACTTTCGTCGTCATCTTTCAACTTATCTTGACGAGATAATGCAGCTATCGTTTTCTATTTGTCAATCGTAGATACAGCTTCAAGAACGTTACCAGAGAACATGGAAGATTTTGTTATGCAGTGATTTGAACTGATAAGCCATGATGGGTTTAGGACTGGCTTAGTAGGCTTATCTGAGACCGGTAAGATTGTGCCCCCAACCTATTTACCGAAAACATGACGTTGAGACCCTGCAAACAAAACACCTGTGGAAGTAAATTCAGTCTACAGGTATCCGAATTTTCCATTCCGGCATCTGATTTTGAGTCGTTGTGGATAGGATGCGTTTTTCCTCAAATAGACTTTATGACGTACATATTTGCTTTAGAGTTAGTGTTTGACCTAGTATAATCATATCTCATATCTATACTGTGTGCAGTTTTACGGCTGTGCATATATAAAGGAGACGAAATTCGACATTAGCTATCCAAATCTCTTGACCATCCCAGTACCGTTGTCAAGGAAACCGGATGCTTCGTGTTTTATTTTCGGTACGTTTATTATTTGAGTTAGCCTATTTTGAAGTCGCATCATTATGACATATTTGTAGCTTCCTTATCCGGGACTTGAAATGTTAGCCTAATAAAAGATATAGATATGCAGGAACACGAATTTATGGCTAATCCGTTACTCAAAGAGGAAGGACTTTTCTCTAGCTGCGACAAGAAGGTCACCAATGCTACAAGCGCTCATCATTCAAAACACCCACAGAGGGAAATGAAGGCCATGTATGGACCGCTTACTGCCCCTCAGACTGCCGATCCACTCAAACCTGTCTGTATTATTTTTACGCTCCTACATGAAAGCAAAATGTGGCCACAAAAAACAACTGGAGGTCGGTTTGAAGGTTGGTTTTCCGAGTCTAGGATTTCATACTGTGATCATGTAAAGAATTTATGCGCTTAAGTGTATAAAACATATGACCTGGAAATAAACTTATGGATACTCACCTGGTTGCTTATTGCCTTACCAAACAAGCAACCTAAATGTTAAAATTTCAGCCCCATACTAACCCCTATACTCTCATCATGACTATCAACGACCAGTGCTTTTTTTAGTGTAGTTAGCTAGAGTTCACCAGGAAGCGTTGCATGGCAGACATACAAGAAGGTGCTTATTTTGCGAATAATGCCCCATTACGAGTAGTACAGGTGATATTTTTGAATGTAATTGGATTTGTAGTGTTTTTTTTACGAAAACCATGCGATGGTTTGAATTGATTTCAGCGTTACCAAGATTCCAAATCTACTCCAATGACTGTTTCGAGAGACGGCATCAAGCGAGCGTTTCGTTAGTTCTCCACATACGTGTAATTAAATGGTATTAAGTGTATTTGAATAAACTTATATATGGTCTGATGAATTCATCATTGAAGAACACTTGCTGATACGGACAAAACCCTATGGAAGTGGGCTTCAGATTTTTCCACCAAATGGGATACAGTAATCCCATATTGAATATACCAGCATGTGGGTCTGAACATAGGCGGTAAAGAAACTTTCATGAGATCTTTCTGACATGATTTCTTCTAGGAGGCTGTTGTTCTCAGTCCAAAACAAAATGCTACACACATTATTTACACACCAGCTATAAAAGCTCCTTTGCCTTCAGTACACATATGCTCAAGTGGCACCTTATATGAGGCACTAAAGTAACCCATAATCCCTTGAAATATCGTGATTTTGGGAAATTAAATGTGTCATCTAAAGGTAGACATCAGAGCAAAATAATTTGTTTGTTTTTCCAGGCAGTTTGCACTCGTTTTTACTTCTTTTCAAAATATAAAATCTTGGCCAAATCGCATTCGCTGCAATCAGCCGACTGAATTCATTCACATACAAATTAAGGATGAGCATAGTAGCCAACGAAATGCATTTGCATTTCAAGACTCTGGGGAGGTTGAGTGGTATCTTGGTGACCATCAAGCATGCAATCAACCGGCTATCCTACACAACTATCGATAACAAACAAATTATTGAACAACAGATGGTGGAATAAGATTAGCGAGCTACAACAAGCAAAACGAATCGATGTAATAGACTGTTTACACAAGGATTTGTGCGGCCACTTGAGAGGAGTTTAACTCGCCACAGAGAACGGTAACTTACCGTGATTTCACCCACACATCAGTTGAAAAACTGCCTGGCCTTGAACACTATGCGTACATCTTTTTTTCACCAGAATAGTCACACTCTCATCAGTAATCAAGTTAGTAAAAGCAGCAACTTTAGTGGAACATTGGAATTTTGAGTTTCCACAGGATGTGACCATAAGTAGTTATGATTGCATACAGGGAGTGCCCACAAACTACCAGGTTTGAACAATTTTGTAATGTTATGCTAAAATTCCCATCTTTGTTAAGATTTGGATGTGCAAGATTTTCTATTTGGCACACCCGCCGGACATTTTACAACTCAACAGATCAACAAGTTCTACTTCACTAGATGTGGTACGTAAATCTGATAGTTGAGATTGTTCAAGTACTCTTCAGTGAGGAGTGAATATGTTGTGAGCGTCTGACCTAGTACTAGAGTTGCCGTACCGCATTCCATGAACGAATTTTCTTATGATTCACTCTGTCTGGTTGCCACCAATGTCAAGGTTTTCTGGGGCACTATAATTTCTATGATGGATTCTTACCATGGCCAGCGGGTAAGCACCTAATCATTTAATTGATGAGAGTCAGATGTATGTCAGTCCGTCTCACGGACCGAACGAACGTAAAAACCTGCAGAATGAAACAATAGGATTTCAAGGGTTCATGTAAAGGAGAGAATGCTTGAAACACCGAAAAATGACAGCTGTCGCTAGTGGCTGCTTTATTTTATCTTAACTGCGGTGAGATTTTCGAAAGTACAAAAATGGTTTTGAGCTCCAGTGAGTCCTTTTAAACCTGCATTTCACTCGCCTTATAGGAAATCATTCTACTACCGGCGAACACTCTGGCTCATTTAACGTATAACTTGCTACATTTTCCACCTCAAGGCTTGTTGATGCCAATGCTGGTATCTGAAATATTTGTATTCATATGGAGCTTGACTTGAGACGTGAAACTTTAATAAGCAGATCATGCCCCCAAAAGCTTTCAGTGGCTGCCCGCAGATGATCGAGGGGCCAGGGTAAGTCACTGATAGTGAAAGTTGGGTTTGCGTCTCTATCAGTAAAACAGTCATAGGACATAACACTGTCAAGATTTATGAAAATCTTCCTGCAGCCGTCTACCGGTTTGACTTTTGTTGAAGCTATTCACGCATAAGTGGTTCTACCTATACATCCAATTTTACTCAGGCTTGCGAAATGCACTCATTCCGCTAACCACATGCATACTGACTTCCTAGTAGAACACCATGTTGACAAAATCCTGAGAACTACACGCATTTGAAAAGCTGTAAGAGGAGTGGAAGCGGTTATTGGCTGTCAAAGGGTGTTCAAGAGTTTTACGATAATGTTGCTTGAAGAAAATACATTACGGTTTCTCGAATGTCGTAGCAACTGAAAAACGAGGCACCCCTCATGGAGCACATGTAGTTCAAGAAGACCACAATCGAGAGATTGACTTCACTACATCGCTACTTTTAATGCAGTTGGCAAACAAATATTTTCTGCCATTAATTGATCACGTTTATAATCATGGCTTGCAACAAATTTATTTATATTTAATAAACATCAACATCATGATCACAATGATGAATGTACATGGCCTAATTGAAGTCATTTAATTTACAACACGATTTTGCAACACATTTTCCATTGCAATTTTACCTTCACTCAGAAATCACTCTGCTCCCTTGGGCGATGTTGTTAACTACCCTGTTGTTAAAATGCAAATGTTCTTCCGCACTGTTCAAATGCAGATTCAGGTCACGCACTTTGTTCAAACAGATGTAACATGGGTTAAATTATCATGCCCCCGGCTGACTGGAAATGATACACGTAGCGTTTGATGATTCAGTGAGTGATCCAGATCACGAACGCCTCATTTTATGCAGAGGACCGAAAATAACTACATGTATTCGGTAGCCAAAGGCGGGAATGAGTGTTTGAGGATTTTGAAAACCCACTAAATATTGTAGAACGCACCTGAAATATCATCAAGAACGTTCACAGATATGGAGTACGGGCAGAAAATTCCCTCTTTCTCATAAATATGCGTATTATGACACAGTACCATACATTCTGAATGATTTTATTCGCCTAAATTAGAAATCAAATTGGACGGCAGGCTTTCGACAACGTTCTTTAGGAACTCAAGCTTTTGGAGCATGAATTTGATTAGTTAGTTTTGAGCCAATAATATTTGAGCAAAGCAATCGAGTTGTGCTTCAACACTGTCGCGACGGCGAGCATGCAGTCAACTATTACGATTAGCGTTAAGGAACTAAGCAAGACAATCCCATAAAACTGTCGAATGGGTGGAAACGATGTGATTGGGCTACCGAAACAAGCGCTGGACAACGTACACGTGTTTACACATTGTATGAGTTGTCTCCTTGAATCTTGTGGCATCAAGCAATCGTGGTAACAGAAGCAACTGCTACGAACATTCGATGAAAGGAACATGTCACATGCGCGCTTTACTTTTTTATTGAGGAATATGGACTTTAGAAATATCATCTGTTGGACTCTGTGTATGCTTGTCCCACAATTTTCAGGTAGGTGATTGAAAGGGTAACGGGTTTTGGGGAAAATATGTTAACTTGTTTATTGTAAATGATCCATGACCATGTTTTCAGTTCGGTGATTTCCAGAAATATCATTCGTCCTGAAGTAAAATTATTCACTTAACGTTCTGTTAGCATGGGCCCCTGTGTATGCAGACAAACTCTCTATTTTCGGGTTGGATGATACACGGAATACTGTAGAATCACAGTGACGGTGGCATCCTTATCAGAATTATTTTATTTTTTGAAGTGATTCGAATGAATAACTGATTTATTTACTAGTATTTATCTATGTATGGCGTAAACATATTTGTCAGTATGTTCAAAATCAGAAAGTCCTGGTCTCCGTTTAACTACACCTAATGAAGTCCGTTGGAAATATAACGTTTTATTCGAATCTGCAAAATAAGTTATTGGCAAATTGGCCAACAAATTTGGACGCACTTAATTAGTGGTATGGGATGTGAGACGATGTGCACGGTGCGGAGTTAAGGTCAACAATATCATTTGCATATTTCAGTCACAAACGTCTGCTAGTCCACGGATCAATCGGTGCTGATTATTGATTGTTGGAGAAGCGCATAAATATCATGACACATATACTGCTCAGTGGTATCCCTGAATTGTGCAAGTAGACAAAAAAATATCAACAGGCTTTTGAAAAACAATGGATGTTTTAAAGTAATTTGTCGCTCATTCAATGATTTACGCGTACCAACGATGCTGGCGATGAAAGTTTGCGCCCTAGCCACGTCTCTCCAAAAAGGGGAGAAAGTAATTTCTGGAAGGGAAAGTTGAACTTAGTGCAAGATAATAGGCGGTCGTGAAGAAGCACACAATGCTGTTTGACATTTATTTAGGAGTTTAATTTGGGTATTTGGGTTGTACACGTCAAAGAGCACTTCATTCGGCCACGTGCTGCTTCCCATTCGGGTTGTCGGCATTTCACAGGGTAATGAGCGGTGTGTAAGGCAATCCCGTGAGTTTCATACGAGTTTGTGTGTATCCACTTATAAAGCTTCACCGTACTGCTTGTCCAATAATATACCTGCCTCGCTTAAGGGTAGTGGTGTGGTTGCCCGTTGGTGTCTATCAAACTCATTTTAGGGGAAGAGAGCGGCCAAGACAAGCCGGCTGGGTGAATAATAGCGTCTACTACCATAAAAGTGTAACGAAAGTGTCCGGCAAGAATTTTTACTATCCTTTTACACTCAAATTTCTCTTCGATGAAATAATAAGGTGAATAATGTTGGGACTTAGTACCTTGGTATTTAGATTTCTCTTGCGATAACCCTGTAAGCCTAGAGCATGCAGACGACCTTGTTCTTACCTTTGAATATAAACACGGACACTCTTGAGCATACGGACCACCATCATATGATTTGCAAATACACAGTGTGATTGAACGCTCCCGAAGTAAGTTTCTGAACTCACCTTTAAAATTTTACGAGAAGAGCCGGGAGTTATGGAAAATTTTGCTCACATTTAGCTTGTTACATTATCTCGAAGGAAGCTCTCTGGTGACGTTATTGTAAGAAGCTCGTAGGACAAATCACTTTGACCGAATAAACTACTTTTATCACTAAATCTTACGCATCGCATGAATAAGAATACGGTAAGGAATGTGATGTTGTAAGGCCTCTGGCGGAAATGGATGTGAAAGGTCTTCGGGTTCTTCCGTACCGATATATCACATGCGTTCCAGGTGTCCATTAAATCGAAGGATTCGTAATTGGAAAACTAGTGTCTGGCTTTGCAGTAGGTATGGTGTTTGTCTAATACACCCCAAACCACCAGTCCATCCGTGTTAAATGAACGCTCAATTGTGGCCCATTGAGGCCAGTCTTGTTCGATGTACCTAGTTCCAAACAAACCACACCGCAAACTGTACAGAGAGATTTAGAATTTACTAAGAAGTGTTGGAGATCCTTCGGCGTCCTCCAACTTACAGGAATGGGTCGTTTCCGTGAGTAAACAGTACTTGATCAAAAAGAACACTCAAAAACACGGGTAAAGCTGTCTCCAATTTCATTATCCCGTGTTTGGCCATCAGAGTTTGAGTGGCGCTTGATTACCCGATGTCCTGCCAGATCAACTTACGAATAGGCTTTCGGAGCTCTGCTAGGTTTATTCATCAATACTTTGTAGTGCAGACATCTCTGGGATCAATCTGCAGCTACGTGTCCATAATCTGATCGAGTGCTGCTGACAGTGCTCTCCAAGGAAGCGAACAACCACGTCAGCTCAAATTCAAGTAGGTCATTTGAAATCTTCCAATAAACACAATCAGTTATGACTGCCCTTAAGAAATCGACGCATAGGCCATTTTAAGTTGGCAACCCTTTCCAAGTAAGACATCCAGGAACTTTGGCGTTGTCCCGGTTAAGACCAAGACAAATATAGCCATTAGCCACTTTTGGATTCACCTTGTTTTCCATAATTATTCTGTATTCATCAAGTGCGATGACATAAATCCTGTTGAGTTGACTACCAGAGCCGTATCTGAATAAGTGGGCTTACAAAGTAGAACGTGACTATCCCCACAGGGTGGACGACTGGAGCAGTGTCAAGGCATTTTTTTAGATAATAATGTAACAGCAATTAGTTCGGAAACGTGTTTGGAAACGTCCTGTACTAGAATGTTCCATTTTTGTTTCACCTGGTCAGTCGGCAAAACAATTGCAAGAACGTTGTTGATATACAGTTGAGTTGTAAGTGCAGAAGTTCTTTACAAGCTAAACGCTGCATTTAATTCGTTACTTTATATTCATTAGCGAGGAGAATTTCACAAAAGTTTGTTGCGCAAGCAGACAACTTTTGTTCGTTTGACTAGTTTACGATGAAAATTCATAGCTCTGATAACCACTGCTCTACAATTTGCATATTCGTTCAATTTCGGCAGTTTTAGCGGAAGAGCATCCCAATTCCGAGATTATTACCCCTCAGAAAAACAGGAACACTGAAGTTGAGTCACACTGCAGAGGGAGCTAACCAGTAGGTGCCTTGTTAGCTGTGTCACACTCCGGAATGGCTAAATCTCATTTGTGATGACAGCGTGATCACGGCACCTGCTCCAATATTACGCACATGAGGCACGTGTCCATACAAACAGACGTGATGAGAATCATTGGTAGGCCCGATGGTTTGAACGGTGACTTAGTGACTGTCTTGTTTTTGTCCATACATTGACTTATGTGACAAGACTTTTGGTTCAGATTGCAACATAGATACTGAAAACCCGTGCAGGATCGCTGGTTTCCTGAAAGATTTTTACGACTCATACTTTCATTACTCCCATTCCGAAAAACGGGTTTTTAGGTGCAAAATTAATTAATCAAGGTGCTGATGGTTGAAAACCATCAATCTCAAACAGTGAGATGATTTTGAGGGAGGTTTCAAGTTCGAAATAATGTTCACCTGTGGGAGGTTCGAAATGGGGATAACTGCGGTTTAGAATATACGTGTAGCTAGCATAACCACTGCATTTGTTAAAACAGACCAGTAAAATTGTAAGTTCCTTGAATGCCAATTTAATCCAATTTTATTCACCTGCTTCCTTCAGTGGGGATCTATTGCACGTAATCCGGAGTTGATGCTTGGAAGATCGATTTATGTGTACTTCGTTCACTGACAGAAAACTGTCAACCATCTGAGATTCTTACTACCCACAATTAACTGAAATGTAGCAGACTATGCCCTAACTACGGTAAGCTTTGTTACCACTACAAAAAACACACGGTCAAAAACCTTGAACTCCAGGAATCGGATTTCTAAACTTGTTTATTGAGTGCCTATTCTGCAGAAGCTGTTGTTGCAGATCACCAAACCAAACACGAAAAAGGAAATAACCTTATTTAATCCAGAAACACCAGTTGCCTTCTTAGTATACTTCCACTAATTTCTTAAGGATTTTGAAAAAAATTCTAACAGAGTGTAAAGATTTGATTTTTTATCCTCTTAGTTGTTTTTCCATTCAGTAGCGTCCCATAAAATGGGCTTGGTCACAGGCTTCAAGCTTTTATGATGAAAGTCTATATCATTTAGGAAGGAACGATAGTCCGATTTTCAGAGCAAATTAGCAGTGTATTCAGTATGGCACATCCGGATCAGATGGATGGGAACACATTTTGATCAGAGTTGCATCAGATACCGGAAGATCTCAGGAAGCGACACATCTGTGACAGATTTTCTCACGTAACCCCTACTTGGCTGCTACACAATGATTGGAACGTGCAAATAAGTGGATAGCTGTTGTTAGCAAAGGCAAACTAAACAGATTTCTATTTCGCATGAGAGCCTCGTTAAATCAGTATTTCTGCGGGCAGGAACGAATATACGTTTTTTATGACACTGTGCGAACTTATTCACTTCAGTGCAAAATGAAAATTGTGGCCTTTGAGCAGTTTCAAAACAGACTATACACTAGATTAGCAATAAAAGTATCAACTAATCTTACTCGGATTTTTCAATAAGGAGATCAGAAGCATCCTATAAAAAACTAAAGACAACAGAAGCATGGTGTTTTCTTATTCGCTGCACCGCTTAAGTGATCCATTTGTCTTTCTAAATTTCAAATTCTCGTTAGAATGATTGCATTTTACAAGCTCCAGCATCCAGCTGCACCCATTCACCAGATTTCAACCCCAAAATTTAGCGTAAAATCTCCATATTGCATACTGTGTCGTCACTGCTTTTTCCTTTCTGATATGCTGGACGAATTAAGGCCATGTAAGCCTCTAATAGTTAACTGGATTAATGAAGAATTCCTTGTATTTTTGGGTACTTCTTTGTCAATATATTATTCACCTCAAATGTGGTCACGAGAAATCGGTTTTCTCAGCCAGTGATACACAGCTAAAAGTGAGTGTTTGCGGCTTTACACTGAGATATAATCATATCTCCAGATGTTAGCAGGACATCTGAGGGACGCTCAATAATGAAAGGGTAGATAGTTTTGGGGTATTGATTTCAATTTTTAAATTCCATCAGGATGAAAATACTGGAAGCTTTAAATTTAGAAATAAATTGGCATACAAGTAAAACATAGACAGAAATTTAAAGAAATTTAACCAAGTTTAGAAAAATACTACTTCCACCGACACAAGTCAGTGCAATGCATTTAAGGACCAGGTGACTTCAGTTCAATCGGGACTAAAAACAAACTTGGATATGCGTTTTTCTACTGGCTGGTAACTAACGCCTTGTTTGACCAAAGAACTAGAATGCTATCTAATTTCTACTCCTCAGCTTTACATTCTCTAACATGTTACTCCATCTGAGCCAACCTGCTCATCTACCCTGTTCATCACGGTGGCTGTCAACTAAACATTGGATAAATCTCCCTTTGTCAATTCATTTAATATCAAAAGGATAAATTTCCTTTTGTGGGTTGCGCCATGATTTGTGTTAGCTGTATTTCAGGGGTGGAATTGAGGTTGTTTTTTTACGAACAACGGAAACTTAATCTGTCCCGCGCGTTGCAATTAGTGGCAAGGACATGACTTTAACTTCCGACTGCTGCGAGTAGCTTTCATGCAGTTTATATTTCCATATTAAATGCATTAGAATGCCAGAACAGAAACATTTACAGTGGTGTTTTGGGGTGTGCTAAAAAGAAACGCTCATTAAATTGAGCGCACTTCCGCTACGGTTAATTACTGCTTAATCTCAGTGTAAAACGTGTTGTTCTCTGTAAAAAATATTAAGTTGAACCAAGGGCTGTTTTTTGAGATTATTATTTGCGATTATTCACTAGAAAACCAGTGACAGGTGGATTGGAGAGTATGCGAAGAGATGCTTGTAATACCTAGGATGGATAACGTCGTACTACTTTTGTTCACATCAATGAGTGTATACTTTTGCAACATAGGAGTAGCAATATTCATGCAAAAAAACAAGACTAGAATAAAATGTTCCAATAAACAAAATGTATGACTTGTTGACGGTTAATTAATCTTCATTTATAGAGTCCAGCGCGGACCAAACTGACAGACACCTTGACCTTATACTGTGATAGTAGGACACCTTGAGATAGACACACTCCGCACATAAAGACAGCTGACCGAAAATCTACCAACTTGATTAAGCTTAGTCTTGAGCATTTGAGCTACCACATGTAGGGCCAACCAATCTTTAGACTCGTTTGCTCTTTCAAAACCACCTTTTCCCAACCAAGTAAAACGATGAGCTTACAAGATCGTACGAATTCCAAAACCAAATTGGACAAATTTTGATTGTTCATTGGGTTTTAGGTTGAAGTCTAGAGCTTTGGCGTAGTAGAAAGTAATTTAGGCATTTGTGCATTTCTCTGGAAAGTAACTCTGACTAGTGGCAGAAAGGCTTTTGGTATTTGTTAGGTTGTTGACAAACCCGGCCTTTTAGCTCATGTTTCTCCCTCCCGTGACGAATATCATATTAGGGTTATCGTTGTCTACAGGCTGCCTTAAGCTGTTGTTGCACGATCCGAGATTGGTAATTCGGTGATGGTTTAGAACAGCAAGCAAGGCAGCCGTTCACTTGGGTCAACACAGTTATTCCATTCTGCTGCAAAGCTTTTGCTTGAGTGTTTCGGATATCGCGACCAACTTCACGGTACCAACCTCGTAAGCAAACGGTGTCATTTGCTGAATGCCACCTAACATAAGAATAATGTTGATTTGCAAGTGGCTAAGCGGTGAATTCTTTTTTTTTGGGTTTACCTCCAAGCACTAATCTGACAGCAGTCATGGCTGCCATGATTTTTGACGTTTTGAAACACGTGCTGCGGTGATTTCATTGGTCCCAATGATATCTAGTTTACCTGGAACTTACTCAGAGTCAGTAAATGACGGACTAGCTAACGGGACAGATAACTAAAGGATTGAACAAACAAAGAGTCAACCGATTCATCAGCTAATGTGTCCATCTATCGGCCCGTTGGGCAGTCATGCGATCTTTCAAGTAGGGTCTCATGAATTCGGCTTCATTTCCGTCAATAAGCATTTGGGCCCCATTTTGCATGGGCGTGTTGTCTTTGTGCAGCCACAAGGAGCACTCTGTCTCAGTCGTTTATCAACACTTGAGACTAGGTCTTCTCACTCCGCTGAAAAACCAAGCACTAAATGCAGTCGCATCTGAATATTTGCAAACATTTCACAATCGAAAGAATGGAGGTTCTTTTTGGATGGTTTCCAGCTGTAAATGAACAAGGACCTAAAATATGGTCGATATGGCCGGTTCTTGACCAAACATGACGTCCCCACCGCATTGTGCTCTGTGCGTTTTAGTTGAAAGTAGACAAGAGAACCACTAGTCACAAAAAGTAACACAATGTCACCCTAAATAGCCAAAATGACCTCCGTAGACCTATAATGGAATGCAATAAAGTACCTTGTTTTCATGAGGCGAAATTTGACGTTAGTGTTGCTCAGATCCACGTCAGATGGGGTGATAATCAGGTGGAAGATCAGAAACCTTCCGCAAGTTATTAAAATCTATTGCGCCGGTTAAACCAAACGACGAATTGCAATTTGTCGTCAACCCAAAAGTAGTTAAATTCCCTTGAAAGCCCAAATTTTCTTGAAGAGGGAACATAAGAGCAACTCTGACAACAGTGAACCCCATTGTCCGAATGGTACTCATCAAATGCGGCTTGGTTTTCATACTGTAGCTGAATTAATATGAGATGACACTGGTTGCGTGCAAAGCCTTATGTTTTGGATATATGCTCCAACTTAACCCCCCACAGTCATTGGGAATGCGCCAAACATTGAAAGCTCAACTTGAGCCGAAAAACTTTTACAGGTGGCAGCTCAGGTTTGTTAGAGTTTCGGGTTTGTAATCCACTGGATTGTGCTTCCCAAAGTAGTAGTGAATAGTTCATGAAATAGAAAATGAGAGCTGAAAAACTCTTGACACTGCTTGGAAAGTGACCTTTAGTGATGTTAATTAGGGTGATTCAGACAGATTAGCTTACCTTTTCAGAATACACTGACTGTTCACAAGGCAATCAATCTGTGACACTGTGGGCTGCTGTGCTTGCCAGTGGAAACCACTAGCTAGCTCTTTTAGGAAGAGAATAATCTATCAAGAGTTTCGTAGCCTATCATAATACAATGTTGTTGATGAATTAACACTACTTTTTATAGGACTCGAGCAGCGAACTGGATAGGGTACGTGCTGGAATTTGTCCCTTTGAAAGTGTTGGATATAGGGCCGGGCATACTCCCATGAGTGCACTATGTGGAACGCCAAATCTTTTACTATCTCATCAAGAAAATGTGTGAACATGGTGTTTTTCAGTAACAATAAGTCATTGTATTTCTTGCTACGATAGTTTATTCTTGGCACCAAGGTGGGCATAAACTGACTTGAATCTCGCCTCGCCCGGTAAACTTGGTGTCAAATCCACAAATTCACCAGTATCATCGGAAAATAGGCATGCATTCTTTTGTAGACCAATGTACAAGCAGTCTAACCTAGGGCGAAGACCAATATAATAGGAGAAGACACAATAGCTTTGGTAATACTTACTGCAATGTAACCACTCACCTTCTCCTGACACTAATCCATTGAAGACGGCATTTAGACCCATCGGGCAGGGATCCATCGTTACACGAAGTGCGAGAAAATATCAGGAGAACCAACATGCTGTTGCTAAGATGATGACGTTGTCATGACGCAATAAAATAAAGCTCTTTATTTTCGTAAAAGGAGTGTAGTTGTGTCCATATATATATATATATGTATATATATATATATATATATATATATAT
>NW_008751769.1:1214297-1351151 GCF_000715545.1 Opisthorchis viverrini | reverse complement strand
TATGTTTTACCATGCCGTAGTGCATCGTAGGATACGCTTCTAACATCTTGAAATCTATACGTATTTTGACTCTTCTGCAGTACTTCTCTTAAATTTTCATGATGTTTTGATTCAAGCCTAGGTGGCGAAAATATATTTCAGTTGAGATGATACACTGGTACTTTTGTGGTATCCAGAAATAAACTTTGGTGAACCCAGCTCACAGAAACACAAATCACACTAAACTGATTATGTATGTACATTTCGAGTACAAAATTACTAACCATCGAAATAAGCAATAAAGTTTCCGGAGACGAAAAATTTGACAGAATGAACCATTTTCGTAAACTAATGCTGGTATTTATTCAAAATGCAAGCAGCAGTTTTGAATCTGTTCTGTCTCTGTCCTTGCGGAATCCTGAAAAGAGCTTCCACCACGCTTTTATGCTAATTGAGCATCATAAAACAGTGAGGCGCATCCAGGAAATAATTAAGCGAGAATTCGAAGTTGATTAGTTTGCCGAATTTTGTTTTGTCGCAACTCGTGTTTGTGTGCATACGTCGCTTCTGGTCCTACCGCGCTGTGGGCCATCCGCTTTGTGTGTACAAGACAAGCACAGTGCAATTCTGATGTAAAGTTTGAATTATTTTGTACCTAAGACTAGTGGCGTGTCGAAACAGGCGTGGATCGATTTTTGTGATGAGCTTGGTTGACTACCCTGTTTTATGCACACTTTGTGCACTAGTGTTTGAGAATCACACCAAAACGAAGACATTTATCAGTGGGTAACTGAATTTTCTTACACTCTACTGGCTGACATTTGAACACTAGTTCACCTCTAATATAAACGCTCCAGCATAGCATCCTCTATTGTTGGTAATTTAATCCATTTTGCTGCACTAAATGTTGGCTCACAAAGTCGAACCCTTATTCAGCGTTAAACATTTAATCACAGTTCCCTTTGTTATGATTGTTTCCATGAGGTATCTTGCTGAATACATTTTGTTCTGGTTGAGCGATAAATAGGGGACCAACGATGATAGCTATCTCCAAAATAAGCGGTCGTAAAATATGTATGATTGCATCAAGAAAATGTTTACTCCGAGAAATGTATCAATAATTTCATTTATTCTCTGCATCCCCAAAGATGTCGATGAATTTTCACTTGCCTCCTACGTACTAATGCCAGTTTTGCTCTAAACCGCTACAAAATCTGTTTATGGTTTGCATCCAGAATACACCCTGGCAAATTCACACGAATATTATACACGATAATGGTCCCTGTTATTTTTGTATTTACATGTGGGATCAACGTGAATCCCTTCGACGAAACTAGAGCTGAAAGGAAATCCTCACGCCCTATTTTTTCTTTCTTTGAAATTGCGTTCTTTCATGCAAGTCTGTTCGGGTATTCGGCAGTTTCGACATTTATATTGGCATGATGGCAGCTAGTTTTGCGTCTGTGGTGCCCTAAAGGGTACACAAATCACACCAACCGTCAGGTTATTGTTAATGGTTTGACATACCAAGGACACATTTTCCGTTTGGTAAACTACCGATGCTGGGTAACAGTGAGAGAATTTATACATAGTCCGTCGGTGCTTCTGAAAGTGCTCATTCCGTGCGTTTCTTCAGACAAATTATCCTTGAGAATGACTTTAGTGAGCGTTAACTTGTTTTTGTTCCTGAAATTTCGGCAACTGAGGGAAAGCCTTTACAATGTCGGTCGCGTACTGAGTTGAGGGTAGCGGTTAGTTCTGGCAGACAGCATAAGAACACTTAGTGCATGCGATTAGGAGAATTCACTTCTAACACCAACCTGAGAATGCGTGCGATCAATCTGCCTCTCGTATTGTTTAGCGGTTCAGTTGAGGCTGCGGTAGCATATAGACGGGACTGAATAGAAACTTTCAAAGAGGATGGCGGAATACAACAGCAAACACGTCGCATGCAGAGTGATATAAAACGACTTACTATGCAGTAGATAGCTGTAGTGGTATAACCGCTAGGAGGAAACACATGGAGGAACCTCCAAAAGACCAAAAAATAGANTCTCGTATGTTTAGCTGTTCAGTTGATGCTGTGGTAGCATATAGACGGGACTGAATAGAAACTTTCAAAGAGGATGGCGGAATACAACAGCAAACACGTCGCATGCAGAGTGATATAAAACGACTTACTATGCAGTAGATAGCTGTAGTGGTATAACCGCTAGGAGGAAACACATGGAGGAACCTCCAAAAGACCAAAAAATAGAGAGCACAGAATCCTGACATAAACAAACTAGTGGGTAGCCACGCTATTCATGCACTATTAGAGGCTGCAGGGAGCTGAGAATATTAACTATGGGAGTCTTTGCAGTTATGCGGTTCTTGAGAAACAAAGCGGGGAGAGTAACTTCGAAAAGGCGGCTGCAAAGGAGAATGATATGATAAACGGACCTGAATATGACGAACATTTACTGCCACATAAGCATCAAGAAGAAGGTAATATCCCGAGTGTAGGAAGAGATTTTCAAACCATTAATCAGCGTAGAAGGGGTAGCAAAGTGTGCATATGGCCGCGAAAATTGGTCCGGGAGCAAATGCGGAGCAGGACAAGGCTACTCCATGATATAAAATTAAAATGTGTAGATCATGGGCGTTTTGGAAATGTAGAGAAAACTTGTGGAAAGTAACGAAGATTCGATCAGTAGAGAGGTCATGCTAGTTGGACATGGGAGTATTGTCGGAAGTTGATTGAGAAAGAGGAAAACAAATAAGAGTAAGAGTAATAACAAGTAAGAGTAAAGAGCGAGCTTTGTTAGGGCTGGTGGCAACTGCATTTGATAAACTCAAAACTCCAACCATGAAGACGCAAACGTTCAAGCTTCCTATGCTGTGCACGTTATCGTCATCGCATACAGACCACTGGGAGTGGCAGCTATGAGAGTCGTGAAGTATAGCACTGTCCAACAAAGCAGAGGTGAGTGAAATTAAACAGTTCATGAATACTAAGTAAAGGTTGGGCGGAGAGAAGCATTGTGGAACTCCATGCATAATTCCACGGACTTATGACGTGGTGCTCCCAAGACGAAATTATACTGTTTAAGACGTAATGAGGTCTTCAATCAGGTTGAACAGAAAGGCACGCCGTAAACCGGCAGTTTCGCGGGGAGACACTGTCACATTCAATCAAGAGCGTTGAAGCTATTTGGTCTCTTTAAAGAAGTCTTGAATAAACAAACTGACGTGATGCAAATGATCAGACTGGTCACCATAAAAGTCGTTGAAAGGCCACTGAAATACATTTTCGCAATCATTCTGGTTGGTATCGAACTTAGGAACACACGGATCTTTTCTAAGAGTTGTCTCAAAGATTTTGAGAAAAATGGGAGGGGATTAAAATTTAACAGTTGTCATTTGAGCCCAAAAGCTTCTCACTCATGAAACAAAGTTAGTGCAGTGCCTCACTAGAAGACTGCACAACGCCCATGAATACGAAAAACGAAAGGAAGTAGTATAGGCAGGGGCCATTCGCTGAATTTCGTACATGGCATCTGGGCTGCCTAAAGTCTCACCTGGATTCAGGAGATAGACACAATCGACGGGACGTGTAACTGTAAACATTACTTGTAAAACGGATTTAGTGATGCCTAAGGGTAGGAAATTAGCTCCTGTCGAAGAAAAAATGAATGTGGTGGTACAGTTGAGATTGCAATGCAAACTACAATCTAGGAGGCCAAGATTTGAACGAGTAAGAAGTGCATTCAACCCCTCTGTCAAAGATGACGGTGTTTTACTGAAAAGTGAGAGATTCAGCAGTTTCACTCAAGGATGGCTGTCCTCAAAGTTTATACCAAGTTCCTAATGCAAGTAGAGATTTTTCAACTGGATGCAGAATACTAGAGAGAAGTGACTCGAATTGGATAATAGAAACGATATACATCTCGCATCTTCAGGTACTATTCCAGCGTTCTTTGCTCTTGCAAAGTAAACAAATGTCCTAAACTTTTATCGTTAGGTGAACTTTCCATTGGAAATCTTCATAGTTTTCTACCACTTCAGGGCCTGGCTTTATTTCTAGGGTAAATATGAAGGCTCAAAACCTCAATAAGAACACAAGAGCAATATTTATTTAGTACGTTTCAGTTTACCTTAGTTGAAGAAATCATGTTGTTGCCTAATCTTGACATGATTTAAAATATTTGGTGATTACTAGAAAAACACGAAGAGAAATTCATCTTTATCAAAGACAGTTTGCCAAGTTGAGTTGCGTTTAATAGAAGTTGAGAACAAGTGCTTTAACTGTGATGTCCTCTTCTACCTCATTGCATGAGTTGATGAACCTGTATGACGGTGGTAAGCCAGTGTTCTCTCACGCATTGGGAACCGATTTTTCTCCTACTATTCAGCTGAAGTAGGATTGAAATCACGAAAGTGGGAAATCCTTACGAAGCAACGCTTCTAGTACTTAACAAAAACGGCCATCCGTGCCTACAAAAAGCACAGAACTAGTGACGAAGTTGCATAAAATTGGCCTCAGATTGGCCGAAGTGATAGTGAGTTGGATGTTGAATTGTTAATTTTTGTTTTAGCCTATCTTTCAGATTGGTTGTCCTTAATTCACATGACAGGTGTGACGAATTTCAACGGTTCGTAAAAACACAGTTCAACAGAGTAAGTACAGAGGGCTGAAGAACGGCGTGAAGCATTTCCGTTGTAGTATTTTCTTGAGTGACAGATCATTTGATCTAAGTAATGGAGTGTTTTCCTACTGCTTCTGTGGGCTGCTTTGTCGAAGGGAAATATAGCTGTAAAATTGTTTTTGATGAGGCGCCTTTTAAAGGGATTTTTCGACACAGGAAACTCAGGAAATAGGGAAATTGAGTACGGACGGCAAGTTACCAAGCTTAGTAGATTTTGAATTGCAAATAGCGTAAAAATTTCAAGCAGGTTTTTCGCTAAGCAGGCTTAAACGCAATTTTTTCGAGACCAAAGGTACAACAATTGAGAGCAAGAAAGAACATTTCATACGTGACTATTTCGGCATCTTCTTCTGTTTATTGAAGTATTGTCGGCCTTTCTATGGCTAACCATAGAAATTTAGTGTATTACGAATTTTGTCCAGATAAAGACACCGCAACTGAATGAAGCAGAGTTAGGTCATGCGGCTTTCAGCTTCCGATTTTGCAGAACCTCAACTACGAGAGATCATCGAACTCGCTTTTGCGTCCAATGTATACGTACGACATGGCCCGTTGCTTAGTTAAGCACGCGAGTTTTAGTGTGCTAGGGAGCTGGTAACCAGCGACCTGCAAGAACTTTTTCCAACCTCACGCGATTCTGAAGGATACTCCGATGATTAGGGATCTGTTGCACTTAATATGAACATTGACCAATAACACCTACTTCACACTCGGTATGCCACGGACATCCAGGTTAAGCCGAAAATTTTTAATAAAGTTAGAAGCCTACGTCAATTGTATGTCGTGTGTAGGTTTCCGCACGAAAAGAAATCAATATCCGCCGTTAAAAGAGTGGAGTATGAAGTCATCGATTAAAAACTCAGACTGCATCAGAAAATATTCATATTATGGAAGTTTTTTTCGGTATGTTCTATGTCACTGAAATATTTTCAAGTCAACCCTTTGAATGGACCGATTAAATGCTGAACAAATTCATTCAGTTACCGTTACAGTTTTTGTTTCAACGGGCTGAATCGGAAGATATCGTAACTATAGTGTTCGGTAAATAAAACCATAACTACACCGAACTCTGCCTGAGGTAATGGGATAATGCTTTGACTATGGTGTAATAGTGGATCGGTCGAAATAAATTCAAGTAGATAAAGGGTGATGGCCTTACGAATCCGCAACAGTATGAACCACTGAAGCTTACCGAGAAGCGTGTGCCTGTGCACGCAGTCTTCCTAAAATGCTTGAAATAAGTATCTTCATACGTCGGTTATTTAGGGTGTTTTAATGGGGCCTATAGAGTTACATCTTTTCACGACAAAAACTGAAGGACAAAATTCCTCACCAGACCACTTCAAAGTGCGTTTCTGAGTTTATATTCTTCTACGGATAGAGCCATATGGGTTAAATTACGAAGCTGTTTTTGAGCACACTGATGAAGCTTCGTGTTAGTGTATACCAATCTCTTGACAGAGGGGCTAGTGATCAAAGTTAGCAGTCAGTTTTTCCGTATTCATGAGACTGGACACACGGTTGATGTTTTAGCCGATTTTAAGCCACATTTTGAAGCACAAGTCGCGATGTCAAAATTCATAAGAGAGGCAATCGGCATTCATATTTATGAGCCTTAGATTCCTGCATAGAAATTTTTGTACAGACGTTGAGTCAGGCATGGCTGAACAACCATTTGCCAGCCTCAAATACTAGCCTAAATCACTGGTTGTATCAACTATAAGTTATTGAGTGTAACAAGTATGACTTTTACCGATAGTCCGGATAGAATGTGTCCTTTCTGCATAGGTCCTAGGCAGCAGCAGAGAAATCGAAAATAACAGCTTTGATATGTTTTTGGTCTTAAGATACGTTGCTTGATCTTTTGGCCACCAATTTTCGCCTTTTCCAAAGAATGCGTCCAAAACTGTTGAATTCATATTAAAGTATTATTCTGTTTCATGGTTAATACTTTCAAGGTGGAATGGCGATAAACATATTTATCTCTGCGAGATGCACTTCATGTTAAGACTCCACATTTTTAACCTGTGCGCACATGTTGGCAGATATTTGTCAAGGAATGTCTGATTACAATAGGCTTATCACTTAGAGACAACGGAGTATTGTTGAAGTAGACATGTTGAAGTTAATAGGAACTTCCGAACACGATACTTGGATACTTAACACTCTATGTCAGCTCCCTCTGACCTTTTTCCCAAACCAAATGATTGAAACGATTCGCTCAGACTGTGCGGCACAAAGATATCTGAATGCGAAGAATAATTTCAGCGTAACCCCAGGTTTTTGTTCGTGACACTGATTCGGGACCATGTAGCTGTCTTGTTCATTGCTGTTAATACAAGTGGGTTTGTGAATGTATTTATTTTTTAAATTTTGGTTTAGTGTAAAAGATGAGGTTTGACAGTAAACTAGAGGTTGTCTTCTGGTTCAAACAGGAAGTTGCTGATCAGCTGACTGATGAATGTGAGGCCTTTCAGGTTCTCATATGGAGATAAGAAAAACAGCATTTCATTAATAAGCATACAGCTTCGGAAAAGCCACTAATTTACAAACGAGCATGGTTCCAACGGAAGAATCAACTGAGCCCCAGCTGATTCTCTTCATCATGATATTCTTTAACATAATGTCCTGGAGTAGGGTGGTTTGATATTTCAGCAGGCACAATAATCCAGATGTCACGGTATATTTTTTCGACAACAGACTGACCACCAAGTTAATTTGCAAATGAATGCGTACAACATGACATTCGTGTAGAACACAATGTTGGCTGGAAATCTGGAATACTACATACCTTAAGAGCCCTCAAGGTGAGCGAGTAGGTCGTGAGCTGTCGAGGAATTTTCCTTAATCTAAGGTGTATTGTCTTGCATTAAGAAAAAACTATACGCCTTATTTTCTTGATGAAAATTCCTTGACTCAGTGTGTATGCCTACTATTCTCATTCTCATTGAAAAGCTGAATTAAAACAATGTTGAACGGCATCTTGAAAGCACCGTACTGATTATTTGCACGGATACAGTGGCATATAGCAACTCTTTCGCAGTATGATTCCAACGCACGTGTATCGGAAGATAAAGACAACTAATCTATTCAGTGAGTTCAGGATAACTTGCGGATAACATATTTAGCTTCCCTGCTCACTAGATCCACCCACTTACTTCCAACGAGAGGGGAACTTTTCGTGGATTAACCACAAAGTGGCGCAACAGTCCTACAGTAAATACAGGCCTAAAGATTTCGGTATAGTTAGGTGTGCCACATGGGCACATCCATTAAGTTACTCATAAGTAGCCAACTTGTGTGATTAATTTGTCTCATGGGCCGTCTGTACGACGCCGGGTGAGAAAAATCCTTTTTCCTGCCCTCTAAAGCAAATGAGGATAGTTTTTGGGTGGTAATGGTTCTCAGACCTGTTGGAACACTATACTAGATCATTGCGAACTTGACCGTTTCAGCTTCCAACTCTCACGTCGAAAAGTTTCCTTCTTGGGATACGGAAAACCGTGCTCAGGACTGGGAGACAGGATGGAGCTACAAGAGTGGAGAAGTCGGTGGTAAGTCTCCCTCTCCTTGTCGGTTCTACGACAGTACGAACATATGTATGCTTTACGATGCTTGAAATTTCCCTTCAATCTGGTCATATATTTGTGGATTTTGAAACAAAAGAACGAGTGAATATGCGGGGTTGATCTAATACTGTTCCCACGTTCGTCGCTCAACGTGATAAAATGGGACATGCATCAATCACAGGAATTCTATGCAGTAGATCATGCAGAAAATCCGTTGCATAGGGAGTGATTTTCAGCCGCGCTATTAATACTGATTCATTCTGTTCAAAGGGCAATATTAGGCGGCTCACTTTACATCTACTCGGTTATGGGTGCAGTCCACATGATGTATTTAAGATGCTTAACTGGCAGTCATCAATGAACTAATTTAATGTAAACCTGTAAATAACGTTAAGATTACTGGAGATGGTTCTGGGAGCATTTCGGTCGCACATAAAATTCAGTCTATGGTTAGAGACCTCTTGCAGACGCACGAACGCAGACGCATATATATATATATATATATATATATATATATATATATAACCACTTTTTCTCTCGGTGGCCACGCNNTAACCACTTTTGCTCTCGGTGGCCAAGCTGTGCTTTTGCAATAATCCTACGGGGCACAAGGACTAGTGACCAAGGCCCTAGATTCCGACTAATGCAGTTAAAAACAGTCTGTAAGACGAACGACAGAATTCTTTTACATCATGAGACACCCGTGAGTTACAGTCGCGCTATTTGCTGCGACATACGTGTGAGTACAGAAGAAAACAATTCTCCGCGATCACCGGTATAACTGCATTTATGTGAGTACGGACGCTGCCTCAAAGCACAGGAAGACAAGTCAGAATCTACGCTACACAGAAAGTTTTCATATAATTTGGATAAACGTATTTCCCATTTTCGATCAGTGGATTTCGTGGCAGTTGGAAGAGAGTCGTGGAGGGTAACCGACAACGCAGGTATGGGATTCAAGGATTCGAGGTTCCCCAATGCTGAAAAACACACGAAATATCCAGAAGACGATGGATAGACGTGGTGCGGTGACAAAGACATTGATATGCGCAACATGCGGGGTACGCATACCACGGATTACTCACACCTTCGAATGCGCAGTAACATGATTTTTGGCCAATCCCCAGTGTGTCTGAGCTGAAATTTGCCGGCTGGAGGGCCACCAAAATAAACGTGATCGATGTTTTGGCGGGCTCGGTGAAGCACAGTGCAAAATAGTGACGTGCATGCTCAAAATTCTATCCTAATATCACGGCATTGTTTTCTTGGAAATTTCCGGGCGAATGCTGCCGCATGAATAAACGCTGACTTTTGGCACTTGATGTCTTTAATTTTTGAAATTAGACTGCTATGTGAATGGGACACACCAGTGCAGTCTAAGTTTTCCATGTCTCGGTGTCAAACAAGATGCGTTATAACCGGATCACAATTAACTTCAGAATGAGGGCCGTCGCCTTGGGTTAAAATGTTGGGTGTGATGATTTTCGGTACTGAATTAGCAATCGAAATTGGTTGAATACTCATTCGTCCAGCAATGCTGTCCGTTGAGCTAGCCTTGCAGCCACTTGCAGTTTAAGCTTCAGTGGGAGATTGCTTGGGTTTGTCCGCACCAAGAACGTCAGAGATTAACTCCTGTTCCATCGATTATGGAGCACGCGTGGGAGCTTGGTGGCCGGTCACCTGACGTGCTGGACCACCGGCTGACCAATTCCCAGTCGTTAGATGATAGACACTCGAGAATAAGTGGACCTTAGCAAGCAAACGTTTTCACGATTCAACCACGTGTGTGGTTGGCCCGGCGCCTGAAAAAAACGACCCCATGACTGTCCTGGTTTTGTCGATTTACTGATCCATCTGTCAGGGCCTTCCGGTTGGGTGGCATCACGAATGCTGCGAACGCGTAGTTGCGGGATGTGTTGAACCAGAATGATTGCGCGAATGCACAACGAAGACAAGCGCGATGCAGAGAGAACTTTAACGAAGCCCGAATAGCATTATTATTATGCAACATCGAATGAATTTTTTCATCAATGAGGGTCGTACTTCCTTGTAAATATTTGCGAATTTCAAGTTGTTGCAAATTATCAGTGACTGGTATCAGGCAAATCCAGGGTAATTCACGAAAGCGAAAAGAATTATGCATATTAAAGCTACCCTTAAAATATGGACATATTCGTCATAGTTTTCAAACTCTTGTGGACTAGAGGAAGCGGTTCGTAAGGATGAGCATTTACAATTAATTTCCATTTGGATGCACTGGTACCTAAACTAAAACCAAGCCTGATAGTCCTCTCAGCCCCGAATTCATGTAGAATTTTGACACGGCATTTGCAGTCGAGAAAAGTGTGTTCATATGTAAACCGGTTGTTGGAATTTAGCCGTTGTCCACACTTGAACTGATGATCATGCTCAGAAACAAGGTAATGAATTTCATTTAGCTACTCTGCGGTTTGGACTTAAAAGCACTACCGCACAGCACTTTCGATTATCAGAGTATCTAAAGTGGGATGATTTTTAGCAATATAATCCGTTGGATCCATTGTTCGCGACGTACTTCAGCTTCAAGAATCGCGGTTTCACGGTTCTGTTGAATTGGTACGTAGTCTTTTTACCAGTATCCAATGATAAAATTCTGCTTATTAATCGGATGACCGCTCAGGTTGTCGGGATCTCATTTGAGAGACGAAGTCCTGAACTTTTCATCAGGCTTGTATCGAATTTGAATGGAACTGGCGTTTCTGGGGTTTCATGATCATTTGAAAACAGATATACTGAGAAATCCAAATATGTCGCCTTGTTGGGTTGTCTGTGAACCAAATAGGTAACACGAAGCGTGTTTCATGACTGAGGTGAATCAAAAGTCTCCTCAGCGGATTACTTTCCCTTATTGTGACGGAAACCGTAGTATTGATCGTGAATAAAATGTTTATTTAAGCCTCAAGTCAACACCATCTCCCCTTGCAAGTGTTACTTACTGAATCAAACTGGGGGTATCCGTGCGACACTCGCACTTTCTCATACCATGTCAGTCAGTGGTTAGAGGCATGATTAGCATGGTCTTTCGGCCTTCAAGTTTGGATCTGGAACACGTAAAAGTGGCAGTGTACTTACTTCCCCTCCAAACGTCTTTACATTGCAGTCAGATTTCTTAGATTTTGTCGAGGACCCTAATCGTCCTCCTGGCTCGCTGTTAGCGCCTTGGCATTATCGCACCCTCCGTTCAACCAGTGAATACACATACGAATAATTCCACATCAAACGTCGCGTGGGGCCATCAGCCGCGCCGCCCTGCTTGGTGCACATAGCAGGGAAAACGAGTGGAAACAGGCTGCTGCTGCTTCCCTGTTTTCTTTTTCAAATACTTTCCTTTCCTCCCACCCCATTAATAACTCTCTCCCTGTAAGCCGGCCATTTGAGACGTCCGTCCTTCCTCAGTTGTGACGGTAGCGCCTGTGCGTTATCCGGCGCTGATATACTCAGGCAGATTCATCTTCAATCCTTGACACCACGTCTATCCGGCCGCTTTCACTATTTGCACTTGGAGGCAACCCGCTTTTTATCTCACACATTACTCGCTTGAAATTGATGTGTGCTGTGTATGAGAAACAAGGATTTAAGATGAAAACACAGTGTTTGAGACAACTGCTTGATCACTGTTCACTCGCTTCTTTCTGGGTACCTCTGGTGGTTCAGAGGCTGCTGCTGTATGGAGGATCCTTGCTTGCCTGGATACTCGTTAATAGTCACATAAGGGCAGTTCATCTGGCAACATATGTGAAGGAGTCTCACAAGGGGAAAGTTGATCGCTTTCGGTTCGCTATGTCTACTTACGCTCCAACAGGACTTGAGCGCCCTGTTACACCGGATATCTGAATGCGCCAGTCAGCAAGCGCAGCTCATCTGAGACTCATTTTCGAAGGCGACACGAACCGAACTTCGTACCTAAGAACACTGTCGAACCAGTGCTTTAGCTGGTTTGTATGCTGTTGTGTGCAGCACTAACTTTCAAAATAACCAAGCTCGTCTTCATGATCATTTGAAAACAGATATACTGAGAAATCCAAATATGTCGCCTTGTTGGGTTGTCTGTGAACCAAATAGGTAACACGAAGCGTGTTTCATGACTGAGGTGAATCAAAAGTCTCCTCAGCGGATTACTTTCCCTTATTGTGACGGAAACCGTAGTATTGATCGTGAATAAAATGTTTATTTAAGCCTCAAGTCAACACCATCTCCCCTTGCAAGTGTTACTTACTGAATCAAACTGGGGGTATCCGTGCGACACTCGCACTTTCTCATACCATGTCAGTCAGTGGTTAGAGGCATGATTAGCATGGTCTTTCGGCCTTCAAGTTTGGATCTGGAACACGTAAAAGTGGCAGTGTACTTACTTCCCCTCCAAACGTCTTTACATTGCAGTCAGATTTCTTAGATTTTGTCGAGGACCCTAATCGTCCTCCTGGCTCGCTGTTAGCGCCTTGGCATTATCGCACCCTCCGTTCAACCAGTGAATACACATACGAATAATTCCACATCAAACGTCGCGTGGGGCCATCAGCCGCGCCGCCCTGCTTGGTGCACATAGCAGGGAAAACGAGTGGAAACAGGCTGCTGCTGCTTCCCTGTTTTCTTTTTCAAATACTTTCCTTTCCTCCCACCCCATTAATAACTCTCTCCCTGTAAGCCGGCCATTTGAGACGTCCGTCCTTCCTCAGTTGTGACGGTAGCGCCTGTGCGTTATCCGGCGCTGATATACTCAGGCAGATTCATCTTCAATCCTTGACACCACGTCTATCCGGCCGCTTTCACTATTTGCACTTGGAGGCAACCCGCTTTTTATCTCACACATTACTCGCTTGAAATTGATGTGTGCTGTGTATGAGAAACAAGGATTTAAGATGAAAACACAGTGTTTGAGACAACTGCTTGATCACTGTTCACTCGCTTCTTTCTGGGTACCTCTGGTGGTTCAGAGGCTGCTGCTGTATGGAGGATCCTTGCTTGCCTGGATACTCGTTAATAGTCACATAAGGGCAGTTCATCTGGCAACATATGTGAAGGAGTCTCACAAGGGGAAAGTTGATCGCTTTCGGTTCGCTATGTCTACTTACGCTCCAACAGGACTTGAGCGCCCTGTTACACCGGATATCTGAATGCGCCAGTCAGCAAGCGCAGCTCATCTGAGACTCATTTTCGAAGGCGACACGAACCGAACTTCGTACCTAAGAACACTGTCGAACCAGTGCTTTAGCTGGTTTGTATGCTGTTGTGTGCAGCACTAACTTTCAAAATAACCAAGCTCGTCTTGGTTCAAGCAGATCATAAGGTTGACGGAAACTCGGGGACTGCGCCTACCTGATGAGCCCCAAGAAGGACGAAACCTGTCGTGGCATGTCGAAGAGTTTTCAGCAACCTTTTGAGTAGCTTCCTTTATCAAGCTTGTCTGTCTTCCAGAAGCGTGCCGCCTACAAACTCAAATTCGTCACATAGTAATCAGTTGCCGATGGGGTGAATCAGTAAATGATAGTCACTCGTTCTGGATGACATTTGCGGATTCTTCCAACGCACTCATTCAGATTTCTGTCTTCGTTTTCGCGTAGGGTGCGGACAAGTTGCTTAGAAACTAAGACCGGCAAATCCGGATTCTGAGGAATTTTACAGAATCTTCTTCAAGAGTCTGTTCCAAATGCTTCGCCATCAGATGTGCATTCATGCTGAAAGGAGACTGCCGCGTTATTTCACAGTGCTGGTGGCTTTTCCTGTTGCACGGTTCTACCAGGCCTGCTCAGGCATAAGGTACCATACAAGAAGTTGTCACTGCTTGAATGCCGGAGAAATGTGCGGGCCGGTCCCGAAGATAATTTGGTCTGACAAATTATCGGACGTCAAGTGAAAGTGAGCATGCGAGCCGACCGCGAACTTGGGCTTGAAAGAGGGTCAGAAAACATGGAGTGCCTGGAGATTATATCGTTTGTTCCGTGCAAACCGCCCCCGGAAGCCGTCTGCAAGCGAGGCCATCATGGATCAAAATGGTATGACCATCTCAAACAGAGGAAAACCTCTCAACCGTTGGACCAAATAATTCAAAAACTATTTTCATGACCAGTCGCTGTCAGTTGTCTGGAGCCTGTGGCTAAAGTGGAGCCCTGGATGATGGGCCTGGAACCCCGTAAGGCTTCGGAGTTTCATGACTGCACGTGTTCTAAAGCATCACTGAGCTTCTGATCCGGTTGACCACCAATCCGCATAATTCAACGAATGGGCTAAAATTCTCAATCAACGCTTCTCTGATCTGCTGGCCGGTATTTGGTAAACTAGACTGTCCTTGACAAATTGAGAGAATAGACGATACTGCACACTTTCAAAAAAGAGCCTCGTGATGAGCAAACATAACAACAAAGGTATAAAATAGTATAATAAGTTCTCTGATTTCCGGGCGTTTGGAACTATAAAAAAGCTCTCCAGAATCTTCCGTACATGCAAGAGGTCTGCCATGTTTGTACTCTCTCCGTTTCAAAACAAACGCTGAAATGTATTGAACACCCTTTTGTTCCGATAGCTGCTGAGGAAATCCTTGTTCTGAAATACGTAGATGGTATCGTTTTCGTCTTCGAAGAAGGAAAGAAGACGCGGATTTTTTTGGATAAGTTAACTAATGTTATATCCTCCTTCGCATGCGTCACATACACAAAAACCGAGGCAGTACTTCTGAACTTGCAGTCATTTTACACGATACTTGCAATTCACGAATCTGTAAAGCTCAGGTCGCGACTTCAGTAAATTGAATCACGTGTGGTGGCAAAGAGGTATGTCCATTAATCTCAATGGAGGTATGCGGTTGTCTACAGTACGGTTTTTCGTTGCATGGCTGTGAGACTTGGCCTGTTTGAGCAGCGTAACCGAATATCTGCAGTAATCTCAATGGAGGTATGCGGTTGTCTACAGTACGGTTTTTCGTTGCATGGCTGTGAGACTTGGCCTGTTTGAGCAGCGTAACCGAGATATCTGCAGGTTCTTGAGAATGGTTGTCTCAGAACCATAGCTCTCCTCGATGGGTGTCAGCGAATCCGTAAATAGGCGGTTTGAAAGCGAGTTTTCGATTGTGCAAAAGGAACTTCCATTAAATAATGTATCCAGAACCAGAATCAGCGTTGGTTTGGTCGTGCATTGCGCGCAACGAACAATCGGTTGCCGAAGAAAATGCTGTTTTCCGTGCCCGTTTCAGAGTGTCGGAAGCAGAATGGTGGCCAACCCTTGGGTTGGCTGAGGGCCATGTAAGAGATTGCAAAATGTCTGGGTGCTCTTAATACGACTCACCTTCTAAGACGAAGACATCGTGATACTCATTGCGTCTCATTAGCTACTAATCGATGTCAGTTTCTATTCAGATTGCTTGAATGACTGTCTGGAGGTGTGGGCACGTCGGAAGGATTGTGGTAGGCTACTACTAACTCCCTCACCCGTCCCCTTCTGACCTTTTCTTCACAATGTTCCCTTCAAATAAATTCTGGTTGTGCGGCAGCGGAGCACTGAGGTTGTACTGCCAATTATTATGACAAACAAACCCATTGTATCTTGTCAAACGTTCGATAAGCCAGCTAAAAAATTGCAAAGTACGAGGAGAAATCTGCTGGGTTAAATATGATGTGTGTATGAGATTCTTCGGGAGGTTCTGGATATATGTTCTAATAACTATCGATAATCTACGGAGGAAAGTGTTGGTAGCTCATGTAGGGTAGGTAGTCGTCGGCCAAGCCAACCAGTGAAGCACGTACAAGGCTTTTCGATAAGGTAAGTCTAAATTTATGCGAAATACACAGATAGTCAAGACACGGTTGCCTTTTAACGGTTGAACGTTTTCTATGAAGAACACGCTACATTGGTTTCGCGTTCACCAAAAAGAAGCTCTCGTCTTCTATCCAAGCATTCCCTGTTGTTAACCGTATTTAACTGAAGTTTCACATATGGAAGAATGTAAAGAAATACGGTATAAGCTTTAATGCAATACACAGGGCAGAAGAAATAACGAAAACCAACCCTCGGCTACTCATTTGACCAACCTGCCTTGATCTCAAATGAACGGTTTCTCGTTTGCTGAGGAAACTGAACACTCAAGTGACCGAAAAACCGTCCAGAAAACCATACTAAGATTGTGCTTGTGATCCAGATGCAGTCCAGATATGTTCATAAGCAACAGGATCTTGTTACCTTAAGAATAATTCATTCCTTGTCCTCCCCATTAGTCACGCTCCAAAGCACCGTAAGCCGAAGAAAACACATCCACTGCTCACTGCAACGGTTAGCTGGAAAAGTAGATTGTTAGTACGGTTTTATCCCACGCAGCTAATATAGTGGCCACCACTCCCGAAGGCGACCAACCAGGTAAAGTTTGTATCTTGCTGAAGAAATAGCTTACTCAAGAGGAAGTCATTATTAGACTGAGAGAGCTGAAATCCTGATAATTTGGAGATTGAAACCTTTACATTACCAGGATTTATTATTGGAATGTATCGGCAAATTTATCGCCGAGACTAACCAGTTGTGAATCCCATATTTAAAATGAGATGGAGGTGGGAGAGCTTTATAACTAAATATGAAGTATCATTCAATTTCTCTCACAAACGACAGAACAGTTTATGCTGTTTATTCGGAAAGTGCATCTGAGACCATTTCTATGTCACCAGTATAGAGAAGACAACGATTACCTTGGATGAGGCACGAGAAAAAAGAGAAATGCAGTGCTATCTAGGTTTCACTTTCAGTAATACATTGCGGATTTACCTGGAAATTTTCGACGTAGTTCAGCAATTAAGCTATTATCTGCCTAATCAGCCTTCGAAATAATGCCTGGATAAGAAGTTCCCATTTGAGACGTTTACTTAAATGGCGTAGTAGATGTTAGACATAGTCTGAAAAATGATTTCTCTGATGTATTATCTAGTTGAGAATGTATGTTCTTAACGTTGACGCCAGCTGTTTCTAGTCCACGGCAGGCAATACGTGGCCGAAAATGGGGACCTCACTTATGCTGTAGCACTAGGTTTACGGCTTTCCTCCAAATCAACGGTTTTGAAGGTTTCACAGATTGTCAGAACAATGTTAGTTAATGCAGCGAGAGTATCATAAAACCTTATGGATAGTCAGCTGAGCTATTGCAATATTTAAAATTGTACACTCGCTTTGTACAAATTTTTATCGCAAAATACTGGGTCACATACGACTAGAAGCACCTCCTTATGTATTTCATTAATGAGCTGATGGGAAGATAGATGCCAGACCGCTATCGCAAATTCTTTACGCTGCCAGGAATCCTTTGATTAAAATATAACACAGCTGCTTCTGGAATAGTGTTTGATAGTCCACGTGCATAGGAAAGCGGGCGACAAAATATACAAACACAGTGAGTGGTCTAATTAGCCCAAATTGAGGCCTTGGGAATCCAAAACCTTCTTTAGTGTTACCATCCAGCCCTGTCATAGTGATGTAGCTCAGCACATAAGACACAACTGGTACAAAGTGAATCAAAATATAATTAATCCGATTCCACATAGTGGAGTAAATTTTACTCTGCCATTTCTTCCCTGGGCATGATGCAGTGCATATTATTTTGTCACTTCGTTGGAGTATCAGCTTCCAGATCTCATCGTAATTCTGTCACTATCCCTGTCGTTGGCATGGACTTTGCAGGATAGGGGATTTTTAACTGGTTTTGGCAAAGGTTTGCGTGGTGTTTCATGTCGGACAAAATGTGAGGTATTCATGTGTTCCAAAATGGCACCATTTCCAATAATCCCATGATGTTCCTCTGGTTCCGAGCTGGTGCCACCGGTAAAGAATGAGTCTGGCGTATAGATGTGTAAAATTTGGGGCGTGTTCGACCGTGACGGAGAATTTGAAGATGAGAGAATATCTAATTTGCTCATGCGTTTGAAGGCTCTTGGAAAAGACCTGTATCCAATAGGGCCTTTAATGAAGACGTTGGTTGATATTTCACTTAAGACGGTTAACCGTTTTCGCGGAACGGGGTTACCGTGACTCCCTGTCTTTGAAATCCGGTGACTTTCGCTGGTGGAAGATAATCTAGCAGAAAGATCATCAAATCTACTGTCTGGTGAATGTATGGATTCTAGCGGCAACTCCCGAGTGGTGTGATATTTGGCCAGCTTTTCAACCAATGGTGTTCCGGTATTTTGCAAGTACTTTATATCTTCTTGCTCTGCTGACTTTCTTTGTCTGATTCGAACCACTTTTAACTCTGCTGGGGTCAATGTTCCCAGGCAACATTTGTACTCTTGGGATCTTTTTGGACTCGAACATTTTGTCTTTGTATTGGTGGCCCATTGAGTTTTCTCCAATTTCTGATTCACTGATTTGGAGCTTCTCTCATCCTTGAGATTTACATGAGGGAAGTGAGTTCGTAGAGACTTCAGTTGTGGTTCTTCAAGCTGTATCGTGAATGTGTAGCCGCAATTTATGGTGCAGTATACGACGGGTTTTTGTATTTGCGGTATATATTGAGCGTCCCCATCGAAAACCGCTATGCCCTGGTCTAACAACATTGCGGCAAGTTCTGGGGCCTTATGCTGAACTCGCCTAGCTGGTTCGATTTGCCTTCTTACGTTGACACTATCAGTGCTGGGGACACTCGTTAGAGTGGAACACCGTAAGTTGCTATTAAAAGCGCACATAATTCCGGAACCTCTACTGACCAATTTCGAGTCTTCTGTGGTAAAACCCTCCACTAAATTATTGATGCGAGCGGCGATCTCTGCTGCTGAAACAGGAATGAAAGCCAGGTTGTTCAGATTGTCCGTCTCCACTGGAAAGGCCGCCGGATATGAACGGTTGTCAAAACTGTTTATTAGTTTAGTATTTGAAATGGAAGTATTCAGTAGACAATTCATAAGTTGACAGGAATGTTCGGGCTCTATAATAGGAGGATCCAAGATAGAATGCGGATCGGCTGATGAAGCTGGGGAATTGGGGCGTGATTTAATCTTTCGATTACTTGATTGATCGATTCTTGGTTCATATCCACTTGTCATCAATGCGTCATCGGACCGGGATGTCCGAACAAAAGCGAATTCAGAAGCATGCTGCTGAGGGGATACGAGTATCTCTCTTTTCTTAATGGCTAAACCTGGCATTTCAGAAGGTGAATAGATTTCCTTATCCCCACGGTTCAGTGAATAGTCCTCACAATGAGAAATTGAAACTAGAGTGACTTCTTCGTCATCATGTAGTTGGGAGCTCTCAAAGTTCATCGCTTTTTTCACAACGTTATCTTCGACCGAATTGGTGAAGGGCAATGTAAAAGTAGGGTGATTAACAAGCGCGTAGTCCTTGTGCACAGGAATTCCAACGTGCTGACTTGGTGGATCAGGGATTTCAGATGCTTTTATTCCAGGCAGAAAAGTTGCCTCATACAGAGTGGTCGGTTCATCTCCATCTGAATTAATGGGTGGAGAAACAAAGCCTGAATGTGTTTGTATGGATTCCAGAAAATCTTTGCAAACCAACGATACCTCTTCCTCAATGGTGCTGAGACCGTTCTCAATACATCGGTCTACTAAATTCAGGGCATTTGTCTGAATAGGGTTCTCAGTGTAAGGGACATCGCCCGTGGGCTTATTTTCGTGCGCATAATATTTTGTATACTGGTCTTCCGTATGCCAATTCAAGTGACTACCCAGGGCCGATGTGTAGTTATTGGGCTGAATTAAATCGAAGTCTGTCAATAACCGATCATAAAGCACACTTTCTCCTGCCGGGCCTTTGATATTAGGTTCATTTATTCCCAAATCATGCTCATTGATGACATCGTATTTCACAGGGTTTGGAGGAAGAACTGGATCAGATAAATCTGCAACAAAGGTGACTTCATCAGAATAGTCCCATTCATTTTGATCCGACAAAATATGGCATAATCCGAAGCTATTTTTGGGGGAGAAATCTCCGTAGGACAAAATTTCCTCAGATTCGGTGGGTTCAGTAGGCAGGTGCAAATCAGCTTCTAATAGTACGGTGAAATTATTGAATTCATCTGAAATGGCCCTCATTAGCGGGCGACTACCAGGGTAAAGTATGTCTTGCATACCTACCGACGTACGCTTCCTGCAACCCTGTCTACACATAGCGTCCTCACAGGTTATTGCCTTTTCATCAGATGCGCCACATGGAAGTTCCTCGGGGGTAACAAAAAAAGAGTCATCTTGACCCTCCATTCCATTCTGCTTAAGCAAGGCACCACTGAAGATTCCTTCAGCCTCTGGTATCCTTTGATTTGTGGAGCCATTTGTGGCCAAGGTTGCCTCGCAATCACTTTCTCCTACGTACACTTCAAGACCTAGTGGTGTCAGAAGATCAATGTCATCAAAGTAGCACACTTCAAACTTGGCTAACACACCGTTGTACAAGTCGTTCGCAGCCCCTGATGCCTTGGTTTCCGGCATCGCATAATCATCAGGCCAAACCTCTTTTCCTGCGATCCTTTCGTGTTCTGCTCTATGGAGAAATTGCTCGTTATCGCACTCCGTCAAAAGGTGATCACCAAGTTTGCTTACAGAGGTTTGGCTCTTATGCCTCTTAGTGACTGGAGCTGCATTTGGTTGTGGTTTGTTCTCATACGGCAGATCTTTGATTATCATCAGGCGTGAATCACAAAAAGATTTTAGCGGTGCTTCTGCGGGTGAACATTGGGCACACTCATACACCAACTTCAGGTCCTGTCTTTCCACCGACACAACTGAAGTCAGCCTTTCTCTTACGTCGGTAACTTGTTCATCCGGGAGTTGTTTCGAAATTTTTGGATCACGCTTATTTGGGACAAACGGAGCAGCATATTGCGCATCAATTTTCTGCAGGTCCATGGAAAGGTCATTAAACGCGTCCCTTGTACCGGGGACTTCGATTTCAACCGAATCTACTCTGGTATCCACCGATAGAGTCCTTAATCCACTCTCACCTGGTACCAATGTTACTTCACTATCTGCTAACAAAGTGCAGTCTTCTGAATGATCAATTTTGAAGTTTTCCATGGAATAAGTATTGAGTTCACTAGCGTTTACTACACTTTTCACCCCTAATGCTGAACTTTTTCCGATCAGAGCCACTCTTTTTTCGACGTTATCTTTATATTCAGATGCAGGATGGCAAACAAGCTGGGAAGAACCTTGAAACAGTCCAATAACGTCTTCAGCCAGCCAAGTGTGATACGCCAGCAAATAATTACTCAGCTCACAGGCTGCAACAGGAAAAATTTTATTGTCTTTAAGTTCTAAGTTAGCGTCACATTTCGGAAAGAACATCTGTGGTTTTGTGGATGTTTGGCCACCATAATCTTCTGATATCGACTTACACTCATCAAAATGCTCTACCTCAAATTTTTTACCAGGTAGATTACTCAAATCATCCATCTTCGTTAATTGGCCCTGGTGTTCTTTTGGAAGACCAACATTTCTTCCACCTCGTCTGTTAACGATTTTCGTATTCTTGGTTCCATCAAAAGAACTGAATGGTCTTTCTACATGATCAATACCCAGTTCAGCCGGGGTCTTCACATTTTTTCTTTTTTCCTTTGTGGGATTCGTCTCGTTTCCATTTAGTTTTCCAGAGACATCCCTACTGCTGGTCTCTGTTGATAACTTTGGATCAAGTAAATCCGGAACCATTTGGATGTCCATTAAATCGTATCCCTCATTTTGAGCAGATAATATGTGACACGGCTCACTGGTCGTGGGATATCTCTTTGGCGCCCGAGTGCCTGTATCAAGTAGATCGCACTGGTGTTCATGTTCGGGCAGACGTTGAGCGATGGGATCTTCCTCGTGCCCGTCTGCAGTATACCCTTTTAGATCGCGCGGCAATTCCACAGAGGTTGAAGACCATTCTTGTGATGGTTCTTGCACCACCCCTCTGTCGTTTGTACGCTTTAAATACCCTTCATCGGGGATCATTGTTTGGTCTTTATGTTTGGTCGCTTTAATTCTAGCCACGAAATTCGGGTGTTCAAAATGATTTCCAGTAGAAATTTTGAGGTGTTCTCCAGACATCTTTAGAACTAAGTGTTACAACTGATGCGTTTCGCCTGCTAAATATACTGCAAAATGGTTGGGAAGTAGACACTGAAGCTGCTCCTTTTCCTGTAGAAAAATAGGGGAAAACAAATTACCGGTTTCGGAAGCATAATTATTATCAGTAATGGTACGTTGGACGAGGGAACACATAAGTTTGTAGAGCCGAATGAAGGTCATTATTCCTATTCCAAAGACATTGCAACGATATTATCTATCAAACTGATAATAAACACATGTTTAACCGTTTTTTTCCTTTTTACCAACAATGGAGATTTCCTCTCGCCCTACTTTCACTGTCCCAGACGAACACAGCTATGTCCGGGAAGTCAACCAAGTTTTTTTTAAAAAAATCTGGCAATTACCGTTCATCCATTCGGTTCCGCAGTCAGGCAATGAAAATTCATGTAACTGGAGACTTTGTCAAAGTGGGATCTCCAAAATTAAGAACTTAAAATAAATTTGGCTGATTTCAAAAATATCTGCTTTTGCTGGCTAGCTTATGACCTAGCTAAGATTAATCTTCCAGACCACTGTGTTCGAACTATAAACACACGTGAAGATAAACGGTTTTGAATTGCACCTAAAGTAGGGAACTATCTGAACATGACACGACACGAGCTGTACCCACAACTGCGTGCCAAATTAACGTCGCTGATAAAATCAGTCAGTTAGATCTGCGGAGGGGACAAACTATTTTTTGCTTCAGTTTGCCTAATGCAACGGATTTTGAATATCTCAGTTTAACCAGAAAAAAATATTTACGAAAATTTCACTCAGTATATAGTTCCAGACCCGCGCACTTACAAGTATTCTATTATGTTATGAATCGGAATTTCCAAAAAAAGGGCTTCCTAAAGCAACGTTAGAATTTTTACTGTCTGTACAAGCGTAAAAATAAATTTGCCGCATTGTTAGGACTTTATGGTTATAAATCACTTTTCGTTCATTTTTATCTCTTCTCTTATGTAATCTTTCGTTCGCCAGAGCAATACGCGTGTTGCTAGTCGACAGCAGACTGTTTTTGTGGGTTGCAACGCATGCTCAACAATTAGAGATGTGAATTATTTCTGAACAGAAGTTTTGGTCACATTAGTTTAATCTCCCTGGTTTTCAACCAGATCTCATCGCACCTCCTGTTTTATATATTGGCCTAACACCACAAGGAACCCTTGGAATATTAATTCTGGTCACCTCATTACTACTAATGTGTCTATAAAATTAGAAATACTCATGAGCGAACAAATCGTTAGGGTATGGGAAAAATCACACCATAAAGATAACATCCATCAAACTACTGTTTGCTTACATGTTTGTCCTTCAAAAGTTCAACCTTCTAACTTTCCGGATAGTGGAGCTTTTGACGGACGTATATCTACACCTGCATATACATAATAATAAAATAATAATATGATAGTAATAAAATAATAATGTACATATTAAAAATCAAAACGAGATTTCTTATGAAAAAGTGATTATGCAAAGACAAACGATTCGCCTTGTACCATTCGCAATTGTGGCCGATACCGAAAAAACTCGACGAAAAATGAGTCAACGGATAAACAAAACAGGGACCTTTATTAGTGTGCTATGTCATGGGAAGGAAAAGCCCCAACACCCATGGAGTGTATTTTGTAGGTCCTACGGGAGTACTGCCCGCAAATTCAGGCCCCTCTGAAATTTACGCTTGCTAAGCCAAATTGGTGTGTCACTTCGGTGTGGCCAATCACAGACGCCGCTCAGATAGCTATAGTGTTCTACACTTAGTCGAACCTCAGTCAAGGTGTCCGCAATACTAATACTTTTACATAGTCTTGACATTTACCTGAGGGCTCAAACAATCTCCGTCCATTTCGCTAAATATCATTCTCCAATGGGTTTAAACCACAGAGACATACCAGCCTTTGGCCAATTCAAAGGTGTGTCATATTTACGGCTCAAATGGTATATGCCTGAGAGATAAAACCTGATTACCTAAATATCACTTCACGTTATATTCACGCAGATACCAAAGCCAGTCTGATACTGAAAAGCAAACACAGTGATTAACTGGATTTTTGCGATTCTTTATTAGCTGTCCCTCTGGTAGTGCTCGCCAAACTAGGTGAATCGCACAAATAGTGACCAGACATCCAACTACTGAGGATTTAGACTAACCAGCTCATTTTCGTTGAAGTAACAGCCTTCCTAACTGACGTCAACCGTGAACTTATTGGGTGCAATCAAATGCACTTATAACAATCATAACGGCCTCCATATTATTGTTTAGTCAGTCTGTGTTCCGAACCAAGTAGGACATGTGCGAGTTGTGAGGCTCATGTTTCGTCAGTCACGATGAACCGGTCTGGGCTAAGTTTCAAATTTCCTACTTCGTGCTTGTATATGCCTATGGAGGCAGCATCACAGCCTTACGCTCTGAAACATGTGTACAAGAACTAGTGAACTTTTTCGGTCTCAATTTGAGGCGATTTCAGTTTTCCTATTAGAGTGAGTTTTCAACCTATGTCACTGAGTTAAACTGGGCTCTTATTCATTCGAGACATGTTTTCAAGTTCGTTTAGTGTTTATTTGATAAGTGCGGAATACTGCGACATTTTGTTGAATATGTTTGACCTCATTCCGCGTTCTTAATTTGCAAGATATTTTTGGGTGGTTCAAATTTTCTGCAAACAACTATCCTGGTTTGTCCATAATTTGGCTCGGCTTTCTAGAATTGGAGATCAGTGAGCGTTTTTATTCTCGCTGGAGTCTGCGAGAGCCGTAGATTTTGTTCATAAATCACTGTAGTTGTATCTTTCGTTATCTTATCTGGGTGTGGTTATTCTGGTTCGGCTACTCGGCGAAGAGCAGAGCGCTGATCATACGGTTTGCTTCAAACGGAGCATGTCCATTAGGAAAAGTTGATTTAAGACCAGATTTCCCGGTATCGTAGAGCAGCTGACGAAATAGACAATTCACCTCAAGTGGCCGGCACTCACATCCATGGACGTTTTCAGGCGTGTTGGCTGTATGAATTTTCCTTTGATGAGAGAGCTGCAAGGTTATCACATCCAATATAGATTTCGTCTTGTAAGTGAAGCCAGTCTGTGTAAAAATAACTAGATTTATTGTAAAGCCTCCTACTTGCTATTTGGACTCATCAACAGAGTGCATTTTTAAAATATCCAAGAAGACTCAACACCACAATCCCCTTGCTATTAGTTGAAGTCTAAAGCGCTCAGCTACGGGTGCATCATCACAAATGTGGTGAACCCTCACATAGACAGGAATTAGCGTCTTTGTAATGTCTTTTTCTTAAGGTTGCTGAAAATCCACAGCTGGGTTGAAAGAACCAAATTAGTTTGCAAATGAGTGAGGAATTAGCGTCATTCAAAATCTTGTCTCGTCGTTCCCACGCGCGTTTCCATATACTCCAAGTAATGACTTCTCAGATTCGGAGTGCACGCATCGTATGAATCGGTTGTGCATCTGAGATGGCACTACTTCAACAAAATTATGACTGTGTAAAATCCAATTTCAATTGTACAGGTGACTTGTGACGGGTGGCTGGCTTATAAACGACACCAATCCAGCTCACCGTTTGTGTAAGACTGCCATAAGTTTTGATAGTAGAAGCTTGGTGTTTCATGGTCTTTTGAATGCCTCCCAACACTAGGAGCAATGTGACAGGGGCGCTCATCTTCATACACACCACTTAACTTGTACCATTGTTGCTCATCAATGCTATTTATTTTGATGGTCTCAAAATAAACCATGGTGCAAACCAAACGGATCAGAGAGATTGCAGTCAATCCAACAAACATGGATTATTTTAGAAATAAGACCAATCGTCACACATCCGGATCAAGTTGATTGGGTTGATTTAACACAATAGTGACGAAAGAAACAACTAACCACGAAGGCAGTTAAATTGTCATGATTTCATGTTTGGAAATGAATCCGCCTGTTCCTTTTACGGGTTACCTGAGGCAATCGCATTTGCGCTTCTTCACACTTATCTGTAATTTGCTGTGTTGAAACTTGATCCACGGTGACACAACCAGGGACCTATTAAGATTGTCCCCCCCACCGTGGTAAGACCATCAAACGACCACAGACGTAAAGGCAGTCACAATGTGTTTTGTGTCCATTACCTTAGGGTTCATGGAACTGCGGTTATTTTCACGAATAAAACTAGTCTGAACCAACCGCGCTTGTAGCCTCAGTTATTAGCAGAAAATACGGTTCTTCAACTTTTTTCTCGAGGTGCGATGAAATCTGCAGTTAAACGGCCCAAACAGCTTCATGTGTGTACGAGGGAAATGTTGCAAATCTTTGACTACATATACGAACCTGCCATGATTCATAGAGATACAGACATCATATTTAGCACCCTTGTGGATCCTGAAGAATTTGTATTCAGTTCCAGACTCCATATAGATGCACGTTACCATCTTCCCTAGTCTTCACAGTGCGCACATAGTCAGATGCACTAGGGCTCAAACTGCCCTGTGGTGGCAACGAGTACTCAGTTTGTGCCAGTAGAAATGGGACATTTCTTTTTTGGGCCCGTTTATGAAACTCTTATTACATACGGATGGGCCACGGAACGTCCCTGTGAAGTGTGGCCATGTCTACCGGTTGAAAGTAGGTGCCGCATTCTTCGTATAGCCTGACGTGTCGCAGACGTTCACTCGACAGCTGCCATTTAGAATTTAGACATTCATATATTTGGTCGTTCGTTTGTTCGCTGAGCTGGGTAATTTGATTGCAAGCGTTTCATCACCAATCGAGGTGATGTCATGTATGCGTTACTGGGGAGCGAATTTGTGCGTAGCGTTGGGTTAGTGGTTGTGCGTTGGATAGTGTTTTGTGTGTGTTAATATATGTGTTGGTAGCCGGGGATGACCTTTGACCGCGATTAGTTGCTCGGTCGGGCGGTTCAATTTGTTGTTCTGTCATCCCGTGTCCTCATTCGCCGATGCCCACGTGACCTTTGAGCTCAGGCATCCCTCGCCGTCGTAGTCTGGTCGATGTTGGAGTGACCTTTGTCCTTCCGAGTTCCGGCTTGTGATCTCTGTTGATTCGACTCCGAGGAGTTCCTTGTTTCCCCTTCTTGAGTGTTCCGGTTGAGATGTTGGTCTTTTGCACGTAGAGGTGCGTAAATTGGATCAAGTTCGATGCGCCGGTTGATCGAATCTGCTTCCAGAAATTCTCTTCCGTGTCACGTGTCTCCGTATGTCAAAATTTTCGCATTTTGCAGATTGAATTTGTGGCCTTCTTGATCCTCGTGTATAGATATCAGGGACAGGGGGTAATCCCTCCTGACAGCCGCGTTGTGTTCCTTTATCCGTGTACATAATTTCCTCCCCGTTTGTCCAACGTAGAATTTGTTGCAGTTGTTGCAGTTGATTTGGTATATCATATTGTTCAGCTTGGTTTCGTCCGGGTTGTCCTTCGGTCTAGAGATTAATTTCCTTCGAGTAGCATTCGGTTTGTGGGCCACGAAGAATCATTTTTGAGCCAATAATCTGGTTGCGAGTTCTGATATATTCTTGATGTATGGTAGGACTACCCGTCTGGTGGCTTGTTCTTGCTGTGGCTGTTGTTGAGATGTCTTCTTCTTCAAGCTTCTCTTGATAAAACTCCTTGAATATCGATTGTTTTGGAACACTCTGAATAGAAGGTTTTTATCCTTCCGTAGTTCTGTGGTGCTGCAGTGTGTCTCCACCCTCTTGAACAAGGTTTGGACGCAGCCCTTTATTGTAGTTCAGTGGATGATTGCTGTTTTAGTTCAGTATTTGATCCGTGTGAGTGTCTTTACGGTATACGCAGATTTCCAGAGTCCCATCCACCTTCCTGTTCACTAAAACGTCTAAGAATGGTAGCCGATTGTTTATTTCGAGTTCGACGCCGATTGTTTCTTTCCAGTTCGATTGTAAACTTGATATCTTCAAACGTTGTGTTGAGTAGTTCATGTGCGTCGGGGACTGAATCTCGTTTCATGATGACAAAGGTGACGTCCACTTAGCGGATCCACAGATTTGGATTGATGAACGGCAGTACCGCACGTTCTAGCCTTTGCATTACCGCCTCAGCAATAAGTCCTGATATTTGGGATCCCATTGGAGATCCCTTCAACTGTTGATATGTTTGTCCTTCGAAGGTAAAGTATGTATCCATGCCAAAGTCCAACAGTTTGCATATAGGTCCAGGTTTCATGGCTTCTGTCGTGTTTGGTATTACGAAGCAGTTCTGCTATGGTTTCCCGTGCGAGGTTGCGTTTGATTGAAGTGAACAGTGATGCGAACTCGAATGAAAGCATGACTTCATCGTCTTCTATACTGAAGTTCCGTACTTTGCGTGGGAATTGACCTGCATTTTTTATTGTGTATTCCGATCCAGAAATTAAATGTTTCTATCTCCCCCATGAGTTTTTTGCTAATTTGTAAGCTAGGGTTCCCGGAAGTGAAACGGTCAGTCTAAGTGGAGTTCCTTGTTTGTGCACCTTTGGTAGTCCGTAGAATTGTGCAATGTTGGTATCATCGGCTTTCATTTTCCATCGTTCCTGTCTGGTGTTCTCGTGTGTTGCTTCCAGTTTATTCAGCGTCGTGTTGATTCGATTGATTATGTTTGAAGTTGGATCATGATCGATTAGTTTNTGTCTTCTTCTTCAAGCTTCTCTTGATAAAAATCCTTGGATATCCATTATTCTGGAATATCCTGAATAGATAGTCTTCTTCCTTCTTCCGCAGTTCTGTGGTGCTGCAGTGTGTCTCCGCCCTCTTGAACAAGGTATGGACGCAGCTCTTCTTGTGGTTTACTGGATGATTGCTGTTGTAGTTCAGTATTTGATCTGTATGAATCTCCTTCCGGTATACGCAGGTTTCCAGAGTCCCATCCATCTTTCTGTTCACTGGAACGTCTAAGGATGGTAGTCGATTGTTTCTTTCTAGTTCGATTGTAAACTTGATATCTTCAAAAGTGATGTTGAGCAGTTCATGTGCCTCGTGTACTGAATCTCGTTTCATGATGACAAAGGTGACGTCCACTTAGCGGATCCACAGATTTGGATTGATGAACGGCAGTACCGCACGTTCTAGCCTTTGCATTACCGCCTCAGCAATAAGTCCTGATATTTGGGATCCCATTGGAGATCCCTTCAACTGTTGATATGTTTGTCCTTCGAAGGTAAAGTATGTATCCATGCCAAAGTCCAACAGTTTGCATATAGGTCCAGGTTTCATGGCTTCTGTCGTGTTTGGTATTACGAAGCAGTTCTGCTATGGTTTCCCGTGCGAGGTTGCGTTTGATTGAAGTGAACAGTGATGCGAACTCGAATGAAAGCATGACTTCATCGTCTTCTATACTGAAGTTCCGTACTTTGCGTGGGAATTGACCTGCATTTTTTATTGTGTATTCCGATCCAGAAATTAAATGTTTCTATCTCCCCCATGAGTTTTTTGCTAATTTGTAAGCTAGGGTTCCCGGAAGTGAAACGGTCAGTCTAAGTGGAGTTCCTTGTTTGTGCACCTTTGGTAGTCCGTAGAATTGTGCAATGTTGGTATCATCGGCCTTCATTTTCCATCGTTCTTGTCTGATTATCACGTGTGTTGCCTGTAGTTTCTTGAGCGTCTTGTTGATGCGAATGATGATATTTGAAGTTGGATCATGATCGATTAGTTTTTAGACCGTGGTATCGTTTAGCACTTGCTTGGCCTTTTGAATGTAATCTGTCTTGTGCATCATCGCAATGACGCGCTCTTTGTCCGCCGGTAGTATTACGATTGTTTCACCTTTCGTAGATTTGTGAGTGTGTCTCGTTCTTCTTTGGAAATCAATTGCATGTTTCTATTCCGTGTGATCGCCAGTACAGTTGTCTGTCGGATCTGTTGTTGAACCTCTTTGGACATTTCGTTTGTTTTCAGGGCGTGTTCTAAGCTGTCTAGGTAATCTTTGTAAGACGGGTCCTCGACTTTGAAGTTGAGCCCTTCCATTAGCAATTCTGGTTCGGCTGTGTTGAGTTGGTGGTCAGATAAGTTCTTGATTTAAGCGTCGTAATTGTTGTGTTAGTTGTTCCTTGAGCTTGCACATTTTTCATTCCATGGCTGTTCTACGCTTGATCTTGACCTTGTCTACTCGGCGTCCGATTGCTATTTCAAATTCTACCAAGCGCTGTGGACTAGTCTTGGCCAAACAATTTGTTTTACCCTATGTGAGTACTCTTGCGTATTTACTGAGACGATTGTGGACATCTGTTATCAATAACTTCACCATTCGTCTGCCATACTACCTTGCTGGGGCCCGCGCCTGCGGATGGTCTAGCGCAGGTCTGTGATTAGTACTGGGTGGAAGCACGTTTCTACGTAGACATTCATGGAGAAAGTGTAACTGTTCGCATTTAGAGGCTTGTCGGCAGGCGAAGTCTTCCCAGTGACGAGCTTCTTTGAGCGTTGTACGCTCAAAGCGTTGTGATGGAGCATTTGCAATCAAAATGCCCAGCTCAGCGAACAAGCGAACGACCATCTACGCTACCTGAGCTACCGATATTTTCCTCTATTCAGATATTTATCCAATCTTATCAACAGAAATGCAGACAGGAACAGCTTACAATCTGCTGGAATTAACTGGAATTAACTTAATCCCCATGTACAATCAGAGTTTACGGTTTCATTTGGATGGAGGAGTTCATCTATTATGGTGCCACCAGTAAAGTGTCTGTTAGCGTGTTTGGAGTTATGGAATGTGCTTCTTAGCTTTTTTCCTATTCCGGAAGCTTGGGGTTTAGAGTGGAAATTATCGGTGGCCGAACCAATTGCTAAAATACATCCAACTTAGATCTTCGAATTCGAAAAATACCGTGCCTGTTTCCTAAGTCGATTGTAACTCTGTCACTCTAATAGAGTCAACATAAAACTCCATGTTTAGTGAGCTGTGTTCACTAACAAACAGACAAGCAAGTGCATTTCCGGTATCCAGACAGCAAAGTTTGTACGAAGAGGAGCGAGGGAATTCACATGATTAATGAAATTACGTCAAATCAGTTAAAAGTAGCAATTTAGATCTGCCGGCGACCAGAGGAAAAAAGTTTTCTATGTTTCCGCTTGCAGTAAACCCTTAGCTTTGACTCAACCGTGCGATGTGATGAATGGCTTCATTAGCCGTCTCTAAAAACAGGGACGTTTTTAAACGCTTCGCTAGCCTGGTAAATAAATTGACTGTACTGCCTCCCTTACAGTCAGTAATTTTCCCGTCCTTGTGAAACTTTGCTTACATTGTATAGCCAACTGTTATTCAGATATGCATAGAATCTCTAGATTAAAGCTCAAAATATCTCGGGAAATACTGGGATATAGGCAGTAAACTGCATGAGTGACCGGAATAAATAATAACCTTTCCTCCGCTTTTACCTCCATGTGTATCTTATGTTGGTTAGTGACCCACAAGGACGCAAGTGTTGCAGAAAAACGCAGCAGGGAAATTCGGAAGAACATTCAAGTCAAGGTCCAGGTTTAGCAGTTGAACTGGCTGACTTAAGAAGAGTGTTGCATTCCACGGGTAGTAAGCAGTACCACCAGCAATCAGCGGTCTATCTTCAACCATATGAAAGCCACAGCTTCGGTCTGAAATTATATTCCAGGAACACTTGACGGGCTGGTTTTATTTTTCTTTGCCTGCCAACTGAGCCAACTGAAAAGGGTTTCATTTTGGTACGAGAGGTGCACTTAAAACTTTTTTAGTCATTTGTATTGAGGTATTGCGTGTGTTTATGCGGTACAGCACAAGACCAAATTCCTGAAATGTAAGCTACGTCATTCGCGGAACTGCTCATCAGTCAGCAGACGAATTGCTAAGCAATCTACGAAAACATATGAAACTCTCAAGTTTCTAACAGTCAAAATTGTCCTTATTTTGTCTATTTAGGCATCATTAGGCCCTAAAAAGGAACTATTTCACATGTCCATCCACCGATAAGTAATGTGAAACACCTCGGGGCTAATAAATTTCCGCTTAGAAAGCTATTACCGCATTGGCTAGGTGGTCTGGGAAAGTGGAAGCATGTTTGTTCTCAACGTAAATTTAAGCAGTGGACGCATAGAAAACAAAAAAAATTCAATACTGGCGCGAAAGAAAACAAGTTTGACCAGAAAATAAATACCAGTTTCATTCCAAGAACCCCACCAGTAAACTGGACAAAATATGACCTTCAGTGTTTCCAGAAGGCTATCGAAATTCGTTTTTCTTATTCTTTTAAGGTAGGTGATGTTTACCTTATTTCATGCACTTATATTTCATTTTCTCGGGTACCCGCCTGCCTCCAAAGTAAAAAACACCCAGCACAATAAAAAAGCTCTTGCACATCAATAATTAGAAGGTTTTTCTGTGCTTATCATTCCCCTACACACCACGATAGTCTTACAAGAGTAAAATTACTTGGGAACGCTTTTCATTGCGACAAGTAATTACTCGAACTGCCTCGAGTATTCTTCTTCCGATGAGTGACAAGGAAGTTGTATGCTACACAGTTACGTTCAAATGAATACATCTCCAAAAAAGTTTTACTTGGATGGACCTACTTGAAAGAGTTCTCTTCAGAGGCTTTCGCCACTAGGGTGTCCGCATAGCAACTATCAAATTTTAAAATGCTGATTGCTTCAGTTTTCGCCCGGATTTCGTGTTTGCCGAGGTTTGCTGCCAACCGGACAGAATCTGGTTCCGAATTTGTTACGTGCATTAGTCATATGGCGGGTTCGAATAAGCATTTGTTCAGTGACCTCACAGCGTAGGGTTATTTCATGTCCGAATGAGGGCATGAGCATGAGAGCTACGACACATTCCAGTACTCCTACTCCCCTACCAACATTGTTCAAAAGGGATAGGGCTAAACGTCTCGCAGCATGGCAGCTGCTCGAACGCTTACACCTCCTTGACAAAAAATTGGGTCATCTGCCGACGATTTGGTGCCTTAACGCTAATTCTACCTTCGGGTATCGCGTTGTCCTCTGCACAGCAAGGTCCGGTGTACGGTTTCGATAACCACTGTGGCATTACGCCAGATCTAATGGGCCAGGACAGACTCATGGTCTGGGCCAAGCGCCAATGAAAACGTAAGCAAGCCTTGCCGTGTAACAGGCGCAGAATGTACGGACGGGATTCAAGCTCACAGGCGTTCAGTCTTAATCCCTCAGATGGTAGCTTCGCACCATAGGCCTTTGGACAGGCACGTATGATGAATGTCTGAACCAGTGGTTCCTCTTGTACTAAATAGGATTACTATAGTAACGACCAGTTTGTACTGCAACGAGTCATTGTACTCATTAGTAGGGTAAAACTAACCTGCCTCACGACTGTCTAAACCCAGTCCACATTCCCTATTAGTGGGTGAACAATCCAAAGCTTGGTGAATTCTGCGTCACATGCTAGGGAGAGCCGACATCAGAGGATCAAATGCGAATTCGCTATGAACGTTCGGCCGCCACAAGCCAGTTATCCCGGTGATAATTTTTCCGACACCTCTTGCCTCAAACTCCGAATATCAAAATCAAACGGATCGATAGGCCTGTATTCTTAGTGAAAATCAAAATCAAGTAAACTTTTGGCCCTTCTACTCCACGCCACGTTTCTGTCCAGGCTGAACTCATCTTTGGACACCGGCGTTACCATTTAACAGATGTACCGCTCCAGTTAAACTCCCCGCCAGACGTAGTATTCAGAACGGGTCGCACATCACATCCAAACTCAAACGCAGCGACCAAAGTCACGGCTGATCTGGTGTGACAAAATTGCCGACGTCAGCAGCGAAACCGGGCATACTGGCATGTGTTTAGGACCAAAATATTGTTCCCGTTTTACTGAGTAAGCAAAGAAACGATGACAGTCTTTCGCTTGGCGTGCTCGGTATAGGTGACGGCGTCACGAATGATCTTCTCAAAGAACAACTTCAGGACACCACGTATCAGACGGGAGATGCGCTTCGCACCACCTTGGCAAGCGAGAGGGTGGATGGCCGGTTTGATGATTCCCTGGATGTTAGCCCTTGTGGAGGCGTTTTGCTCCTCCTTTCCCGAGTCCTTTCCACCCTGACCAGGCCCAGACATGATGATGGGTTGCTACAGGCAAGACCGCAACGCGAAGACCCGAAGCCCTGCAATAGTCACCTGGATGACACCAGCAAACGTGCATTCGGAATGATTTCAGGTGATCACATCCAACGATACAACTGACAAAATGGAATCCCAAACCTTGATTTAATATAGAATGCACCCGGGCTTCCCATAAAAGGCTATTAACACTTCCTAACATTTCTTTCAGCACGTAACACATAAAAAAATTATTACCGATAGCCCAGATAAAAAAGGCTAAAAAAGGCTAAAAAAAGGCTAAAAAAAAGGCTAAAAAAAGGCTAAAAAGGTTCAAGACCGTTGAGCGACCGCGCAAAGTAGAAGACTATTTGAATTGTCTCACATCTTACTATGTTAGTCCTAGTAAATTGTGTCTCTGACTAACCTTTTGCAGATATGCATGTGATCTGTTGTAGAAAATTTCCATAAATATCTCTGCAATTACCCACATTAACATGCTGATTTGTAAACTTTGAGCATATATATTTTCGGGACCGATACAGTCAGACTTCATAGTGCAATTACTTGCCTCATCAGATTACGCGAAGCTGCAGGCAATACCCTCTGGGTTTGCGGAGACGAAGCTACTTTTAAGGAATAGTGAAATCCTCAGGCAGGTCACAATCAATTTCACCCCATCTAGGTACTCGTAAATCAAGCATCGTCCCCGGGTGTCCATCAAAGTTATTTCGCAACCTTACATCATATTTTATGTTTATACACTCGTTTGCAAATTGCGCTGATGATAATGTTAGACTTGACTGAATTTCGGAGACCTTTGCGACTATGCGAATTTGGACTAAATTTACCGAACGTTGAAGTATCTTTTTAGGTTTTGCCAGATACGCACATTTGTAAACTGATTCCTTTTAAACGGGGGGCCCATCTAAATCCCAGCTGAATCTCGATTTGCTAGGAATGTCCGTGATCGGTTTCGAGCTTCTTACGGCTCACCAGATAGTTTCAATCCCTGCGTACCTGTGAGCTTCATATTCTACTTGAACCTATATTGTACACAAATCTCCATATAAATCCATTTGCGGACCAGTTTGATTTTAGGTGATACCTGATCAAAGCTCAGCTGAATCTCTTGTTTGTGATATCCTTTATTTGTCCGTCATACTATTATATGATGATTGCGGTTTCGGTTGTTCAGGATTCCAATGCCGCCCAGTATTTTAGTGATCCCAAATCGACATTTTTCATACAAACATACATACTACATTTTAAAATAATTTTCAATCACGACTGAGTAAATGTAATTTAGCTGCCCGAAATACGGTTGTCTTTTATTTTCATTTTTTTTCAGATCTGGCTTGTATTTTTTGGTGATGCTAGTTACATTTTTTATGCTTTAGGACGTCAAATAAAACAAAATCACCTTGAAGGTAGAACCGGTAAAGCCGTTTTACTTCAAGCGCCGTATTCACAGACCATGTATGGAGTAATTGTAAGGCCAAATAGGAGTTCTGAAGTGCCTTTTTACGCAGTGAGCCACAAAGGTTTCACCTATTTACGGGCTTCCTGTTCTACAGGAGCATAAGTTTTTTGGTCACTTCAGGTTATACACAGTTATCAACAGAAGGAAACAAGTCCAAACAAGACTTCTAGTACAACCCATTACTGAGGAATATGACGAAAGCTTTTAGGATAACGGATGAGATGGGGGATGTACATTTGAGTGGTTGATTTTCACTTTGTAGCTCACTCACCTGAAGTGAGCACTGCAGTCAATAAGTATTTTCCAATTGACCATTATGAGAATTCTCAAGAAACTCACCCTGAGAATATCTGGATATGTAATTGCCGCATATAGGGTCGATACTTTCAAGTAGACATTTTGCTTTTCGAGTCACGTCTACCGATTAAATGTACCAATATTTAAATAATTTAGGTAAAACCACGAGTGTAACGGTAAATACTACTGACGAGGCATGCGAGCAGCATGTTTTCTCGTAAATCAGCATCACGTCTCTTAAAAAGTTGGATTTATCAGGGACTTCGTGGAATCAGTTTGTAGCATTTGTTTGGATTTGAGTGATAGTAAATGATTATCCAGTAAAGTTCAGGAATACGCGTTCGAGGAGAAAGCAGATACCCAGTTTTTATGAACAAGATGCATATGAGAGCTTTGTTTCCCTCTCTAATAGACTTTAATTGTTCAGTTGGTGTTCTCCGATAAATAGCTCCTCAGCGAAGGCCTTCTTCCTTTCACTAGTATATCTTGGATCAACTTCAATGGTAACAGAATTTGTATCGCGATTGGCTTGTCATCATCCTGTCCGAGTGTGATTTGTGAATCAGTGTCAGCACTTCGAATGCTCATGGATTCAAATTTTTTACAATGAAGGCGAATGATAAAGCAGCGTTGGGTTTGCATGAATGGATTTTTGAAAATTTGCCATTTCAAGATATATACTTGCTATAGTGACATCCAAAGTTTGAACAACCAGCACTTGACAGAAAATTTATTAGCAGCCAAGTTGTAAAAGTAAAAATATCATTGATGTTGAGTGAACTGATTCCTGCCATCTAGTCAGTGCTCCCTGTTCCACCAGAAAATCTGACCAGCAAGGACATTATCGCATTTAAGCGAAATCAGTATGAATCCGACTGTCATAAAATCTAACCTCCCGACTCTAGGAAGTAGCTATTAATGAACGAATAAAGCATAATTGACTTTTTAAAAGCGGACAAAGAGCAATTCACTCTGATGGTGGCGTGTTTCGGACGTCCTGGCAAAAGGGCTAATCAGTCGGCGCAACTAGGAGAGATACTGGATCGTAGATTGACTCACCGGGCAAGCCAACCACAACACGTGAGCATGAACACTTTCGCTTTTGTAAACTTCAAATTTCACGAGTGTCTAACGTAGTCTGCTAAAGTGGTCTTATTAGTTCTTCACTTTCCGTGTCCTGAGTGCTGGTTGCGCGACGATTGCAAATCGATGACGAAATGTTCACTCCCATAGTCAGCTGTTTTTGGCTCAATGCTGGGGATGCAATGTCAGTCAGGCAACTTTAGGAAACTCACGTGTGGTAAATAATCGGAATGCCTGTTCACTAAATGGCAGTCGTCTGATCAACAGCATACCAGTAGTGACACTATGGTAGGAAGTCTCAGGATATAGAATTAGTGAATATGTGAAGTGAACCCATTCGTGTCAGATAAAGTGTTTAATTCGTACAGTTTTGCTGGGGTCTGAACCCTTTTGTTATTCAGTATACATCGACTTCAAGGCAGAGAATATTCTGGGTCTGTGGACAAGGTTGAGTATTCCCCACTTGTCTTTGCTAACCTAAAGTTCAACCAGCTAAAAATACCACTGCTACGGACTGATCAGACTTGATCTTCTCTCAATAAGTTTCCGCTGACAGGTTTTTAAAAAGAGGACACTTTCCCTCCACGAGGGAGAATTTTTCACTAATCATTAGCCTTTGGGCTGCACGGCTGTAATCCGCCCCAGTTTTGTGTTCATTTTCGCAATGTATCTTCTAACGGGAGCACTTGTAAAATGCATGCGACAAACATGAGTATATTTTTTGGACATGGGTTTTATTAATGGATGAAAATCACTGTAGGTCTATGATAATGAAATATTTCTTCCGGAACTGTTGCGCTCATCACTGTTGTGCCCATTACGGGTATTCCTTACTGCACTTTTGCTGATGTTGGGTGCCAAACCGATGCAAAACTTGTACCGTGATTTCTTCATGGGGACAAATTTGTAGGACGCTCTCATCGCTCATCAATAATTTTATTTTAGTTCATCAAACATATAAGAATGTTTTAATTTTTACGTTGATTTTCCTACAAACCATGATTGAAAGATTTCAGTTTGGTAGATGATATTGATATTTATCGCATTGTTGAATGTTTCGTCAAATAAGCCCAATTTATTTCTACTGATAAAGTTTCATTCTGGTACTTGCTATTTTCTTCAAGCTTGCTATCATCGCTTATGCTTTATCCTAGTGAGTAGGCAGTAGATATTTTTGTTCTTAGCAACGTGAATATCTTGTGGAAAGCCATGTTATTTTCCGACGGCAATATCAAGGACTCAAGAATGGCTAACATACGCCCAACCGGTTTTCGCCTGATTATTGTCCAGTATATTATTTCACTGACACAATAATTATACTTTTGCTCAGAACTTAAGAAAATGGTGAACTTGATGCCGCAATACAGCCTTTCTGCCGTCAAACGAAGTGACATGAAATAAACTTTCATTTGAGCACTGTGAGGCGTACCTAGCTGGACTGGAAATCAGTTTACGTGTGGGTGCACGTTATTGCCTCTTGAGTTCTTGGGACTAAGCAGATTAGATTAGCTTCATTTGAAACTTTTTGATTGATTTAGCTATTCAACAAGTGGAAACGTAACGAAGTGGTTGAGTCATGTCAGTCTTGTTTGGAAAACTGTGCGTGCATATATTCCTTGTATTATATGGTGTCTGTGTAAAAGCGGTCCAGCTGTGAGCCCGGGGTGGTCTGTCATCCGGTGTCGGAATGCCATGCTCCAATTTACAATGGTGCACCGGTAACATAATGGGGATTGCGGCGTTTGCACCAAACCACCAAGTTCAACTGGAAAACCAGCCTGACTTTATGTTACTAAGGTATCGACGTCTTCAAAAACAGTATGCCCACACAAGAGGGACTACATGAGCGGGATTTTGTTTATTAGGACTAACGGATGACGGTGAATTTCCATCAAGTTCATTTTTCACATTTCAAAGTTGCGGTGAACGCAAAGCCAAGGGTTTATAAAACGCGCGCGGAATGTCCTGTATTCGCCATCGAACAAGATCTTCAAGCCCAGGTTTGAAGCACGTTCGAAAGAGATTCTTTACAACCGAAGCTGGCCAAGCCAGAAAGCGGGTAAATGCTATACTTACTGGCTTTCAGTATAGCGGCATCTACGAAATTTTGGTCTAAACTAGGATAGGGTCCTTTGTAATGTACTACTCATCAGGTTGCTGAAAATCCGTCGACAGCCCATGACCGGTTTCGCCCTATTTGTGGCTCATCATGTAGGCGCACTCCCCGGGTTTCCGTCAACCCTATGTTCTACTTGAAACCAAATTGCACGAAATTAGCAAACACACACTCATTTGCAAACTAATTTGTTTTTTTTTTCGAGAGACTCACCTGGAATTCAGCTTAATCTCTCGTTTGTGATGTTCTCAGTAGGACTGTGCCTACCTGATGAGCCCTAAAAGGGACGAAACGGTTCGTGAGCTGTCGACGGATTTTCAGTAACCTTATGAGTAGTGCATTAAAAAGATACATGTATCGCGATATCTCGAATATCGTAGCGACTGAAACATGAGGCGTCCTGATGCAGCACATTCAGTTGCCTGAGAACATCACAAACGAGAGAATGAGCTGGGTTCCAGGTTCTCGAGAAAACAAATTAGTTTGTAAGTGACTGTATATTCGCTAGGATAGGTTCCGTTTGGTTCATTTGTTCTTACGGCTTGCTTGTAGATTAGGTGTACCTGCTGAGGTTATACACATAGTAGAGTCCAACTAAATCACATCGACAACTATCTTGGGATGGCGTAGGTAGCTGGAAGCGGTGGACGTCCCCAGCACCTCACTTCCACCACTGAATCCTAAGGAAGATGCTGCTGGCTAAATGAAATCTGTAAGTGACGAGGGTGAGCTAAAACAGTTAGGAATCAGCCTCTTTGTAATAGCGCAACGTGGATAATTAGCGTAAACTGTGGGGGAATTTAAATTTGATCCTTCTGAAAACTAATCGGTGTTTCATGCTAATGGTGTTTATTTCAAGTTTCTAAACCACAGAAGATGGAGAGCAAAACAGTGTTAATATGCTGGTTGTTCTCCCCCAAATCTTTACGCCATGATCGATATTTTATGGCTATGCATTCACAATAATTTTACGTATGCATTTTTGAAAGGATTCGCGTGATATACTGTTTATCGGCTGGCCTCATGTCATATGGTGGCATCGCTTCTAATGATTTGTAATCTTTAAGCTATACTTGTTTACAGAATGGAACAGCGTTGTTCCCACATGGTTGCTTAACATTTTTGGCGGAAGCTTCCTGAGGAACTTCCAGCCGAGATAACCATATGCGTGCTGTGGATACTCGCGTAGTCGAAGTTTGAATAGCTAAATGTTCTTGGACATAATATGGATGCACCAAAATTTCATGTTAATTCAGCAAATCATTATTGAATACCTAATTTTTCTTGAAGATTCAATGCACTGGGTCCATTGTCTTGAACGCCCTTTAGTGACCACCTTAGGCAATTGTGTCGCTCTCAGTGGCTTTTTATTTTTCTAGGTTTCATCTCAGCTTTCTTCTGTTGTTGGAAGTTACCCTCTGATGTGGAATTCCTGNGGTTTCCATCTCAGCTTCTTCTGTTGTTGGAAGTTACCCTCTGATGTGGCATTCCTGAGCAATAAGTAAAAGGCGCATTTTGACAATAGCTCACCAAACCTCTTTTCTATTTCATATTCTCCTCTGCTAGTTACCGATAAAAATGTTTTGTGGCCTGTTTTGTCCATCCCACCCGTCTTACGGCTTCCCACGATAACGATTTATAATGTTTAGTGATTTGACCGAGTGGCGAAAATGAATTTCAGCGGCATTTCAAACCCATTTTGCCGTATTTGTGAGACTATTCAACAAAAACTAAAAGTGATTGGACAGAATGAATTTACAAATGACTATTACTCAATTGGCTGGCGGGATTTTAATGAGTTGCCTAATGCGTGTTTGGGTCCACATTTTGGTTTCTTCTAAAAATTGTTTTCGGACGCATTAGGAAATCAGAATTATATTTGAGGCCATGAATGAACCCACTCGATTGGTTATGTAGTGATTCACAATATTTCTCAGTGGAAAATGCAAGCCGTTCAAGTAGAAAGTAGTTGACAGATCTTACAGAAAAATGCAAAGTTTGTTTTTAATGATTGGCGGAGGATGTGTGCGATGGAAAGTTGAAGTTTTTTGATAAAACTCCATCTCGTAAGTATCCGAACAAAGCAAACCGACCCGAAAATTTGCCAATTTTTGTGGCTATTTTAGACTGTATTTCAGGTTCATCATCAATTAACAAATCGTAGTGGCTTTTATACGCGTCTGGCTTGGTCTGGTGCCCGAATTTCAGGCACCGTCATAAGCACCAAACTCTTGACCCATTAATTTCACTAAGAGTCGGCGTAAAATAAGTCAATCGAAATATAGTTTTGGCACACGGAGAAACAGTGACAGCGAAATCTAGGATTCAACGGGGTATTCGACCGTTTGACAGCAATAGAATATGACCGCCCAATTGTGAAGCTCGAGTTTGACATCTAAATAGAAGGAACACTGAAAAACTTTTGTATCTTACACTATCACACGACTACCTGCATGAAGTATGACAAGAAATAAGTTATATTTTTCCTTGGTTTCGCTGCTTATATGATGATGGTCATAATACTATCTGTGGCTTTTGTTCGAAACCGCACATTGTAGTTCTAAAGCAACATAAGTCGAAAACCACTTGGCAGGAAAAGATAGGTGAATAAATGGGAGCTCTGCACTGTGATGTTACTTATTAATTGAAGCCGCCCATTCGGTACTTTGGTGAGCTAAAAACCTTTTTTTCATATTGAAACTGGCCAGATAGATCTGCGAAAATGCCAGTTGGAATGAGTTGGTGACAGATTGTTGGCCCCAAATTACGTACTCTCTAGAGTCCTTACAACTATGTTCTCAAAGACAGTGCAGAAATTTTCATTTTGTAATTATTCGTAATTGTGTTCTTGAAATGCTTTTCTACTTTTTAAACAATGCGTAAATGGGTGTTAATGATTTGAACAATATTGAGTTAGCCTTAGTGGTAACCAAGTTTGGTTCTTCTGAAAAACCCTCTTTTGCTTGTGAACAATGGACGTCAGAAAAAACTCCATTCATTCGACAAAGGCCATATGATCCCTAAGTTATGCGCACAACTGAGTTCATCGAAGATGTTTAGGACATTATGGTTGATCAGCGGCTGCACCATTACACCACATAGTTGTCGAATCTCTCCGACAGAAACAATTGCTCATGACACAAAAGAATGTCTCGGAAGAACATTTTGTGCAATAAGCACTGTCGATTGATTGAGTTGCTGCTCAATTTTCACAAGTATGCATTGAAGTGAGCGCAGCTGCCTACACGCATTGACCAATACCTGAAATGGTGGACCCGTTTCCACTATCAATGGGATTAAATTACTCAAGTTCGAGAACTCGTATTGATAGTTGAACAAAAATTAATTAGGCCCACACAAAAAACGTTCTTCAAAGTATTTGAAGGACTTCATCCCGATTTCACAGAGGTTTAGTGTGCATTCCAACTTGTTCATTTCCTCTAAATAGAAGGGGACCACATTTGTGCCTGAGCGGCTTCTTGTTGTCCCAAACATTTCTGTTTGATCGATATTTACTCAGCTGTTTCCCTCTGTTTCCAGAAGATATAAAAAACGTCCTACAAGCCAAAATTTGGAGGACACTTTTCTCTCCTTTTTTGCCAAGCAAGTGATTTTACAAAAATACGGCTTAATTTAGACACTCTGTTGTCCACAATACAACCGCAGTCCTTATATTGCGTGTCGGTATAAAGACCACCGGCTGATATAAATGTGAATATGCGTCAGGCCATCATTATGAGCTTTATATCTATATTCAGCGCGAACCGCATGCTTTGTGAGTCTGTTATTTGTAAAATTACCCGGTAGGTTCTTGCGCATATTTCTAACAGTATTATTTGAAACAAGGATTCAAGAGGATGGAGCTTAGTGGCGTAGTGAGCTCGAACTTGTTCTACCATCATCCGACATGAAACATTTAAATCGGATTGGGAATGTGAGATAAAGCTGAAGTCAGACCGAACCTCGAAGCTCATTGAAAACACTTGTGTCCTCAAGAGCGCAAAGCTTATGTCCACTGTAGTAGCCAGTTGCCTGTAATAAGCATACATTAGGCTCTTCGCTCCCTATATTAAAATTGAACAGGTTTGGCAACCTTGTTAATTTGGTGCCTGATACAAATGTCACATGGATATCATGGATATGCGTTTCCACCAACAAACCGTCGTTCATGTTCTTATAAGTTAACGTTTGGACGGTTAAAACTGCGGATAAACCGGACGCCGCGTTGGACTTACATTGCTCCGAGTACGTTTGCTGCACACTAAAGACGGTTTTCGGTCAGCTGAATGCTTCAGGAACGTATTGATTTTTTTGCTTACATCCGCAAGACTCTAGAGAACTCAGATGGTGGATGCCATAGTGTGTCACTGTGAGTATGCAAGCATGTCAGCTTGACAATGAAATACCAGACAAAATGTGTGATGGATGGTAAGCAGCAGCAAGCAAACATTGAGTTAGCGGCCTCCAGTCGTACAACTAGATGTGGGGAAAATCGATTACACATATCTCCATGATTCGTTTCGCATTTGAATTTATCATTAGTGCAGGTTGATTAGGGCAAGAAAATTTATTGACCGAGGTATGCTCACTCTAAAGAATCCCATTTATACAGATTCAACTGGTCGCACGTTCCTTTACTTTCCAGTGTTAATCTATGCACATTGTAAAAAGCTAACTAATCGTCTTCAAATTATGCTTTGTCCACACAACGAATGCTTATTGCTGACAGTGTTAGTTCCGTCATTTTGACACGAATTCTCGACTAGCTGCAAATGGAAAGCTGCAGTAATTACAAAAGAATAGTCAAAATAAGTAAGGTATCGTCGTCTTGCTATAAAATATTGACTGAAATGTTCCAGGTTCAGTCACCTAAACACAACAGATTTGTACAGAACAACACTCTGAATCTCTTGCAGGAAGGGAAATTTAACCATTGGCACGTTGGTTTGAGGCTTTAAAAATTAGAAAAGAACAGTGTGGGCTTCACTTGACACACTAGGGCATTGAATTACATCTACGAATCTTTTTCTATGGTTGAAACAAGGCATGTATGTCATCACTCTTATATACAGATGCACCTACAGAATGTTTGGTTTTCCGAAGCGACCCTCCGCATTTTTTCCTATGCTTACTATTCGATAAGTGCTCTTGGGCATTTAGTTCATCGTCCCTTTTGGGAGTCTTTTTCTCCAGTTTTGACTTTTTCTTTAGTAATTTGCTAGAATTAACTTTCGTCCAATGCTGAAGACATTTGGAAAACGGCAATGGATCTACCACAAGTTTGGCTAGAGTGCTTTGAGCATTTGGTTAGATCTTGTCTCTGTCTCACCATTGTAACCTAGTTGAATAACAATTTCCAGCACTCAAGTTCATCGACTAAAACTAAAAGACGGATGGTGAGAAGAAATAAGGCCTGGAAGCTGTTTTTTCACGCTCAGGTCCGGTGTAGTGACTCCGGCAAATTAACTGTGCTTATGGATGAGGGATATAAGGAGAACGAAGATACAGCAAGACATACAAGAAGAAAGCTGTCCCTGACAGCGTACGAGTAAAAGAATGCTAGAGTAACCTTTGGGGGGAAGTATACCGTAAACAGAACGGATTGTACTGTGAAACCAAAGTAATGAATATAAAAGAATGCTCCCTAATCCGCAGACATTTGATGACCTTAACGAATTAGGATAGCGGAAGTCACAGGAATACGTTTGACCAAATGGCTGAATTGCATAGACATGAACACTTATATTTAGATGGCCTAATTTAATTTTTACTCCACGGAGGAATTCGAAAGTAGCCGTTTTAATAATATACATAAAGGGAGATAAAAAATCTCAAAAATTTCAAGCGCGCTTATTTCATGATGAACAACACAATGATGATCAGTCAGTAAACTTGAATACTGGACATCGCAATACCAGTATAACGGCATGTACAATTTGTCTGACCTACCAAATCTTGTATTTTTTGTTCGCACTTGTCAGCAATTCCGTGACTTCATCGCTCAATGTGCAACCAAGCAACTGAACACAACCTGTGATACATTCAGTGTGTATCTGTTCAACGCTGTATTGAACGCTGGTGGTACAATGAAAATCAACCTGTCACAAATGAGAAATGCCACATGTGACTCAGGTCCTTCACCAGCAAGACGATGTCCATCATCGAATAGCGGATTGGTCTTATCACAGTGTTGCCACATTCACCGCATAGCTAGAGTACCGCCTTGCCCATGTGTTCTGCGGAGGAACTAATTCGCATATGATCAGCAAGAGGCTGGCATATCATCTTAATTGTTGTTTGCCCTTATGTAGTATCATGCTATCATCTGACGTGTCGCAATCCTATTCATCCGAACCTATCTGATATGCACCTGATCAGCACAGCAAAAGTACTGGAAGACACTTTAAATGATCCATGGATATTTATTGCAAAAATTGCTGAGTATATCAGTACGAAGAGATGTTGGCTATGCTAGTTTCTACATGAAATGCACGTTGTATATTAATGATCACTTGTTTTAAGTTTGAGTGGATGGAAGTAATGCTTCTTTGCATTTGTTTCAAATGTTTAGAGTGGCAAACTGTTTGGAATATCGCAACTTGTTCATACGGCCCAGAGCGCATCTACTTATTCAATGTTTACCGGTCGAAATATCTGTCAAATTTTGTTAGAAAGTGGAGTCAGTCTACAGACTCAAAAGGATAATGAACATCCAAACTACGGTTTTAATGATTTCATTTCACGTGGTAAAATATACGGATGAAGATTACGACTATGTATGTACGACTATATATATATATATATATATATATATATTACGGAGCCAACTAGCAACGAGTTTCGTTGATTAGCGTAATTGGTCAGCATACGATAACCAGTTAAATGTCACTACCAGCAACAACGTCTTAGAGAGGATGCGCATGACGTTTTTGAACCACTGATGTACTGGGGAGCTTAAGCCATAAAGCCACGGTGGAAAGAATACCCCTCATTTGACAAACAATCTGCACCAAATGGCTCCGATTTATACAAAACTTGTTATCCACAAGTTGCTATAAATGATGCTCGGGAACAGATAGGCCAGTCTATCCTCATGAAGGTTTCCTAACATCAGATTCCACAAAGCATAGCGCGCACATTTTACCGTTTAGTTGCCCGTTTACGAATAGGTCGAGAACCAAGTATTTGGGATCACATGCCTGAAGATATTCAGCGCACGAGGTTTTGCATAGCGAACAATAAAGATACACTTGATCAGATTCCTGGCGTTCCCTTTCCGAGTGGCTTATTTCCACTGTCACGCAGATTCTGAAAATTAGTTGTATGCTTCCTTCGTAGTGTTTTGTTAAGACCCTAAATGAAGAACGTTTATGATTCCTATGGCAAAAGGTCACGCGTTTCAAATGACTAGAATGATTAGGCGGAACCCAGCGGTTAACCCGCAACTATTCGAAACACTCTTATGTCTTCCCACTTATACAATAACATATTTATTGCTGGGCGATCACAAATGTTGCTAATTCTGCCTGGAGATTGGTCAACTGGATGGAACTTACAATTATTTTAGGTCCTTGTGAATTGTATTTTGAGGCTTGAGCCACCAAATTGAGGGATACTGCACAAACGCATGTACCACAGAAAGACTAGTGTGCCAGAACTGGTCGACAATGCACCTGTTATATCCAGTCACAGTGTGCTTCGTTTGTGTCCACAGTTCTGCCGCGAAAAGCGCGCCTAGTTCTGAAGGATGCTGTGGCTCTGAGTTTGCAAGAACGGGATGGTGTTCTGTACGTAAATTCAATGGCTGTGCGCTTGGGGTTTGAAACGAAAACTGTCTAGGGAGCAATGAGTTTAAAAAATGCCTCGCCATCCGCTCGAAAGTTTCATCCTATTACTTTTGTCCTTAGAAGTATAAATTTTGATTCGGAGGGCTTTGAAGCAAACTATAAACGATATGGCAAGAAAAAGCTTTGAAGTTCCCCGCAGCACAGTCACTTCCGGCATAAGTGGAAGACAGGAACAGGTGACTTTTGTTTAAAAACATGCACCGGTTAGTAGTGCTGCTGAACAATCCAGTCAAAGAGTTTGGTCACTGCCTTTGAACTTGAAGCTAAACGGATATGCTGTGGCAAGCCATGGATGCTCTCTCGCTTCCCGAATAACTGAGGAAACATTTTCACTTTGAGTTAGACCTAATATTTATTGAAAATCCCCTGAATCCGCTTCTTGATGGATAGGTTCTGAAGAGTTCATTTTAGAGTCTTCCGTCATCCAGCAGATTTTAATGCCCCCTACATAACTTATTGCACACACGGGTAGGCAAGGTAAAAAACGCTCTCCTGCAAACGGAAATCGTTGTGAATCATTTGACAGAATAAGGATCATAGTCAAACCGGAAGCATGAGCACATCATCTGAGAAAGAAAATGAGTATAAGGTGTTGGGGCGAAAAGCATCATAAGGATAATTTAAAGAAAGATTAGTGTTGTTCGTACTTTTTTTCAAGGCTTGAGTATTGGTAGTCCACTCATGATAGCAGGAGGCCTTCATTCCACCCAAAGTTTCCGATTAAATAGGCTGACCATAAAAGCTGTTGGGAAGATTGCGGAGCTCACAATTTTATTGACAGCGATGATGGTGATGCGCTTTGGTGAGCTAGTACAACCGAACACCACTGTTATAATATTTATAGCCGTAGACTTGAGAACGATCTGGTCTGCGTTCACATCCAGATTTGAGGCAGAATATTTTAATACCAGATAAAGTATGTATAAAAAAGCCGGCAAAGGCCTCATCAGACGTAACATATACCAACCTAGGGGAGTGGTTTCTGTCCTTTCCCACACGTGAATACCCTTGAGGCAGTTTACAATGATTTACAGTATACGTGCTCCTTAGCGAAATGCGCTCATTTGCAAACGAATTTGGTTTTGCGACAGAACCACCTGGAACCTAGCTGAATCCCTCGTGTATAAGCACCAAGAAGGCGAACCCGGTCGTGGTCTGTCGAAGAACTTTCGTAAACCTTATGAGTAGTGTATTGAGTCTCTAGCTGCTCCTTTTATTCCGAAATTCTTTGGGGATATAGGCAGCAATATGGCTAAATTTAGTAAATAAATATTTATAATGGTCCGGTATTTAGAGTGTCCTGTTACTGATAACGTATTTCGTGACAGACGTGATTGGCGATGTCGAAATGATTCATGAGCCTTCATAAGAAATGAACATGTTACCAAGAATGTAGATGAGCTGCTTCGATCGCCAGATATCTCGTTCATTATAGTGTTTTTTGTACGAATTCCATTCATACAACGGGTCAGGTTTTGTGGAGCGGCAGTATGTTCGATATTGTCTTGATTTCTTTCATAAATATTACCAACTTCTCTGTTTGTTCCTCAGGACCGGAAACCTGGGGCACTATATTATCAGCGACTACCAATAAACCAGTATGGCCCCTGTGCCAAATTGGGCACCAGCAATCGCCAATTGACATACAAACTGAACGACTGCTCTTTGATCACACGTTGAAAACATTCAGAATAATCGGGAGTGATGAACAGGTGAGATCTTATTTGTATCTCACAGCGGATTTCATTTGTGTTCTGAAATTCAGGGACACATTGTGACTCAGGGAATTAACAGTGCAGTAAAGGAAATACGTATACCAAAGGCTTAGGATTTCCCTTTTATAGGACAAAACAGGGAATTGGAACCCATTAATTGAATCTTTCGTTAGGTTTTGAGTCATTCTAATCTGAAAGCAAATGGGTCATTGTGGTGGATATTAATCTATCACGTTTGAGGCCTGAACTATGTGAAACGTGTGCATGGTCATATGCCGAACAACTGCTAACTCGAGACAATTTATTAGCTGTTGATTAAAAGCTAGTTGACCTATTGAAGGAAATTAGAAGTCGGTCTGGAAAATCTATATCGCCACACGATGGGATATCATCAACCACCAAAGCGTGCCTCATCTGGGGAGGAAAATTGTGAATGCCAGTGAAAGCCAATTGGACGAAGAGCTCAAATACCACCTGCTTCAAAGCAAAATATCATAACTCTTACGATCAATTATATGAAGTGTTGAATACAGGTGTTTGCTAACATATTCCTCAGAAGTTACCAAATACAGAACTGTCACAGACTGGATGGTTTTCGAGGACAAAGATGATGAATGCTTCCTCTAAAAGACGCGCTCAATCAAGAAAGAATATGCATAAGTGGGCACACTGCCTTCTCTGAGATCCTCGGTCACCACTTTCTTTAGAATGGCGCAAATTTGAATCCTCTTCATAGTTGCTATATGAAGAGTACGAGTACGCCATCTTACTGGCTGCATGGCCACATTATGCTCAACACTGAAGCGTCTAAAGATGCTCTTTTGGTCCACGATTTAGATGTCAAATTCCTCTGCAGAGTAAGCAGAAGTACTCGTATTTCCCTGACCGAGGGCTGAAACTAAGTTCTTTTTGCAGGTAACCTACCTAGGGGATTTGTGTAGTTCCCGAATATCCGGATCCTATAGTCTTCAGAAAAGGTGAGCTTTCAAGAGGATTCAGAGTGCAATCTTTACTGAGTTTATAGAATTCTTACCGTTTCCTTCCTTTGTAGTTAGAATTCATCGTCCAGAATGTGGGTCAGGACCTTCAACTTTCATTCTTGTCAAATCAAGTCTTTCTCACCGGAGGTCCCCTGTCCTATTATTACCAGATCTTTTCTGCCCGTATCAAATTCGGTTCAGCGTCTTCCAAAGGATCTGATCACAGAATCGATGGGCGTTCTTCACCAGGAGAGGTATGAAAAGTTGGCGTATCTGATCAACCTATAAATACAGGTTATAGTTAACTAAAAGTTCGCAGACACCTTCTGTTAGATGAAATCCCCATTCCCATGAGCAGTCAAAGAAACGGGATGTGTTTCAGCTGCGGGTGTCGTTCTGTGTTTCAAAACACGCAATCAGACCACTTTTAAGCATGCTACTCAAAGCTAGACTATCTAAACCAGATAAGGGTATTTGCCTCAGCCATTGAACAAAATCAAGATAAATCTCACAAATGATGTTCCCTTTAAACTGCATTCTTTGAGGTAAAAATATGTATAGTGCGATTACGGAGACTGCTGACTGATGAGGAAACATGTTCAACCATATTACCCACACTATGCCCTTGTTACGCATGCACACATATTTATAGTGAAGTGCGCTAAGCGGAAAGGGCCAATCACCATCAAACTAAACCGATGGTGGGCAAGAAAATGGACGTTCTGGCAGTCACAAAAAGGAATTGAAGTTCTCCATTGGAAGTCACTCTTTTGTAAGCTACTGAGATTTTTATAATGGCACGCAAATCTTTTCCACCTATGAGTCGTATTCTTGGCATCAAAAATTCTGTCTGTGTGAGGATACCCATCAAACATTTTACAGTGTAATCAGGAAAGCATCAACGCTAATTTGATCAAGCCTTAATCTTGCCTCTCAAAAGATTGAGTCTGGGTTCTTACAACCTGAGAATCATATTGCAGAAACATACTTCCAAGAAAGAAGCATATTCCCCATCCAACAATCATCCAGCAAAATAATTTTACTTGCGATTGATACACCAGGTAACTCAATAAAAAAACCAGTAAAAATACCATGCATCTCGGAAGTGCCACGTAAGGCAGAAAGAGTGATATCCCTTAAAATTCTACTTAGTCTAGATTGTTGACTAGCCAGTTGAAATAGAACTGCTCAAATAACCAACGGGTCAAACGACGTTCAACATTTTGTTAAAAAGGCCGAATGAGGCCACCCACACAAAGGCGTTCTTTAACCAGACTTGATTATTACAAGGTTGGGAGTACCATTTGTAGGGAGCAACTGGGCAAAGTTTGAAGTTTAGATCAAGTGGATTGAACGCTTTTTTCCAAAAAAATTATGTGCATGACGTTTGGGTCATTCGCTCACAGACAATTCTACAGCACGGACCCACAAATCTGCATAAACTGTTCGACTACGATTATTGCGCCGTCAAACCGTTCTCGGACTGAATAGCGCAGCGTGTGCGCACAAGATTTCGTCGGGGATGTCGAAGTAAGAAGATGGGAACTATACGGAAGTTTCGACTGTGCCACTCAGTGGTTTTACTTTAAATCGAACTCAGACTCAATACGAAATTAAGGACACGGCTTTTTGATGGGACACTAACCATAAGTTTGGTGAAAACCCTATAACAAACCACGATCCGCCTTGCTCTCTGTGCGACTCGTCAAGTGGTCACATTCCTCGAGTTTCCGTCAACCTCATTTGAGAAAAGCTCTAAAAATACATTTATTTTCGCCTCTGGTTTATTGAGGTGAAAAATAAGAATGAGGGATACACCGGGGCAGCACCTAGCTAACTGGCTTGAAAAAAGGTTAAACCGATCGTAGGGTGTTGGAGCTCTTTCAACCACGTCATAGGTAATATGCTCTGTCTGGACAAAATACTGTGATATTTTAATGATTGTGTTAACATAAACACTAGGCGATCTTTGCACACATTCAACCGACAGATATTAAAAACTATTTTCTCCTCCCTCATGGGAAAGTACGCAAGTGCCAGTTCAGCTTCTACCGCATTGCAAACAACCCAGTTGTTCTTCGCAGTGAATGAAGAAACTTCCATTCTCTATCTGAGGATGGGATTACGTTAAAGTAAATACATCCAATTGGAAATAACATGGTGAAAAGTGAATATACACTCATTCGCAAACCAATTTGGTCCTTTCGAGAGACTCATCTGGAACCCAGCTGAATCTTTCGTTTATGATGTTCTCAGGCAACTGAATGTGCTGCACCATGCCGCCTCGTGTTCCAGTCGCTACGATATTTGAAATATCGCGATACATGTATATCTTTGTAATATACTACTCATAAGGTGTTCGATGGATTTTCAGCAACCTTATGAGTAGTACATTACAAAGATATGGTGAAAGGTGGTTTTTTAGTCAAGACCACATTCTTTCAGTGGCTCAAGTGGAACAACCTGCATTGGGACTCTTTCCTCCATTAAATATTGTTTACTTTTTCTACACCATTCAGTTGCAGATTTTTGCTTACAATAATGAGTTGTATAAAAACAGCTCACAGGCTTCCATCCATCCTAATGGGCTGGCGGCGGTTAGCGTTTTTTTCAAAGTAAGTATCATTTTCATTTTGTTTTGTCATCCGAGGATGATAGAATTATATTGTTTATTTTGCCACCTAAGTGATCATAGACGTACAGTTCTATCAAGTTATATAACTGGATTCATGATAGGTGACATGGACAATAGGCTGTACAGCAAAACTGTTATATGTGCCTTGGGAATGTTACCGGAGATTCGAATATACTTCTGTTTCTTAGTGGGTTCTGCAGGATTAGTGTCAGCAGCGGTGCGTGACTCAAGATAGCCGTTGTTGCCATTAAAAAAATAAAAATGTCCAACCAGTGAAAGAAAATGATTCTGCAAATTTTCCAGCAACCTTAGAAGTAGCATGTTGTGTAAGGAAAACGGCTGTCTCTATATTTATGATTTTTATTTTAGAAATGCAGGTTTTAAGGGGACGCCATTCAACCTCGTGGTTAAAGAGCATCCACTATTTCCTGGTATTCTACGTTTGTAAAACGTAGTGTGAAGTAGCACTGGAGTTCATCGCTTGAGTAGTCCTGATTATGTGTGTGCGGAACTGAACATTTCCACTCAAAGTGATCAGGGATAGATGGGCGAAGTGGAGGCAAATGAATCTGGCACAGCACCAAGCACGCAAGTCGTCCATGAATTCACTCAAGTAGTGCGGAGCCCGACGACGGATATCGCGCTCGGGACCACAAAATATGATGCCGGTAAGTTGCTGAGCTGGGTAGTTTCCGTCACCCCCAGGCGGGTCGTCACGCTCTGTGCCTCCAAATGCCTCTAATGAGACCAATTAGGGTTGACCACTTTCATCCTGAATTTCTTCTGTTTTTTGAGTCAGAAGGCTTGCACCAACAACGGCAGCCAAACAAAGTCTGTCAAACGATCACCACCTGTGGTCAATTGCTTCACAAATGTACTGAGTCTGTTTGTTTTACTGGCACAGTAGTAGCGTTCTCCTTGGAGGTTGGTTAACGTTGGGTGGTGTTCTAATCTTTCCGCTGTCTTGATGTGGATCGAAGGGGGTGCCTGAATACGTATCGATGAATCCTGTTCTCCAGGAGTTAGGACGGTGACAACGCTTATAAATTAATCCGATTCGGCCAGGAAGTCCGCGCGAGATTTCACCTTGTAACATTCTTTCAGTGGCTCAAGTGGAACAACCTGCATTGGGACTCTTTCCTCCATTAAATATTGTTTACTTTTTCTACACCATTCAGTTGCAGATTTTTGCTTACAATAATGAGTTGTATAAAAACAGCTCACAGGCTTCCATCCATCCTAATGGGCTGGCGGCGGTTAGCGTTTTTTTCAAAGTAAGTATCATTTTCATTTTGTTTTGTCATCCGAGGATGATAGAATTATATTGTTTATTTTGCCACCTAAGTGATCATAGACGTACAGTTCTATCAAGTTATATAACTGGATTCATGATAGGTGACATGGACAATAGGCTGTACAGCAAAACTGTTATATGTGCCTTGGGAATGTTACCGGAGATTCGAATATACTTCTGTTTCTTAGTGGGTTCTGCAGGATTAGTGTCAGCAGCGGTGCGTGACTCAAGATAGCCGTTGTTGCCATTAAAAAAATAAAAATGTCCAACCAGTGAAAGAAAATGATTCTGCAAATTTTCCAGCAACCTTAGAAGTAGCATGTTGTGTAAGGAAAACGGCTGTCTCTATATTTATGATTTTTATTTTAGAAATGCAGGTTTTAAGGGGACGCCATTCAACCTCGTGGTTAAAGAGCATCCACTATTTCCTGGTATTCTACGTTTGTAAAACGTAGTGTGAAGTAGCACTGGAGTTCATCGCTTGAGTAGTCCTGATTATGTGTGTGCGGAACTGAACATTTCCACTCAAAGTGATCAGGGATAGATGGGCGAAGTGGAGGCAAATGAATCTGGCACAGCACCAAGCACGCAAGTCGTCCATGAATTCACTCAAGTAGTGCGGAGCCCGACGACGGATATCGCGCTCGGGACCACAAAATATGATGCCGGTAAGTTGCTGAGCTGGGTAGTTTCCGTCACCCCCAGGCGGGTCGTCACGCTCTGTGCCTCCAAATGCCTCTAATGAGACCAATTAGGGTTGACCACTTTCATCCTGAATTTCTTCTGTTTTTTGAGTCAGAAGGCTTGCACCAACAACGGCAGCCAAACAAAGTCTGTCAAACGATCACCACCTGTGGTCAATTGCTTCACAAATGTACTGAGTCTGTTTGTTTTACTGGCACAGTAGTAGCGTTCTCCTTGGAGGTTGGTTAACGTTGGGTGGTGTTCTAATCTTTCCGCTGTCTTGATGTGGATCGAAGGGGGTGCCTGAATACGTATCGATGAATCCTGTTCTCCAGGAGTTAGGACGGTGACAACGCTTATAAATTAATCCGATTCGGCCAGGAAGTCCGCGCGAGATTTCACCTTGTATGCGACATCATGGGGTACGTTATCAGACATTAGCGCATCAATTTATCACCCAACCTCTATACCTCTCTCACTCTATATATATATATATATATACATATATATATATATACCTCTTTATTGTTTTGTTTCCACTGTTCTGGCTGGTGACCCGCTTTCGGTCACGATGAGGTCGATGGGATGATAATGGACCGACTGAGGTGTGTTAGCCTGCAGTGGTTGTTTCCACTGTTCTGGCTGGTGACCCGCTTTCGGTCACGATGAGGTCGATGGGATGATAATGGACCGACTGAGGTGTGTCCGTGTAGCCTGCAGGTGGCCACTAAAATCGCAGCAGAATGGAGCCCGAAAATAATCATGAGACAGTTCGATAGCATGATATCAAGCACTGCTTCATCCGAGGGGACACCAATCTGCGCAGCTATGGAGGGCAGTAGGGCGTAGGGATAGGTTGTTGGATGTGTCTTGGTACATAAATTATTATTACACCACGATTCAAATAAGCATGATGCCTCTCTCGATCCTGATATCGTTAAATGATCGTATAGGAACAGAAATGGGCTAAATACTTCATCAATATTATGCCATGTTTATTAACTCGGAGTTTTTCACGCTAAAGTTAATTCGTTCAGCAACTTACAGACATGAGGAATGCAAAGAATTTCGTAAAGGATCTGGCGAAAAAAAACAATTAATAAGATTAATTCCTAGTTCCATTAGTTTCCTTACTCCGTTCGTGTCAATTAGTAGTTGAAACATGCATGCAAACACACTCGCATCTGGAACCACTCTGTTAAATTTGACTGCAAATGCAGCAGGCGAAATCTATCCACTAATTGTCCTGGTCAGCAAAACGGAAGTACCATTTGCATAAAATCTAAACGACTCACAATTTAGGTGCATTTGTTTTGACGTGAGTGTGTGTGTATGTTGAATAGCCATCTTAATGAAATTCAGAGCAACACATGAGAGAACCATCACAATCAAACCGATCCAGTTGTGTGAGTGAGTCAGTTTACAAGACCTAAGTGTCATCAGTGGAAAAGAACAATTTTTCTTAGTTTTTCTCATTAAGGAATAGGAGCTGAGGTCCGGGAGCCAGGACAATGCCAAAACTCTATTAGCATTATTACTCCAGAAATAGGGAGAAGGGCCGGATAATCACTGCATAGCAAATCAATCTCTGACCATGTCTAATAACCCCAGTTCTCTGGTCATACTCTTTAAACCGTTCTGCATGGACTTCATCTTAATTAACTCTTAATTCTCCCAAGGCTTCACAATATCGGCTTGAAACAAACTGAATGCACAAGAAAACCAGTGATATGCTTGGAATTTTGATGGCCGTCATTATTCTTGTTAATATGGATAAATAGCGAATAATACGATCCACTAGAATTCTCATACTGTTTTGACTTCATCCGATTTGACCAAACCTATTGATCTGGCTCTCTGAAGCAGTTAGGCGACTTAGGCGTCCGACTTAGTGTTGACCAACATTTGTGTGGTCCGGTAAACGAGCAAAATGCCAACGTGTTGAATGACACCTAGCATATTTGGGCTGTTTCATGACTGCTGAAAAGTAAATTTCTACGCCTTAATTTCAAAATCCTAATAGTCTAAGAATGGGCAAACGATTGTCACATGACAACCCCTAATGGGGTCGGTTTTAGTTTCAGTCTTCTCAGTACGCACTTTAATGATATGTAAGGTCGGAGAACAACCGCTCTACTTCATGCTGACGAGAATTTGCATATAGTCGGGATGCTTCCTTCTCTAACTTTTGGATGATGCATACTAATAAGATCGAGCTGGTGACCTACCGACAAACCTACTAAGTTTTAGTAATGTGACAGCCTGGCATGAGTGGTTTACTGTGAAACTGGCATATAATATACTTTTCAATTTCTATCGATTTTTGCTGAGATATATCATGGAACAAGGTTTCGTGAGCGACATCTCCGGTGATCTCCATACAAATGGACGTACAGTAAGAAAGACTACAAAATATTGCAATGAAACTTTACTTAACAGTATCGTGGTCAGCAGCGCTTTAATAAAGTCAGTGAGATTGAAAGTAAGAAGCATCACATTATTGCCGCATGCAGCACTTTTTCTTGTCATATGAGCCAATCAAGCTCCTCCGTTTAAACTTCACATTGGACCTTGAAATTTTAATGGATTGACGGGTTTTGCCATAGAACTTCGACTGCATGAAAACCATTCAGTTGTTCACAGATTCGGTCAGTGTCGGTGGAGGATACGTCTTTTTTTCTTCATTTAATTCGGAATTTCTTAACCATTGACGCCACTAATAACGCAGGTGCCCGGATGTTTCTGCGGACAATGTCTAGGTAGCATTTAGTGAGGCACGGTGAAGGATGTACTGCACAAATCAGCAAAAACCGGTCCTCTGCACAAGATAAACATGTACAACAATAACGTCGACCTATAGTTGACTAATCTTTCGGTTGTCGAGATCTACCAGTCGGAACCTTTGTCCATGGTTCATGCCCAAGTTTTATGTGGATTGGTTGCTTTCGCTCATATGCATTCTACGGACCCATCAAAAGTGGATTCGATATTAAAATGAGAAGACAGTGTCAAAGTAAAGGAAACATTAATGTCATCGAGAGCGGCTCGGTAGAATGCTTGGGTCCGCAAATAATGTGACTACTTCAGAGACATAAAAAATGAGCCGTTTGTACTTGGCCGTGAGAGGCGGATAGTCGGATTTACTGTTTCAATTTGAATAATAAAATAAGAATACAACAAACGGAACCAGGTTCACTGTCCCCATGTATGTGCAAACATACGTCTTACAATCAACAACAGTCACTTATCAAATCGTTATCCGATTTCCCTCTCTGAAGTTGAACTCGGACTTTGGTGGTTAATCGCTCAGATAATCTTAATGGAGCCTTGATGGAGATATGCTTCCGTGTGGAAGTTAGAGCATAGCGAGGTAGAAGTTTACTGGTGGAACAACTGCCTGCATCTCGTATCAAGTGTTTCTAATATAGACGTCATCGGTGAACATCCACGATTCCAGTGAAGGTAATGTCTGCCAAAAATACACCTGATGGGAAATGATCAAATCGACACTGTGATACATTTAACGATTTCAAGCCCCATAAAACGCAGGACATGGAAATGTCCACGCCACCACTAGGAAGAGCAAATGTCACCACTTCGTAGCCTATTACGGCTAGCTTACAGTCGGGTTAAATGTTTCGTCCCACTTCTGCTGACAGTTCCTGACTCATTCAGTTTTTTGTGTTTCATTACGTGAATTTCAATTTATTTTAGAGTTGTGTTTTCACAAAACGTCAAAAGTTCGAATGATAGAGATAGTTTAGTTCAGTTTGGTCTATTTGCTACGCACATAATGTGAACTACCTAGCAAGGGTACGTTGTTTCCACTACTATAGATTCGGTCACCGGAGATCACGGAAAATACCGCCTAGGGCTGCGGACGGTGACATGTTCAGTTTGTTTGGGAACTGCGCAGCTGCGCATCGGTCGCTTTCACTCGGCACAGGGTTGGATGAAAAGAGCTTTGTGAGACAGTCTTCTGGCATGTGGAGTAATTGTCATTAGCTGTGTAACCCACGAAACCTGTCTTATTCATCAATCATGGGTTGTTTCTTCCTCCGAAAACCATTTTGCACAACTCAGCATTGTTAATTCCATGTTCACATCAGAGACACCGATCGTCAAACACTGACATTTTTGAAACTTTGCGCACATAGTCCATGTTTCTAATTCATAAACCAGTATGGATCGCATGATTTACGAAAACCACCATCGTCCTCTTGATTTTAGAATTAATATTCAGCCAGTCGTCAAACACTGACATTTTTGAAACTTTGCGCACATAGTCCATGTTTCTAATTCATAAACCAGTATGGATCGCATGATTTACGAAAACCACCATCGTCCTCTTGATTTTAGAATTAATATCATCTTCAGCCAGTCCACCGGAACTTAAGCAACCATTTTGACAAACATGTTGACGTTCCGTTTCGACTGGTCCGTCTTCATGTATAAGGTTTGGGTTTGACCCTAACCGGTCTCGTAGCAATGTGTAGGCGTGAGGCTAAAACGAAATAGTCCTGCAGGTTTGGTTTGGTTTTTTAAAATGGCTTGGATTTTGGAATAATCAAAACCAAGATGAACTTACTCATTGTCTGTGATCGAATGCATTTCTACCACCGAGGTGTCAGAAAAGGGTACAGAAATTTCTGCACATCATTAACAGGATGAGAGAGAGCATCCTTTTCTTTCAACACCGAACGTGATTACTCGGGATAGAGCATGCTTTGTGCCCTTATACGCTCACAGGGGTTCACACATAGTATCTTTATGGGGGATATGAATTTGTAAAGGACACTCTTGATCGTCAACGTTTCTAACGATCGAAAAAGTCAAAAGCATGTTCCAAATGAGCTGAAAGGAACAATGTAAGATTACTGAAATAGTGACACCTCAAAACTTTGGCCAAAGTTCAAGCTATGGTATAATAATCCTTGGTCGGGATTGAACGCAGCTTGATTCTCACTAACCTGTATCTCCCGATCATAGAACGGTCCACGCAAACCACGAAGAAAGGGTGCTTCGATAACCATGTCACAATGATTTTCAAGGGACGTTCTAACGTTCCTTCCGAATACTGCGATAACATTTGATATGATCCATTCCACCAGCATTGTTTAAGCTCCAGATCTTCCGCAACTCTGTTTCCAGAGCACTCACGAGGGCCGCACGACATATTTGGCAGAGTGGGAAGTGTATACCATTCAGGCTTTGTATTTGTGGGGATAATATATAGTTCTGTTTCTGTTGCTGAGCGCAGGGTGATGTCGGTGGTCCATTCATCCCACTTGGTTCTTCTAAAGGCTATGTTGAGGGTGGGTGGATGAACTGCTCGTTTTGTGAGTGAATTGACGTTCCGTCTTTGTCGCACTTTGTTACTCTGACCCTTGACCGCTTTTGGGTGGCTGACCATATCAGCCGAAATAGTACGCGGTTGTTTCCCAAGTCTTCACAGTCCGCCGGCGTTTTCCGCCATTCTTTAAGCCCTTGATTACTGGTATTTGAATGGTCTGCGTGTGCTACCTTGGTCGTCAGCTTCCGGCATGGCCATTTCGATAGAAATAAAATATGCTTATTTCGACGAGCAGTTATGTAAGCTGAGAGCATAGCTTCCTGAATCCGCTTCCAGTCAACCTCCCACCAGTCTTCATCCGCATGACTGCGTATTTAGTGGCTTTCAGGCCAGATTAACTTCACGCTATTTAACTAGTGAAACTTATCAGATCTGATTAATGGATTTGCTCGGCTTTGGCACGCGTAATGCTGACGTAAAGTGAAGTGATGACCAGGCTGCTCAGTGACGTGATCAGGTTCAAGTTGCATATTCTAAAGGGAAAGCCAATCTTTAATGGAGGTTTCACATTCGCAAATGGTAACCATGTTAGGCGTGTGAGCATTTGTGCTGGAAGTTCGTAGTGAAAAGGAACAGAAAACTGAAGAAGGCACTCCCGAGTATCCGTTCTCTAAGTGTCGCCTCCAAATCTACCACACAACTTTACTCTTTCCGGGCTTATTTGCACAATCAAAGCGTCCATCTCATTTGCCAGGGGGACTACATCCGTCCTTCTTGCTGACCGAAGCAGTCGCGACAGATTCCGATAAAACCCGTCCTCCGCAGTTCAGAACTGCAGCCCGTGAGTGGTATGCCCATAAAGCAAGTGAATCCGCTTAGCACATCTACCTGGATTGATCATGAAGCAGCCTAAGGAGAACTGTTTAATGGGATCCCGTCCAGTAAAGTGGCTTCAGCCTTTTCGCGGAGCGAAAATACCATCTGCCATTGTGTCAGCATCACTAGACACCCGAAGAATGATTTTCAGAAAGTCTGTGCTCGTCCAAAGCCGATTGAGGTGCACGACTGATATAGGGCCTCACATCCCTATTTCGGTGACAATTTGTCTTGAGTTTCCCGATAAGTGTCGCGTAAGTTCGACAATCGCGAATATCAAATGGAAGATTTGGTTCCGAGATTCTACGGCACTATTTACACAAGGGTAAGCAAATGTGTACAACGCTCACAGCGTCAACAAGTGTACAACTATCACTGTCAAGCTCCACACACCAAACAATATTGAGCGGAATGTTGGCTCAGTAGTGTGGGTTGCGGTCGACCATCCCAGCGACAGCCACAGGATTCATATTGGCGATGCGATCACACGAAACCCATGAGAAAACACGTCAAGACAGGCTTAGCGAACGGGCACGAACGGTCACGAACGTGCATGTGTAGGTAGGTCAGCTGCGCATATTCACACACATTCACACATGCCAAAACACAAGCGACGGACGCGACGACCTTTGCGGCAAGATGAGTAGCGGGTGCAGATTAGCAAAACAAGTGGAGAGTCAAAAGTACATAGGCGGAGTAAGCAACTAAATCGGGAGTTAACATGAGGTCGGGTTAAATTCAATAACCTATATTGACACAGAAAGCATTGTTTCAACAAGAATTGTCTGTTGCTGAATTTGACGTAAATCACAGACATTAATGGCTATCTCGTCGACCAGATCTCTTGAGGTTAGTAGAGATTATTTTGGTTTATTTTTCCAAGCGATAGGGTAAACACTGGGCATTGGCGTGACAGATGGGGCGATCAAATCGTAGCATTTGATGGGGGGAATGATTGTAGACGGAGGTTGGCGAATCCAGGCCTGCGAGGGTGGATGATAGTTCTCGGTTGCCAAAGACGAAGAAGCGTTTGGTATAGGCACCTCAACTTGAATCTTCGACTCAAAAGCCTGAATGAGAGGGCAGCGAAAAGATTTTTGTTCCGGGGTCATGCTGGTAGCCTCTGATTCATAAGTCTGAACCCCGAAGCAGCGGTTGTTAAGGTTCTTCCAATATTCTTCAATACTCATGCCCATTTGCCTGCAAGGGACTGGACTGATCGGAGGGCTCAGAGAGTAAGCTTGAACTATCTGAAATGTAATACCGTTGAACACAGCAGTTGTCTTTAGTTATAAAATAATTTCAACCCTACTGAATAATGCCCGATTGGGCATTTGGGTTGTGCGGCATCAGTCTGAGAAGTGTTGTCGGCATAGGCATTGAAACGGACTTGCATTCTCCCAGTATATGTGGCAGCGGATTGCCTACAAACACTAAGAAACTCATGTAGATTGTAAGGTTTGAAGGTATTTCTAGTTTTTGTACATGAGTTTACCATCATTTAGATCAGTGAGTTGTACCGTACGAATGAATTCTCATCACAATAAAGCAACTAAACACTTATTGAATGCCAGCTAGATCTGACTTCACATTCACCACAGAAGTGGGCAATGGTTATCAACGGAAATAAAACTGGAGTTTATTTAACTATAATTTTATACGTTTTTCTGGTGAGGTGATATAGCTGATACTCCGATGCTGAATTTGAAAATGATGTTGACAAAACGTTATAACAAGAGGGCGAGGGATTGAGGATGAGGACGATACACTGCATTTTCTGGGATTTGAAATTTCTTCATCCCCGGATAATTGATTTTGTAACTAATCAGTCTGCTTAGCCTTATCACTTTAAAGTCAGTTGTGGTGGCGTTTATTTTAAATATCCCCGTGTGAATTGAAATTGGTGGTTTCCAAGTAAAGAACAACTGACTGACAAAGATATAAAGCTGATATACCAGACAACTTTAAATGCAAAGATACAGTTCTTTGTCTCTTACATATGTCTGGCATGAGCCGACTGGTTACTTGCGTCTTAAGTTCTTGTATCCAAACTATTTAAATATTCCGGAAATAAAATGATTTTTAACATTCTTTCTTAGTTGGGTAACACATCGAACAAAGATTTGGTCGGGATCGTGGCGGCAGCGGAAAAGACTATCTTTAAGGGTATGTTTTTTCTCTCCTTATACCCTCCCATCTTTGCATACAAACGCCTGGCATATTAAACCCAGGAGCCATTCATATACTTCATACGTACCACATATAATCGAATTTATTTCTTACCAAGGGAGATCGCTGGGACCGAATGTTTCATTATGGAAATTGATCCAACTGTTAAACGAGGAAAGCCATTCATTTCAAAGTCATTTATTAGCAGACACTAATCAAGCAGTTACAAGTCATTAGACAGGAAAGTAAACATCTCATATTTACATTCTGTTTAAAAAGGGAATATTCTCAAGCATCTTCTTCAACGTTCCTGGATATTCACCGACTATTACACAATAGTAAACGAACACTGCAAAACAGCTTCACAATTTCTTTCCATAAATTGCGCGGGCGTAATTTGGAGGCCATTGGAACCATAGGCTACTTGTGTAGCAGCGATACTACTGATAGGGGGGCATGCGAGTGGTATGTTTTCTTCTTGTAAATTCGCTTTGCGTCTCTTGAAAAGAGAGATCTATTACGGAGTTTGAGGAGTCCCTTTGTAGCATTTGCTTGGATTTGAGCAATGAATGATTTGAGCCAATGAATATCCAGGAAAGTTCAGGAAGACGCGTTCAAAAGAAGATAGATTTTCAGTTTTTGTAGATGGGATGCAAATGAGTTTCGCTTCCCTGTCCGATAGTCTGTAACTGGTCACTTGACATTTACTAATAAATAACTCCGCAGCGAAGGCCTTCTTCCTTTCACTGGTGTGCTTAATCAGTGGTATACACTGTTATACATGGTCTCAGTTATATATGACGTCGATTTCGTGGAAATAGACAAATATACTGGATATCTTGTAGATGAATTTTGGAGAATCTTTTCCCATCCAATGATGTTTACATTTGGGTTCGGATCTCGTAAAATTTTACTTAACCAGTGATTCTCAATGCAACTGAAAATTCTCATCCGTTTTATGCTTGTTTCAATTGCATTTAATTTTACGTGGTGTGTTTAACCGATTGGCCGATGGACGCTGTGTGCTTATTCAGGGCTGATTGATATATGGGCCTAGGTGCTTTCATGCATGTATATATGTATGCATTATGTATATATGTAGTGTATGCCTTTTGGCAGTTTTATTGAAGACGGAATACCGAGCAACCACAGAAGAATTAATCAAAGTATACATTCCATAATGCATAAGTGCAACAATCGCTTCAGTGTTGAATATTACGGCCATTTGATTAAACCTAAGCCTTTTTGACTGTTGAGTTGAAATCGAATAGTTTTTAAACGACTGGTCATAACGTCTTGGGTGTCCCTTCTAACGGTTTTCGGTGAAAAGACACAACCTCGGTTTGTGCTTTTCCTTGCACGGTTTCAAACGCGCAAATGCTCGCTTTAGTATTCAAAGGTTGGTCACGTTTGCTTCTGGTATATTTATTCTGCATTCAAACCAGGTGAAACGTTCCAACTCAGAGGAGTCGAGATGCGCTCACTTCTGTCTTCCACAAAAGAATTCATAACTTACCAAGGATCTCTACCCTTCCCCGGCTGCTATGAGACAGTCACATGGATCATTCTGAATCATCCCATACCGATTTCTCCAGCCGAAGTAAATAAAGGATACCTTTACAGTGTTTATGAATAGCGCACACAGTTCTACGACAGACATCAATATCCATGACAGCCTGTCAGGCAAGATAAGGAAATTACGATCTGCTCATTACTCTTTCTTTTAATTCCAATTTTTTAATTTGTTGGGCTTTTTTAGTGTTTCCAATTGGTACATGATGAAACCGATTCACACCACTCAAGGCGTTTAAGAGGTGTGCACTGATATCAGAAGTCTTTTTGAGATTGAGTTGGTCTCAGGGCTTATGTCAGTTGAACCAGGGGTAAAAAAACAAAGCTTTCAGAAATTAGTCCTGTCAATTCCACCTGAACTGGAGTAAGCTGCCGTTTGTACCATTTGCACATGCTAGTCACTATCCATTGTGTTCCAAAAATCCGATTTCGTATTCGTTATTTCATTGAGGTCAAACACTAAATTTACGAATGTACCGATTTAAACTGAAGAAACTACGCCAAAAGTAAAAAAAACAGGATAATTAAAATAGCACTTTGAGCACAATAGAAAAAGTAGAAGCCCCATAGTCGGCTATGTGAGACAGCGCTTATAAACATTTTTAAAATGCTTTACATAAAACAGGTTGGCAATTTGTCCACGTCCTACGGTGACTCGGCAGAAAAACTTTCGTTCCACCTACCCGTTGGCGAACTCTTATCGTGCTTTGCTGGTCTCTTTTGCTTCCGTTACGGAGTGTCACTCATCACTGTCTTATGAAAACGGTTGTTCACAACAATAGAAATTCGTAAAAGTAGGTCTTGAGGAGCGAAAGGAGATAGTTACTCTATTTGAGCTCTCCGAAATGCCACTCATTTAAGAAAACAGAAGCGGATGTGTGCTGACAGTGCGGAGATCAGTTATTTTCAAAATTGAAAAATTAGTACCAGTTACGTTTTGCGGATCAACCAAGTTCCATCTGGTTCTGAATTAAACAACGAAAATTAGGTGACTTGGGTTTTCCGGAGTGCTCTTTGAAGCTCAGTCACTATATAATTCTGAAAGATCATTATCTTTATCCCAATATTCCTAATATATTAGCTCAAAGACGTGCTCCTATGCATGTTCAATTTTTGTTAAGCTTTATCGAATAGAGTTTAAATGTCCGTTAGCACACATGTGCTCAGATCATATGAGAAAAATCAAGGCAGTAATAGCACACAAGGTAAATCAGACTAGATGGAACAGTTTCGTGTCCGAAATGATTCATGAATCCGGTGAATCAATGCCACAAGGTTGCGCTCTGGTATCTTTTTGAGATTTTTTCCGACGCTTTATCAACTTGAAGCCCCAAGCTTTTGACCACAAAGTCTGGTTGCGGGTACCTGAAACATCTGTTGAGTTTTCTATCTAGGTTGAGAGTTTTGAAGCAGGGCTTCCAGTCACGTTTGCAACAAACCTTCTACATAACGAAACGGCGTTTTGCAGCAAAACCTATCTGCTCGCCAAAAAAACGAAATGAACCAACTGGCGCGTATTCTGATTTGTCCGTGAATTGAGCTTTTGTTGATAAAAAAATATGAAGCATTTGTGTTAGGTAAGGATAAGATACGGCTTGGTGACAACTTAGGGTTCACTTTTATATACAGAATTTCTTGAAAACGGGAAAGCATAGCGACTTTCAGCAGTATCGTTCATCGCAGCAACCTCGACTGATGGTTTAGCGTCCTCCAAGTTCTCAAGTGTCGTCTTAATGTCGAGTGAAAGTGACTGGTCCCTTTCACCTGAATTAAACATTAAACGTTTTCAGCTGACGAGCGTTATCTATTTGGTTGCGGTCAAAACCATAAGGATAATATTTAAGTGACTTTTAGATTATTGCAGATTCTATTTGAGAATTATCTACTTTTCAATATCTTGGGTAGTTCCACGTGGCAGGAGACAAGATGTACAATTCATTTTTATAGTCAACAAATTCACGCTTTCCTCTTCACAAAGCTTAAGACACTTCGAAGACTGCGCGTTGCTCAAACACTGTGGTCCGGCTCCATGGCTGATAATTTTCGACCGATACAACCGCTGAATAATCGTTCCATACGAACGAATATCAATTTTGACACCACGGTGAGCTTGTTAGCTTTTTGTGTTCTACAATTATTACCATAAGATATTAGTAGATATAAACAAACTAGGGAATCAGATGCACCCGTATCCTAATGATCCTGGTATGTGCCGTCTGAACCGAGAAATCAGGTCATGAGTGGATAAGCCACCTCAAAGTTATGTTCCTATAAAAATCTGTACTTATAAAAATTACTGTTGCAAACTACTAAGCAAACCAGATAGCGTCATGGTCGGGGTTACGGAGAATAATTTCACATTCAAATGTTTGACAGCTCTCAGTGGAATGTCTCTCACTCTGAGAGTTGAAATGCTTTGATAGTGCTATGGTATTTTACGCCCAAATATTTCATCTATTTTTATAAAGCATTTGATGTCGTGAGTAAAGTCGCGAAAGCGTTTAATTTGAGCTCACATCAGGGATGAATACCCACATTATTTCTGGCAGTAAAGAATGGATGTCTGATAGGTGCCGGTGTATACTGATACTTCGGTCTTTGTAGCCAAAACCCTAACTGGTTAAATTATATCCGAAAAAAGAACTGCATACCCGTTTTTGTTTTCATCCCAGACCACGGAATGTACCATGAGAAAACAAGTTTCCTATATTGGTGAGTTAAATATCAGATTTCCATTCGGTGAACGGCTTGATTCTGCTGTTTAGACGTTGGTTGTAGGCTGCAGTATTTTCTTCTTGAGTTGTTATTATAGAGTAAGTCTACAAATGCATAATGCAGTTACATGAGTAAGACTGTTCCTAAGGGCTGGTAACACACCGCTCAATGTTATTCATTGCGTACCTGTAAGTATCGCTTAGGGTGAGCGACCTGTATCGAACGAGTCTCACACATGGTCCTCTTACGGAGAAAACACCTACAAAAAAGCAACAAACTCTAAATCGAAAACCTGAGGAATAGGTTTAATCCCAACACGATAAAAATTTTCCATCATCAGTATGATGCTTTTGATCTCTAAACTGTGCTTATCACAATCCTTTTATTGGAGTCCGCTATCTCATGTCATTTTTATATTCCTTCAGCTTACCCAAATGTCAGTCTTAATATTGAAATAATTGTTCTCCTTCTCCAATTCTATACGGACAAGCTCTAAACTTTGGGAATGAGCTCGCAAAACTGTATACGTATCGCCAACCTAGAGATGAGTGTGTCAAATACTTCAAGGTTCGAACTAATTGGTTATTTAACTAGAAGCCGGTGTTTCTCATGCTTTATAACTGAAATAGCTTAGGAGTCTATGAGTTTTGGCAGGATTCATCTAACACCTTGTCCACGTTACGTCACCCACAATCCTATTTCTTTATCCCTTGATTGTTTCAACTTATTACCTGAATTTCGGCTGAGCTTATCTAACTAACTTTAAACATGACCCTACACATGCCTCGAGTGTTGCATGGGCAGTGATTATGTATCAAGCAGGTTGATGTGCAGTCACGCCGAGCACGAAATTTCAACGTTAGTTGGAATAGTGTGCCTACAGACAGACACGCACAAAACTAGCACCTGTTTCCCAAATTGCACCGCCCAATAAAATGTTCAACCTAAGGTCATCTAGGAGACCAAGTTTTCCGCTCATCTACGGAAATGAGAAACCATTTTACTTGTAATGTTATCCTGCTAGAATATCTGTGAAAAATGCATCATAGAGTGATATAATCTCCACATGTGTTCTTATTCAATAGGTTTTGCGCCCAAAGTCGTCTCGCTTCCATGTGGTTACAACTATTTAGAAAAATTGTCCATTTTTACGTAGTGTAAAAGCGCGTAACTAAAAGCAACAGTCTTGGGTGATGTGTACGAAGATTTTTGGAGTATCTCAACTCCGTGCATAAAAAATTTGTTTCGCACCCTTTCTTTATTCCTAGATATATTTGTTATCCTTCCGGTTGTATCCAACTAGGAGAGGAAGTTGTTACATGCAGAGCCGAATATAATACGGCCCACTGGCTTATGCCATCCAAAGAAAGGGGTTTGGCAGTCGACCGTACAGTGATGTGAGGTAATCAAGCTAGTGAACAATCATCTTAGCTGAATGGTGCAGTATCCAAATACTCTGTGAATGGTTGCGGCTTTCAAACTCCCTCAGTTCCGTGAGGTGCGCGCTATTGATGCTCCCCACTGAAGATGATGCAACTGTACAGCAGATACTATCTTCACTCACATGACGAAAATCCTGTCGGGAAATATCCAGATGTCCTCAAATTCTCAAAGACCAGATGGAGACCCTTTGAAAGCTAACATTTAATCCTAAGCAATTAGCAAACAAGGTCACTAACATAAGCTACTCATCTGACACTGATATGAAGGCGCCATCTGTCAACATATGTCATGTGTCGTTATCTAATCAAATGTCATTCCTTTGTCAGTACAGCATCTTGCAAGTGTAGACCGGTGAGTAGGCCGGTGAACAACAGGACCGATTCAGTCAAGGCACATGAGTCAGCATACTGCCCAAGTTCTGGCGGTCGAGAACGGGACTAGTGCTTCAAGCCCTCCAGAAAGACATTTGAACTATTTACGTCTCAAGCCTTCTAAGACCTGCTCGGATAACCGTAATCTAGGTGCTTCTGTTGAGTGCCAGGATGTAGCGTGACCTAAAACAATAAGTAGAGTAATACCGGAAGGCTTCCAAGAAGCAGAATATTTTGTATCCCTCATTTCGGTCTCTATCCTTCATCTGACCCCACATAAATTCCTTCGAGCGTTCTGTTCAATTAGCCTTCACATACCAGCTAATTATGCTTTCTACTTTCATGAGAGCCCACCTTGTCTGCTCTTCAAAGTAGTTCGCTGTTCGGGATAGGGTCATTCCATTTGATTTGAGGAATTCGGCGCATACAGTGCAACAGAATTCGGCCCAGAACCTGAGCGCGTCGTCTGTAGGCCGTCCAGATCTCAGTCCTGCAATAGTGAAAACAGCACAACAACTCCATGAACCGCAAAACTGGTGTCAATGGGCAACTGGTTACTTATTATGATGTGTTCTTCCAGATGATCAGATGCCATGCTCGCTTTTGGAATAGAGGGTTATTTTCACCATCATCTGTCAGCTGCCGAGATAGCGGAAATCAGTGAATCGCGGTATGTTCAGCAATCAGGCAAAATAAGTTGTGTATGTGTCGAATCTTAGGTGCAGACCGAAAAACCTTGACGCTGTGGGAACATTTCTCTTCAGGCCAGAGCTAGAAGAAGATAAACGCGACCCCGTAGTCGGTTGATTTCACCTAAACAATTATCTCTTAATTATGTGGATTCAAAATCCTTTTCTCATTCACATTTTACAATATGGTTATTAGAATTTAGCGCGAGGTATTTTATGAATTTGGTAACTGGGCGAATAAATTTGATTTTCCTGAGAAAAATGCACGTGGTCCACACAAATATGCATGCATATATATATATATATATAATTTGGTCAAAGGCCTAATATCCAAATATCCAACAATCGCAACATCCTACGTTACCGGTAAATNTGGTCCACACAAATATGCATACATATATATATATATATATATATAATTTGGTCAAAGGCCTAATATCCAAATATCCAACAAGCGCAACATCCTACGTTACCGGTAAATAACTTTTATGAAACTTGACTCATTCGAATCATTTAATGGACTTCCAAAAATTCCGTCTTGTTGCCTTCCCTGTTCTAGCGAACCTCTCAGGGACTTAGTGAGCAGGGTATACCATTGACCTTCAGTAACAGGCTTTGCGTTTGTGACTGTGGAATACTACATACGGGATGGTCCGGTGAACTGAAGAATTGCGGTTGAGCTATACGACATTCCTGCACATTGTGTACATTTTATTTGTGTTTAATGCAATAAACTTATGGCTGGTAATCGCGTTTTTATAAAAGATATTCTCGTCAAAAGGGCTATATATATTGTTCTAAACACTCCGTATTTTAGTCAATAATCCGAGTACGACTTAGGGCTCCCTATAGAACAATCGAGATACGTATGCGACGAACTGACACATGAACACAGTCGTGTTTAAAAGCTAGTTGCTTACCGTACCAAATGGGATGGAAAATTTCCTCTTATCCTGAATGTAAGTTCGAGACTTTCGTTGTCAAATTTTGTGTTGAACACGTAAACGTTCAACACTTCTACGTCTGTGGCAGAATATCGAAATGCTGGTAGATCGGATGGGTTGCAGATCGGGTGGCTTCGATATGTCCCCTGAGCATGACAATTCTCTCGCGGATTTATTGTCACCCTCCCGATCGCGCAGTGATACCGCTCACATGATTGGCAATGATGCTCCTGCGATCAAAGTGTCAATCTCGGTAACAGATCGACTTCCTGCAAAACGTCTGTACCACTACATTCTCGGTGAATTCTTCTTTGAACGAAAAATAAAAAAGACAACCTTCGAGTGCGATTCATCTCAGTAGAGGGAGTGCATTTGGTATTTAGGAGATTCCTGCGAAACTTTCATAAAAGTGACAATAAGTTGGATTTCTGCCTTACAGTTGGCCTCGGATCAAGGCAGTTTTACAGGGAGTCCCTTTGGAAAATGCTAAAAATTGCGTGCCAAATATTCGCCGCTGAATGTTCTGATCCAATTGATCCAAGGGGCTTACCATTTTCCACAAAAAGTCCAACCCCCGAATCTAAGATGATATAACAAAATAAGTGTCGGCTGGTAGCTAAGGTAGTCCTATGATTGACTTGCACGTGGACAGAATTTGACATCGCTCATTCGTCAATCACAGATTTCAATTCACGTGATTGTTTGTTGGCTCCACGAATTGTGACTTCCCATCTGGAAGGTTGCTCATCATGTGAATTATTCCTCCCCTGAGCTACATGAAGTTTGTTGGTAGCATGAAGATCGCAAACGTCCGATCCATCTCATAATACCAACAAAATTTAATTGTCACTTCCCTGATATATTTGTACATTCCTTTCTGATTTTGTGAAGTCAGGCAGGTACAACTAAGACTTCACCGTCACAAAGCAGATTCCAGAAATATGGTTGATGTACTCACAGTGCATTCGCAGGAATTCTCACCGGTTAATAGCCCTTCGAACCCTGTGACATGTTGCAGTATTCATCTTCTACTTGCATTGTATTTGATCCAGTAAAGATTGCAGTATGGCAATGTAGGCTGTACTTGTTTGGTATCGTATTCTATGGTTATTAGACTCACTATATGAATGCTTGTAAACACTTCCGTGACTGACCCGACCCAAAGTCGATTCTTGTGGGACGAGGCGTTTTTTGCACTATGTATTCATGTAGCGCCGATAATCGCCATCGAAAAATTGCGCCTATTCCAGCTATGTATGACGCCTAAATTGACTAGTTTTTTCATCAGAATAATATGTTTAACCCGATGTATTTTTGTACGCTACACTTTTAACGGGCATTTGCCACGTATCTGCATTTGTTGTTATGTATGCAGGCATGCGTGAGTCGAAATTGAGTGAGACTCAAACCACCTGAATCGTACACATACAGATAGCGCAAGGAGTCTGCTATCTGGCGTTTAAACATCCAGTCCACTAGGCCGCTGATGCTCATCCAAACAGGCTGACAGTGCTGCTTAAGCATTAGCGAACTTGATGTTTGATCTCTTCATAAGTAGGTGGAAATCTTGAACCCGATACCGATTTATTCGATGGGTATTGATTCTCGCGTTGGTTTCAGTAGAAAATGTTACTAAGAATGTTGAAGGCCATACACTGGAGTACCTTGAATTACGTAGTGCAGTTGAGAATTTTATCCTCTTTAGTGGTATTTCGATTTCGTGGTTGAAAGTGAAGGAAGCCTGAAGAGTGTTACTGCTGTGCAACCCGAAGGATTTGGGACAGCTCATTCTCTATGGACAAAGTTGCAACAAAAGGTGAATTTTTTTTAACTATTTCAGAACCATTCATTGTTCGAGGGTGGTGTTACCTGTTGAGTTAGTGTAATCGGGTTTCGTAACACAGTTCGAATTAATCATGATTAGAGTGATCACACAAAACGCAACAATTCATATGTTTTGCCTGATGACAAATGGATTTTGAGTTACATTTTTGGGCTCCGCACCCACGTATCACGTACATAAGTGGGCAGTATACCACCCAGCACGACCAACAAGTCTGGTAGATACTACCAACTCGTAAACTAGGATACGGAGACTCTAGCGACCATGCTAATAGAATCCAAATATATCCACTGCCGTCGCCTCAGTTGGGTAAGCAGAAGTACAGCAGCATTAGCTGTACTTCAGTTCAGTGGGACTGCATTTTTCGGCGCCAAGAGGCTATAAGTCAATGCAACAGCTTTTGTCAAAGACATTGCATCATTTCGCCCCGGAATTTTAAGATATGGGCGTCATAACAAATCAACACATCAGTAACACCCATTTCATTAATACAAGTCACTAGTTCCTCCGTATGTGAATCATAACTCCTGGAGTCTTCAGTGTGCTGACATACAAATATTCAGAAGTCTCTGATCAAGCAGAGCTGCTAACGATTTGAAATCCAAATAATACTTCATGCTGTACAGAAGCGTTACGAAATCTTCCACTCTCTGAAAAAACGTGTTGACACATGTACGCTGCATTATCTCTGCCTTTTTGTTGGTTCTGGAAATTGTGTTGGGCCGGCGAGCAGACAGAAATCGAATATACGTTTTTAAGTTGTCATGTGAGGTTAGACGTAAAATAGAAAATACGTTTTTCTGTAGAGGAAAATGTTGGTATCCCAGGTAGCGTAGATAATAGTTGACCTGTTCGCTGAGTTGAGCAATTGGATTGCAATCGTTTCGTCATTAATAACGCACTGATATCACCTCGATTGGTGATGAAACGTTTGCAATCAAATTATTACCCAGCACACCAAATAAGCCAACAACCAGAAATTACGAGGTCTGAAAGGCGCGGTTTATGGATTGAGTAACGGCGGATGCCCAAGTCGAAAATCAACGAATTTGCATAAAATGTGGAAATTCAGGTGATGTGTCAGTTTATCTCAGGCACGGGATTCTCACCCAAAATTGTCAAATAAATCTGCGGTCTCCATCTCGGACTCCGACTGATTTTCCATTAAGGGACATTTAAAATTTAATATGTTGCTCTTTCTGAAGTGCTCCCCTCGTCCGCCCGCATTCATAAAATATATGGGCTGGTCAAAGAAATGCCCGGATTACTTGAGAGAGGATTCTCTAACGATGATAATTACGGCAAAAACGCAGCCCACATGTCTTTTTAGAATAGTGGCCATCACGCATGTGCGCCTAAGGATGACAAGGTTTGACGGCCGAAGAGGCTAGACCCTTGACCTGAACTTGCTTGCAACTGACCCCGTGCATGTCTCACATGCTGCCATTAGTGGCACATTACATCCGTTGGAGTGACCAAGCTCTGTGAATCAGCGGCCAATCATGACTACGGGGACTTGTCCGAAAATCCGAAGACTGTGACCATGCTTCATTTCTCTAAAAGCGATGATGATTGCTATGTCTGACTGCTGTTCCCGTTCCAGTACCTGTCACCGGAAAGACTCGCCGATAGGAACACAGCAGCTTTATTGCGAACAAGGGATTGCGAGAGTGTGAGTGCGAAATTACAACGGCTCCAAGCTAATTCATTGGAGGCACACTGTCTGACGTTGGTCCAACGCTGTCTTGCGCTGTCTGGCTTTGATACAAGGCTGACACGCGCCGCGTATTGAGGGGGCGTTGTCTGTCTGGTCAGCCCTAGTGGAGTTGAGGGTCTCAATAGATTAAGAGCATTCAGTGGTTACTTTCAGGAATCTGACCTTCCTGATAACGATAGACGCAAAACCCCGGCACGGCAGTATACTTCCATATGTCTGAACAACTCGCTGGGCCTCGAAACCTCAGGCAGATGATCAAATACATCAATTAGGTCAAGTATACCTCAACTGAAAACGATAATGACGCGGAATTGTCAATAAACCTGGGGTGAACGTCCTCTTGGGGAGATATTCTGGTTACGGCTAGCGTTCTACGAGATATGCCTCAGGAAATTCTTAGGTGGCAGAGAAAATTTACCTCGAAAGGCACACACAAGTACGGCTGGAAATTGAGACTAAGAGCGCATTATAAGTATACATGAGGCTTCCATTCAAAGGTGACTCAGTTGCTGAACCAATCACCAGAAGGCTTAGAAATTTTGTTGATTCAACATGCCTGGCCGCTAATCTCTGTCTGGGCTTCAACTCCAGCCCCACTATCAAATTCCGCTTGAAGGACAAATTGCCACGTTCTAACACCAGCTTTTGTGTGTACTCATTTGTATGCTCGAATTGAGCACCATACGTTGGTCGTACGACAAGGCATTTGTCGGACAGAATGCGAGAACACAATCCCGTATCTCTGAGTGGTAGTGGGAAGAAACCAGGCTCAAGCGCGATTGCATCACGTTTGGCTGAAACCAGTCGTGTCATAGACGAGGAGCAAGCCTTCACCATCATATATCGGGTACCTCTGAACCGACCACGACTGGTACGATCCAGACCACTATCGATCGCAGAAGCGACTGGAATCCGACCGCTGGATCCGCAACTTTGTACCCAAAAGAAACTTGTGCGACCTCTGAACTTGAACTGGCCTACGAAGCATCCGGTCCCACAAGTCTGTCTGACGTTGACGTCACTTACCTGATTCCGTGACCCATTGACCTATCCCTCATCCAAACCCCCTTCCTTTGATTTCTATTTCTCTAAAGTGTATGTTGTCCGGACCTTAACCCTTTCCAGTTGAATGCGCAGTTGAACGTTGACTCACGATAATTCGTTTCAGGCACTCTGGATTGCTGACTTGCAGATTCTAGTTCATGCAAGCTGACTGGATTAGTGGTGGAGGTAATCAAAACCTTAAAGATGTGAGAAGCTAAATTTAAAGGAATCTGATACACGGAACTGAGATGTACTTATGTAAGATTTAAAAGAATATGTTAGCGTCATCGGCCCTTTGGATATCACAATTCTTTGAAGGGTGGAAATGAATAAAATAGAATGTATTTGGTTAGGAGCATGTCAGTGACGGGTACTTAGGTGCTATGCATTATTGATAGAAATAAAGCACCAGGTCCGCATGGACTAAATACTCGTGCACAAAGCATTATTCTCTATGATTCCACATCTTTTGGTGCAGATCCCGGACAAATAACTAAAAGAAGTGTCCCATTCGAGTAATGACAAATGGGGTTATTTGGGTCCTTTCGTAGATGCAGTGGCTCAAAATCCACGGACCTGTATATCTACCAGTTGTAAGATATTCGAGAGAGAGAAGTGAGAACACGTCATGCACCGACGGCGTCGAGTTACTTCAGAAATATCTTCCACCGTTTAGATCACAACACACTACAAAACTAACTTCAGTTGGTTGGACCCACTATGCAACACATGTAACATGCGACTAAGCGGCATTTCCGCGGTAAACAGACAAGCCTTAGAAATGAATCACAAAAAATGCTCTTGAACCCCGAGGTTTTACACGGTATGTAGAGATGCCACGAGGGTTAGATCGCTTTGGGAAATGTTAAAGCATGGACGGAGGCAGATGCGGGTGAGATGAGATTTAAAAGAGGATTTTTCACAAGATAGGGAAAAAATAAGTTACCCATCAGATCTGGCTGATCTGGCTCACGGTAATTTACAACGTGAACGGAACTGTACTGATGGGGACGTTGCAGCTCACACTTTGCAACCAGAAAACATTGATCAATTATGCTAGTGCTCTTAGTGACTTATCGGAGATCAGATGCACATTCCACATGTGGAACCTAGAGGGTTCCGGCACAAAATAGTCAGCAATTCAACGGTTGGTAAAGCGATGGCCTTTTTCTCATGTCCCAAAGATGCAGAATGCTAAAGATTGGTAACCTGAGCCACTCTAAAATCAATGACGCCAAGCATTGGTTTGCGTGAATAAGCTTTTTCCTGACTGTGCGCTCCAGTGAGTATTATGACTTTCGCAGGTATCCGGCCACCAGGAAGTGATGTGGTCAATAGCTACATCAGATTCGATATGCCTGCAGTATTTCCATCCCTCTTTTTCTGTTTGCACATGGTTGGCTTACTGAAAAGATTGAACCTACACATTCAAATGATTAATAACTTGCGGGTACCTCAACACAACAAGTTCCATATAAAGAGCCTATATAAAGGTCTATCCGAGCGACTGAACAACGGTTCTTTGCCCTTTGCGTTTACCGAAGTTCGACGTGGCCATTTTCAGGCAGCTGCTTTCAGTGAGGTCTTTAGGCATACAAAAACTAACTGATTAATTTATCTACTTCTCTAGTTTGAGTAGTTTAATTTCTGCTGGTGGATGCCTCTCTTTGCCATCCCACTAAAAGGCCTATGATTAACGTTCATCCGTTTACCACGAATCTATGCCTTATGCTTCCTTCGTCCTAACAACGCCTCTTCTGTAGAAAATGACCGTAAAACATATATTTTTCAAAAGATGGCGCAGATCGAGACCTAGAAGTCGCGATTGCTCATCGCGTAATATGAAAAGGAATTGCACGTACGTGTTCAGTGACATTACAGTGGGATTCAGTAGACTACAACCCTTGATTCCCAAGCCTTCTGGTTGTCATCAGGACTTAATTGGTAATTGATTGGGTGGCTGTTGATCTGTTCTCCGAGCTTTGAAATTGATTTACAAACGTTTCGTCACAATTCGAGGAGACATCTTCAGCGCACCAGATAATGCACCCGAGCTACCAATTTTCCAACACATTACCATCGGGACGTACACCAAAAAGCATTTCCCGAACCAATTGCTGGTTGCCTGTAGCTGCCAGAAAGCGATAAGTATCATCTCAGACTTAGTAGGGCGAATCGATATAGGAATTCCGAACGTTCATTCACTTTTGAACAACATAAACACAAATGTAGCACAGTCGACATAATATCTAGGATGGTACAAAGAATAAAGAAGCGTTCTATTCAATATTTGGCGTCAAACCACGTCTTTGAGGACAAGCAACCAAAAAAGACAAACAACGTTCAATGGTCTTGAGACGGAGACAGCGACAGCATAGTAAGGACCCACACACCAGGCAAAAGTTTTCTGTTGTGCAGGGTCGTGTTTGAAAGGGACTAGAAAGGAAGTACATTCAGTCCCGCGTGTAGCCCATTGAATTGTTGTGGGTAGATGGATGAGGAGACCAAATCCGTCGACTTTACCATTAGGTAAAAAAATTTAGCGAACTGCATTCAACAGGCATTCCAATACAAAATGATCGTCGGTCGTTAAACTAACCGATGGCAAATAAAAATGAAATGCTAATGAGTGCACAATCCCTAGCACCTTACCTTGTTCTTATCTTACAGAGGCATCCAGCACCCAACCGAGAATATGTTTACGTTGGTCACTGTTACCATGCGTTCTCGGACAACTTCCGGTGGATGTGGCCAACCACACGTAGAATGCTTAACATAATGACCTTATCTTTTGAGGGGTTTACTGTGATCTTGACCGAGTAACATTGAATGTGCCAGGCATAGTACCACGTGGTTCGTCATGAGGCCCATTTATTGAGGTAGGCATCATCTCATCAAGCAGCTTCAGCAGATGATATCGGTGGTTGCGGACTGTTTCATCTTGATTAAGCTACGTTGTCCGTTGAGCCCACAGAAGTAATGAGAACTTCAGCGATGAGGGAGGTTGACATACAAACCGCGGTCGTCCTACGTTTTTTGTCCCACAAATCAACACTGATTTCATCTTTCGGGAGTTAGTGTACACACTAGGCCCTCCAAACTCGACCTCAGCTCTTCGAGCACTTCTAAATCAGCCTGACTTACACACACATTCCAGTCGGTAACTAAGACAAAACCATTTACTACATTGTCGTGGATCTGATCCTCCGGCATCGATAATCCCGGATTCTCATTCATCGGTAGGATGAACAGTATTGGGAAGAATGGATCACTCTTTCTCAATCTCCAGCAGCAGGCAAACTCTGAAACGTGGGAAACTGTTGGACTGTTGGACTATTGTTATAAAACTTGTCATCTAACGAACTAGGGATAACGGAGCTTTAAGTAACTCGGCAATTTAACAAATGACCTGCGAAACCGAAGTGGATGCTTTCCAGACATCAGTAAACACCATGAGCAGGGTTGGCACTCACTGAATGATGAACAAGAAAAGCACGTACTAGTAAGACACCTCTTAAACAACCATCTAGATACAGAAATCCAACCTGGAGATAAGTCAGTTGCAAATTGCGCTCACAGCGACCTTCAGCAAAACCTTTCTGACAGGATTAGACGATAACAGATTACATGTAGTTCGTCTTCCTTTGGTCGGTTTTCGTAGGATTTCGGACCTTTGGAACTACAGTAACACTTGCACGAAAAAATGCGCTAGACAACCATCAAATGACAGGAGCAAACTGAGAAACCCGGTAGATGCACTGGCATTGAACTAGTGGAGCATTCTGGGTGTGAGCTTGTCCAGAACTGGAAAAAGTTGCTAAGCAAGCGGATCGACGACCTACTCTCTCCATTGTAATAGGCACAAGTGAACTCCAATGCAATGGTGGCACAACACGCACTGGCTGACCACCCAATTGTTCCGGAGTGGAGGACAGCTGTACCCAGTCTTGCTGCCATCCCAAAGTAGGCCACAGGTTCCACTTTATCATAATTTTCAAGACACGCAGTGCACATCACATGCTGCGTTTCACCTTTCTGGTGGAATAATGTATGGATTGCGGCAGAAGTGGCTCGGTCTTCTTTCAAACGATGGGCTCACTTGTGACAGTGTCATGAGCGTGGTTCCCTGCCGTGTGAAAATACAGAAGTGGAAGTACAGAAATGACAAGAAGTGCTCTGGAGTCGTTGTACCAAATGGATACTCTCAGACAAATGCCACAAAGTCAACACTAGTGAACACACTGTCAGAGGTGGATTCTTGGAGTTACAACTGGCAATCCCATATTAGTTTGGACCAACTGGTATAGCTTTCAATGCCGGACAAATGCAGGGCTCTTGGTCCATGGTTCGGTGCCGACCGATTGGTGGTGGTTTGTCTGGATGTGTTTGCAAGTGAAGCACATGTAGGGTGGCTGGGATACTGACAAACGATCGACCGTGAAAATATCGTTCCAGTCTCACAAACTGTTCGGGCTGTAGGTCAACTTACAGAGATATATATTCGGGTGCAAACGTGACGGTGACTATTGCTGAGGCCAGCGTGTACTGACAATCTTCACTCGGTCAAGCGTATCCGCAATGTGCTGAGTGAGATCCGTGTGCCGAACCAATCTAAGTCGGAAGCGTAACATTTAACAGTTGGGTGACCTACATACAGTCATACCAGCGATTTCATGGAAGTGGATTCGTCGGTGGGATACCAAGCCAGCTTTCGATTTACAGTTTCCCTTTACTCCACTCGACTGGCTACGAAACAGCTAGGAACACCAGCAAGAGGGACAACAATTATTGATTCGTTCCAGCCAAACTCTGTTTACCGCACTATCCGGAAAATTCCTGTCTAACCATATTCAGGGATTTTTCATCTTTACGGGCTCAACACAAGTCACAGCAGAAAAGACGACAGGTGTTCGAATGTGCGTTCTAAAAATGCCAAACAGATAACCTAATTATTACGCTCGGCTACGACGCACGAAGTTGGCACAAATCCTCTTGTGATATCGGCAGATGCAAATGGAATCCGATTCGATTTTCACCCGAAAAGCACACTCAGTGTTTGATATTGACTCAAGGTTACGTATTGACTGTAACAGGCCCGAACAGAACAGCTGTAAGCGCAATTACACGAAATTACTTAAACATGTTAGTGATGTTCACATGGAATGCTCCATTGAAATAACGCTGTCTTCCACGTGGATGCGTGCTATACTTCGGAAGAAAGTTTACAATAGAATTCTAAATAGAAAAGTAACTCCAGAGTCAACCGTCGATTTTGAAAACCCACTTTTACTGGTTATTTTGGTCAGTTCGACTATTTAAACGGGAACATGTTTGCGGGAACGCAGAACATGGTCTTACCAAAAGACTTCTTCCGTAGACGCTGCATTTCATTATTCTTATCCCAAACGTTGTTCAATCTAAGATGGATATGTCTCAGTCTTACTTGGAGTTATCACATATATTTTTTCAGCGTTCTCACTGTGACAAAGGGAATAATCTGAAATTCTGACGAAGGATACTTATTGAATACATAGTAGATGTGATTTGTTCCAAACGTTATTGTTTCCCAATTTCGATTAAAAAAATTAAAACGTTGAAAAGTTGAAAATGAAACACAGTAACTGAATTTGTTTTGCTGCATGACCCAAGAGCCCCAGGGTGAAATGGGCAAGTTCGGTTTTGACATTTCTAAACAGTTGTCTAGCAAGTCGCGGTGCAGTTTTTGGGGAAAACGCAAATATTTTTTCCAAAAGTTAAACGGCAGATACGATACAGTTGACCTTCACTGAGATTTGGAAAAAGAGTCTAACATTCCACTTTTTCGAACCCGTGTGCTTCCGGTTTTTGATCCTACAAGCCTTTAAATAGAAACTAACGTCAGCTGCATAGATACTGTTGCGGAAAATCAATAAGACTAATAAAAATCTAATTCGGACACTCAAATTGTGGGTGACATAGCCAGTATTCATGCGGTGAAATAGAAATTTTGGATTTTAGGGGAGCCAGCACGTGCACACTGAGATATTCTCCGTTTTCTAGGGGGATCTGAGTGAAGTAAACCATTCAGCGGAATGATGGTGTGCGGAAAGAAATCATAAACGTGCGAAAGGCTGTACTTGTTAGGTTACCTCAGCTCTCACCCTAAACTATAAAAATACATGGATAAATCCAACCTGATATGACCACTCAACAGTAATCTGCCTGACCTGGTTAAGATGTCCAACAAACGAAATAACGTACCCATGTGAAACTCCAACATACACTGGGTAACCAGCAGCTGGTTCAGAATATCTGTGGTCGATTAAAATAGGTTTTCTAAATTAAGTGCTGCTGAAAGGATTTCCACCTTAAAATGAGTGTGCTTTGCCACATACAATAGTTTTTCGTCTGCCTGTGTGATACTGTCAGGGGAGAATGTCGACTTGGAGCTGAACGTCCATCGGCGCACTGCGCTTATTGTGTATGTTACGTAGCCAGTCGTAAGGCCAATGCGTATGTGCGTCGTCTACCTGGGAGGCGTGTATTTCAGTGTATCATGAAAACACACTTGCAAATATGAATTCACAAAGTTCAGTCAATCCAGATTCATCACACGTTTTGTTCAACTCTCATAATTCAAACACCATTTCTTATTCCTTTTCCCGTTCGCAATAACTACCTAACAGTTGAGCTGTTGACATATTTATGGCTCGTTATGGGACCCGTTATTTACGGAGACTGCCCACTGGGTGACGGCATTGAATCCTTTTTCTCAGCACTGTGTGAGCTGACTGAGTGACAAATGCTAATAAAAGCGAAAATTGGCTTAGCGCTTTCCACGATGCATTTGAACGATTATTGTAGCTGATATATATGCAAATTGCGTTCTGGACTTCAGCATGGGTCCCTTAATAAACAGTCTGGAATTTTTTGGATAGAGCGTTAAGTCTCAAGTGGGAGAATAAGCTTTCCGTAGCTATTCTGTTTCAACACATATATTTATATTTTTTTACATCATTTCATGTACAAAATGACGCATTTTTAGTTTGGCGTGAGATCACATGGTGCAGGGCCCTAAAACATACAGCCTATAAACAATCCGCGAATGTTATCACAGAAAGTAACCAAGAAGGAAGCTTAAAAATTAATCGTGAAATGTAAAATTTCAAATATAGAAACCACCAGATGGTTTTTCGTGAACCTGGGTTATGAACACTGGATTTGTGCCTTCGAAGCTAACCTGAGAAAATTGTCATCTTTTGATTCCGGACTGGAACTGGCGTTGAATAACCAGGGCTTTTATGGCCGAAACTGGGTGTGGAACTGGATATGTAAACCCCTGAAAGATTTCATCTATAATCATGCTTTGAACTTAAATTCGAACTGTTTGATGAATATCTTTGCTTTACATACCGCTGCATGCTTCAGTTCCAGAGAATGTATTCCAGCACGCCGAAAATCTTATCAAAACAACTGAAAGCGATGATTTGTTGCACATTGAAAACAATAGATTCTATGGATATTATAGTCGGTTAACAGAGATTGAAGAATACGAAGCCGTTTGGTGGATGAAACTGATGAAAATTGGGGTGATAAAACGTAGAAGGACTTGAGAAAGCATGAACGTGGTTTGTTCAACTGAGACTGATAGCTTAAATTGTATAGACAACCACTGTTGGTAATGTAAGATACACGCATTTGGTGGTGTTTGGAGAACCTGGAAGCCGTGCAATTGGTTGCTGACACAAATGATGTATTCAGAGGGTAAAACCACATATGACCATTAGTGGAAACTTTGCTAGTATGAAATTGGCGGCCGGACTCGGAAAGGGAACAGAATGTACATCTTCCGATGGAATTTAGTATTTCGGCTTAGTTGATTAGTTAGTTATGTTCGTATCAGAGTTTTATGCAGTCATTGTTTTTAATCTACGATTCTGGAAGTATGGGATATGATTTTATCCGGGAAAACTTTCGGCTAGATTTATTATGAGCCGGTGTAGTTCAGAACAGGATTTGAATACAACATTATCAACACATGATATATGTTTTACTGTACAGTGACAGCAGTCTTATTGCTGCTCGTGGTTATGTGATTCTATGACCAATCGTCTTCACACCCTGGTTACGTGAGTTTGAAATATCTCAAAAAACACAGTCCTTAAAAACCAACCAAGTTTTCTTCTGATTAGTTTTTCCGTGAGCAAATATGTCCGCCATTCATTATTTGGAGAAACAATTTTCGCCGGTTCTTTTGAAGTCGGAGTATGTGGAGGGAAACAAAAAACTTTCTGGCCATGTTGAACGAGCGTGCAAGTTGAACTTCCGACACGATGTCGTGAAATTTTCATGACACCGTTGGATTTGGTGCTTGTGTAGTACACGTTCCATGCCCCGGTTAGTAAATACTATCTCAGAGTCAGTCACAAAAGAGTAAAAAAAAGTGGGATGTAGACATCAGGCACTGAGTCTCCACTGTTTAATTTATCATTGCCGGCAGGAGATATATGCAGAGTCTTACTCATGTTTATCTCACTTCCGTTAGTCGTAAGGTATAAAACATGTCAAGCATTATATCAGTATATGTACAAAGCACGCAAAACATACAGTATCATTTGCACATAAGATATGTAACGAGCATAACATAAGCACATTTAGTCACCACTCGTTCACCAGTATTGACTCAAGTGGACACAGTTATCACCCATAACATATTTCGGTGTTTGACACAATCACACAGTCACCAATGATGTACGAAGGGTCGAACTCGGATCGGTGTCAAGCAGAGCACAGTAATCAGCATTTTCTTTCTTCTTTCACATTGTAAGTATGCTTTCTTAAGAATCTTCATCGTATGCTACAGGTGGATGGAATATGCAGGTGGTACTATTCATTCAAGGGTTTAATTGAGTGCCTCATTCAATACACGACACAGCAAGCACCTCGGAATTACTTCTTTACGATTGCACGGCCATAGTATTTTGGTTTTATGTTGAATAGTTAAATTATCAGTAATTATTCGACGGCAGTAGGAGATTACGGGGACTAAACTTCATGACTGCTCACCATTTGTTAAATCATTCGAACATATCAGTAGCTGTTTGAAACAATTGTCACACCTAACCAACGGGTGAAGACACGTACATAGGGTTAACTGCCTGAAAACGGTGTCCAATAGATCGCGTAGACGATAATTATGCGTTAGCCTGACAAGTGGTGATTGAAATCTTGATATTCTCATGCATAGCTATCACCCCAAGAACAAAGCAGTTTGATATAGTGTTGTGTTCCGATTTCAGACACTATATCCTTAATTGCAAATGCATGATGCGCACACGGTGTAAGAAGAGGTACCCATACAGGCTCAGCACCCACCGTAGCTATATGCAGGTCGTCTACACATCAAATATGGTGCTACTGGCGAACGTCGTGATAAAAGCGCCCTCATTTATACATGAAAACCATCGCTGAGCTGAGCAACAGTTCTGTAAAACCAACCCACTCGAGGTTGGGGTCAGTTTTGTCAGTATGTGCCATATCAGTTCGATTCGCTATAGACTTCGTCATGTATGTAAGTGTGGGTAAAAACGTCACTCAAAAGCGTTGGCAGATGTTATTGTCTCGGATGATGTATTTATTTCATTATAAAATAGTACTTACAGTATTTAAGCGTATTCGTTAAAAATGGCGCGCACCAGAGAAGCGGCTAATGATAGCCTATTTGCAAAATTAGGCAGCGTTTCCAAATATCTGTTAGTGGGATACGTTAATAGTTCGTAAGTTTGTTCGACAAGCATCAACCTAGGTTGCATGCATTTTGTCACCGACCAAGGTAACTTCTTCAATTCAAGTTTACTGGGTAGCTCCTCAAATTCTCTATCCTCTTATGTAGTATCCACAGGGTGTTCACTGATTCAATTATGGATGGTTTGTCAAGAGTTAGTTCTCGCGGAAATTCGTTGGTCAGGTTTGAATCTGCGTTGCGTTTTAGTTTCACTTTCTTGCATTAGGTTGGTCGTTGCAACCGGTGCAACTGATCGCTTATCAGGGAAGGAGATAAAACACGATTGTTGTCGAGTGACAGCGCAGCTATAAAACTTTTGTAAGATATTTTCATCATGATAAAGGCTGAAAAATTTTACTGACCTTATTTACCATTGCTTCTTACACAGTCGTCCAGAGGGATGGAGACAGTTTCGATCTGTGTTTACTGTGGATTGTCGAACATGTAGTGATTATAACAGGCCATTATACGGATAGAATAGATAACTTGGTTTATGACAAACGGGTGGCTGCATCTTCCCACTCCTGCTTTTCAGGAAATGAATCAAAGCCTGCATCGAAATAGTCATATCACTTTCGGGCCGGTGTCTTCCTGAAAATAAAATTATCAAATTCACGACGGTGGCAAGAATAACTCCGGCCACAAGTACGGGATTGATAAACATTTTTTTTCATGGCGTGCGCAAGCTTCACCCCGAAATCTTGAAGTGCGCAATACTAAGTGGGATTCACCTTATTAGATCGGCTGGTTGTTTACATTGGCACACATCAGTGAATTACGATTCTCTTTGCTTCATATACTGTCTTGACAAGCGTTAAAGTGTGATTAGGCTGCTAGTTTAGATTATGGAAAGAGTTACGATGTCGCGAGCTGAATTATACTGCATTAGCTGATTGCAGAATGTAGAGTAGAAGTGTATTTTCCTGTCAGCAAAACAGTGTCACCTAGGAAAAATGTACGTTTCAAACCTGATCAAGAGAAACTACAGACCACTACTCAAATATTGTAAAGGCGGATGCTACTGATGAGGTATGTGAGTAGTATGTGGTTTTCTTGTAACCCCACCTCACGTCTAATGTAAGGCGGGGTTTATTGCGGAAATCACGAAACTGCCATGCAGAGTTCGTTTATAATTGCGTTATCGTCAGTTCATATCCACGAAAGTTCAAGAGGACGCGTGAGGATGAGCAGTTATTAATAACGTGGTGTATATAAGAAGTTCAATTTTCTGTCCAATAGTTTGTAGCCATTTAGTTCGACTTCGCGTCGAAGGACTTTCAACCTTCTGTCTTCTGCAAACTCCAATCTCCAAACTTATCGGCCGTTCTACTCTGGGCTCTCGTACGGAAAACTGTGCTGAATAACAGTTTTCCGATTGCCTTTGGTGTTCACCACAAACTGGACTATTCCCCATACATTTGAAATGGTTAGCACCCTACTCGCCATTAAATTCACCATAAAAACTTGTGATAACTTTTTCCGGCGCAGTTTTCCTCCATAACTACGTAACTAAATGGTGGTTTCTGTTCAGCTTCAAACGCTATAAACCATTGGTTCAAATCCTAACTGGAATAAAACTTTGTTGTATGGAGAGGCAACTTTTGCAGAAAACGGCGACAATCATATGAAACAATGATTGTTCAATCTATCAGCTAATATGGATGAACTAGTACACGTGACGTCATAAAACGATTTACGGAATGAACCAAGGGATGAGGAGTTGGCGGAAAACCAGAATTTCTTACAAAACCTACTCAAAATTCAGTCTTATTCTCACGCTGAGCGCCTCAACACTTGAAAAATGAAAACAGACCAAACCGGTAGAAACATCTCTCGTATGAATTAAATAACCAATCGAAACGAACAATGTCCATAACACGACGCGAGTCAAGTAATGAATCACCCAAGCACATGCAAGAACCTGAGACATCTGAAAATGCTGCCGTTCAGGTAACTAGTGAAAAAAGCGAACCTACAGAAAACCCAACAGAAATATAAAGTGGACAATGTGGTAACCTAAAAAGCGAGCAGAATAATGATCCACCACAGTAAAACTACTCCTGGATCCATTCAATGTGCGCAAGCCTGAATGGAAGGAGTAACCATCGGTGACCCATTTTATGGTTCACAGTTCCTGGCTAAGAATGCCAGACAACTTGAAACCAATGGCATTGCTTCATGGCGAAGTCAATGAAGCACGTTTATGCAATGCGGAAGAATTTTGATGGGAGATTTTCTCCTATCGTACGTAATGATTATTTCGGAAAAGTTGGTTTAAAGCTTCTTTGAATGCATAAAAACTTCCACAGTTTTTTTCCTACATCTGGTGGGATATCTCATCTGCTGGAAAAAGTGCTATCTCGCAACTGACTTCAACTGGATGCTTTCTCGAGGACAATCGAAGCCAACTCATCATATAAAATACATAAAAGTTGTGTGATTGTTGTCGTGTTCTGTCACTTTGTAGCTGTACACGTAATACTACATCAAGTAGTCGACTAGTACCTTAAAACATTTCTAGCTCTTGCTGTGTTCATAAGTTAAACGTATGAGAATTATTGAACCTCAAGGGCCTCACTGTGGATTTATGCTTCTCACATTGTCAACCTAACCTTTGTGGACCGATTCGGGGAGTAACTTTTCACGGGTTAAGGTATCTTCCCGCATTTTCTTTATGAATATCCTTATTCTGAGTACAAACTAAGAACTTGTTATTCACATTTGTTCAGCCCAGGAAAATGATGGTTGTTCACCGCGGTGGTCCATGATTGCGTCTCCATGTGTGCCAATATCAAAATTATTTTTGCAATACCGAGTCAGAAACGACCCTGCTTTTCTTTCTGATATTTTCTCAACAGACTGGCTGACAGAATTACCCAAAGGTTTTTTCAAGCGAATGCAACGCAACGAAAATTGCCGGAAGTCTGATCCAGTCGAGACAAACTGGCATGATAAATGTCATTTAATGCATATGGGGAATCACTTCATGAGTCTGAATATCGACCATATAACAGCAGCTGTTCTACAGTTAAAATCCAAAAACGGATAGTAGAATTCTGTTTAACGTGAATAGTGGGATGCATATTAGAAAACAATCTGGAGATGTTACGATGTTCCTCTTATACTAGCTATACATTTGCATATGATTCGACATTTTATAGGACTAGTACATTGTTGAGCAAAAGCATATTTTAATTCCTAGAACCCGCGTGAATTCGCGTGTACACACAAGCGATGCCTCCCTTCGTAAACTTTCACCTAATCATCCTTCTACCTTATTCCACTCAAACGTGAATATCCTCTCCGCAGGTCCCATCACTCTGACTATATCAATGCTAATTTTCGTCACTTGAAGCTTCAAAAGTTCAGCATCACCGGGTCTCAAAGTTGAGTTTATCAGGCTACAGTATGTGCTGTTTCGTCGTTTGGTTTCGAGACATGGCTCGTGCGGTCAACCGATGTCTCAGAAGTGCTGCTGCCGTCCGGTGGCGTTAACGGGTTCATACCAAGAAAACTAGAAAAAAGACTAGCGGATTTCGTGGCAGGTACTTGAGTTACGGACATCATTCAACATCACCTGGTATGGCAGGTCGGTCGTGTACCAAGCTCCCCTAAATGTCGTCTACGTAGACGAGTGTTATTATTCGCACCTCATTCAGAATAACTTAAATTGTGAGGCGGACGGATGACGGATTTTAAAGAATGATGTAAAGGGGTTTACGAAGCGTTTGGGCATTTTCAGCGCACTTTACTTTTTAGGACGTTATACCGTTGATCCCTGCACTTGGTTGGAGACATCATAAAAAATGGCGGCGAATCAATGCCGGCAATATTCATATCCATTACTTTTTATCCAGAATATTTGTCTGAGCGCTTGGATTTGTAGGTATCTTGGGAAGGATCAACACCGGGTTCTATCTCCCACGCACTCCTTTCATTTTTTCACGCAAAATCATTAAATGTAGTGACAATGAATTATAAATGTCATCGCCGATGTTGCCGTCTGTGGTGATGAGCTGCATTCAGCCCCTGATTATTGTTCAGAATGGATGGCGCAAACAAAGACAAACGTGAAGCACAATAAAAAACGAAAACGAGTTTGATCGAAATACTTATAATCATGTGTGGACCCCAAGAGGAAGGAACTAATTTTCAATCCGAAAAGGGGTCAGGACAATGAACACCAGGAACCAAAACAATACAAAAGGTGCCGCATTTGTAACTTATTTTTCTGGCTAGCTGTTCAAGTTCGTGCCGAGATCTGTCAACTGAATATTAGTTTACTTCAGCCAGTTGCCAAATCCTGAGCCAAGTACATAAAAACTGGATCGATTACAAGGAGAATAAAAGGTAACGACAAATAATCTCCAGACACTTGAGTGAGAATTTTTCTATGCATTCGGAATAGAAGAGACTTAACTCACTTTCTTCTGAAAAACATGTTACTCGGCCTTACAAAGGATATTTCTCCGCTTGTCGGGAATTGCACTTGAGCTTTCAAGTTGCGGCGTGCAAATAAGCCTAGACAGAAATTCCATGTGGGAATCCTAGCCACCGTAAGATTAAGATGGATCAATTCAAAGCGGGTCATCTTAGACTATTTGGACTATCAAATAATGACACTTGTATCAGTAAATCACGTTCTACATGTATTGCCCAAAAGAGCAAACCAAGCTAATCACTCACTAACCCCAGGAGCTTGAGCAGTGAAGAAGAACGCTGGTATATATTGCAGGCCCAGGAGATGTAGAATGTTTCCGATTCGATCAGCTGGTCAAAATATCAATTGTGTTAGCGGAAGGACATGCGAAAAGAAGCAGAAGAGTAATCCATTCGGTCAGTAATTGTCACAACAACTGGAAGAAACTAGCGGGTTTAAATGGAACATCCACAATAGCCCACCACAAACAACCGGAATCCTGCATCAGAATTCAACCATCAAGCGCAACAACGCACCTGGCGCAGATGACCTACTCCCGCACACTTCACAGAAGTTGACAAGCTTCCGGTGACAGTCTGACAACCACACCACAGAAGATTTGGAACGAAAGCGGAATACCTTTGGAACATCCACAATAGCCCACCACAAACAACCGGAATCCTGCATCAGAATTCAACCATCAAGCGCAACAACGCACCTGGCGCAGATGACCTACTCCCGCACACTTCACAGAAGTTGACAAGCTTCCGGTGACAGTCTGACAACCACACGAAGAAAGATTTGGAACGAAAGCGGAATACCTTCGAATGGAGTTTCTCGACCGTCATCTCAGTATTCGTAAAGGGAAAAAGGACGTTATTCAGAAATCACCGTGGCATCAACCTGGTATTTGCGGAACTTAAGGTGATCCCCGTCATTAATTTGCGCAGGATGATCGGTTAGCGGAAAAGACAGCTTCGTAAAAAATAGTTTCGCCCCGGCTGAGGATGTGTTGTCCTTGAGACAAATTATTGAGCAGCGCTACTCCGTCAGACGTCCTAAATTGGTCATTTTGCTTTATCTGAAAGCTTTTGATGGTGTTGGTCGTCAGGAACTGTGGCAGTGTCTGGTGAGCAAAAGTGTATCTTCCAAATTTATACCCTTTATTATAGCGGTGTATACGAATTTAAGTGGGAACGTTCATGTATACAGTAAGTTTTTGCCAGTGGTGATTGACATCTAAAGTCTTCAACTTGGGTGAAACTGTTCTGCTTGTCTTGGAAACCGCATGGGTTGAAATGCTCCTGAGACGTTCCCTCACAGACATTGAGTATGCAAGCCACAGGGTTCTCCTCGATTCAGATGATTTAGAAATGTAAACCATTTTAAATAACTTGGTAAATCTGCTGCACATTCTAGCATTCGCTTCATACCTGAAGTGTAAAATGCCGTTACAAGACTCTGTGGGACCAAACCCAAATACCATACTTGCAGACGAGCTAATTGACTTTCTAGATGAATTTGTTTGCTAGAACAGTTGGACAAGCTCCGGCTGGAGATTAGATTACTTCTGGGGTCGAGAAAACCAACCTCAGGTTCCTATGGGGCCGAGATGGCACCAACTGCGGCATTGCGAGTCACAGAAAGAAAGAAAAAAAGAAAGAAAAGAATCGTACTGCCTTATGAATCAGGGACTTGGTCCATACGCGCAAAGGACATACGAAATTTGTCACTGTCAGACCATCGGTCTCTCAAATAATTATTCCGATCTTCCGGGAACATCGGATTACTAATTTTGAGGTAACCCAGACGTTCTAGGGGAAAAGAACTCTCCCGCATACGTGGATTACGCAGGCTTCATAGGTTATACTGGCTACGACAATTACCCCGCATGCCACAAGACCGTCCGTCTTGCATAGCTCTGTGTGATCAGCCGCGTGGTGTGTGGAAGCGACCGAGAAGTGGACATTGCGACCTAGCAACGAAGTATGAAAACAATAGCCAGTGAAATCAGTCGGGTCGACAACTGGCGTCTCCCTGGATGCGTACCCCGGGACTCACCTCATCGATGGCCGACCACACTACGCAGCCAGTGGCACTCATTCATCAAAGCTATTGACTTCAATGCCTAGCTAACCACTTCCTGGACACGTCAAACACGCAATCGTCTCTAGTGCTTGACTGTATGTCATACAGTCTCCCTTCTCCCGGTAATCGCAACTGTAGCAGCTGGAACCAGTGTGCTATGCCGCATGGTTTATGGCTGAAAACTATATTGAATTTATTGACCATGTACTATAATAATGCGCCTGAATCACTCTGATAAGCAGCACTATGTAACCGAGCAAATACTATATGAATACCGGTCAGATTGTGGGTTCTCATGAATTTCTCCCGAGAGTTTCGTGGGGTGTGCACTACAGACACTTTCTAACGCAGAAGAAAGCCGAACAGAGGAAAATATGACCACACATCACCACACTAACAACCTTTTTCATGCACACAATAATAATGCGTATTGTAGGTGCACCCCGTTATATACGTTTGAGCTCCCAAATTTCAAACACAACTGCCTCCCACAGCATAATTTCCCAACTTTGTTGCACTACATGAATTCGGTTAACGTTTCGATCACTGGTGTCATAGAACTTCACCAGGATTGGTAGCATTCTGCTGTTTTTTTCGCTTGTTCTCTGTTATGCATTTAGAAAACCGCAAATGGGACGCAAGAGGAATCAGATGATAAGCTGGAAATAATTGGAATGTGTCAGTAGTAGCCGACTTTTCTTAGGTCGTTTTACCCTTCGGTGGGGCCTCCGAAGTCTGTCTTGCTGTCACCATTTCGGTGGCGGATCGTTGATTTTTTTGCCTACCGCAGCACGTCCTGGATTTGCTGCTTCTTCTCGGAAAAAATGTTGATAAACATCTGAGGAATGCTCCCAGGTCATTTTGGAAGGAAAAATGTGACGTTCATTTGGACAGCATTGTTTGGTTCAATAGGCACAGGAGAGTGGAAACTAAGTCTTGTGTGTCTACCATTTTCCTTCTGGTGCAAGAAGAGATCCTGGGTTTTCTCTGAAAATGTGCTACGCAACCGGAATAGGAGTGCCGATTGGGCTTTTTCACACGAGGGCAGTTTTGTTAAGCGAGATTTGCAACACCGAAGGGCCGGTTCACATGGTTATGCCAAATTCCAAAACGTGGAGATGGATCAATCACATACAAGGAGAGATAAGGGTGCGTTTCGGCACATAATTTGTGTAATTATTTTCACTAAGTTTTCCAATGAGAATCCGCATTATCCAGACTATAGACAACCTTAGTTAATGAATTAACAACCAATGCGATGGTAACCGGCGCGTCATTACTTTAAGACTTTCCTTTTTGGATGCAGTTTTGCGCCTTTAGGTTTTATTTCATTTTTGATGACAGCAAATTTGTCACAACATTCCTCATTTTAACTGATCCGATTATATACTGGAAACTTTCCGACACAAGCCGATAACCAAAAAGAATTAAGCCATTTTTCTATGCCTATTTCACGCATATTCGTTACAATTGGCCAATCTTCTCGTTACCGTTTACCCGAGTTCCCAAGGTTATTACAAAAAACAGATTGTTTATATGGTTTTCATGAAGTCCCAAAAAAGGTGCTTCTCACTTCGTCCCCTCTAGCGTCATGATTCTCGGTCCTCCATTTTTGACTTCTGCCTATTCAATTTATTTTGAACATATTGCTGGCTTCCATAAATGGTGATATTCCAGAACTTGGCAGGATAGTTTTCTTCCTTTGGTGAAACATTAGATCTTTTTCGCCCCGGTTACACAGGAAAGATACATGATTTAATAACGGACACTTTAATGTCTATTGAATGAAGGAGGGTTCATTTGCTGGAGTGTAGAAAGTGTCAGCGTCAAGGTTTAGGCCAACTGTTCCTGCATTATTTTTCACCAAAGCATTCAGGGGTGTTCTACCATGTACTGGATGGTATCCTAGATGTACTTGCCCACCAATAACTGGAAAGTGCGAGCTCAATTCCCTACCACGTGAGTTGAGAAAAACTTCCTTTAGGTAGATATCAAAGTCATAGCTATTGACTGTCTTATTGAAGTCGTTCTGGAAAGGCTTACTCACATGAAACTATATTCATTTCCTTCCAGATATGATTCCTTAATTTTGCTTCCCTGTGCACAGTGAAATACTAAAAGGCCTCCTCGAAAGGCCGTCAGTAAAAGTCGTCAAAACAACATCGCTGGAGTGGATTTTTAAAGAAATTCGTGGCTCCTTCGTAAATAAATCAATCAGCAAAACAGTAATTCTTATAGTTGGTATAAATATAGAGTTCATATTAGTTGCCACGAAGTATAGAAAGGCGATAGGGTTTAGGGCTGTGAAAATTAAAATGAAATTTCAAAAGTCATCGTCCACGAGTGGCTAAAACAAGTATGTTAAAATATAGAGCAGGGGTGTACTGATGAATAAACTCTGTTAAATCTGTGAGCACTAGTTCCCAGAGTTGCGTTTACAAATCCCTATCTCTAACACATTTCGTGATAGGGTGAACATTATCTCATAAATCTGCCAACGAAATGTGTTTGGATTAGCGGTTTGCGACCAGTGTTCCGAGACAAGCGAACAAAAAGTTGTTAGGTAAACTTATCCCTATCACAGTATGTTTACTTGGGACATAAAGTAGAATATGGGTCAGTCCAGCATGTTTGAACAAGTGGATCTGATTTTGATATTCGGATTCTACCAGCATACAGTGTCTACAATCTATCAAACTCAGATTGGCGTCTATTATAGGGCCGGTATTTCTGAACGTTACGCCTCGTTAATTAACCGTAGCATTCGCCTGAAAAGAGAAGCAGTAATTACGCGCAACAAGGCGAAGAATATAATTACCGAGAACCATAAAAATGGATATTTTAGGCTGTTCTTCGAGAGGTAAGATACTACCTGTGCGCCTACTAGGATACGCATTTCAGATGAACAGGATTTATACTTTCCCGCTTTTTTTAATAGCCATGGAAGGAGCAATGGAGTTTCAAAATATCGAAAACAGTTATGGGCAAATTTTATACCACAGCTAGCTCTTCGGCGTCTAGGCTGCTCCATAGAAGGGGTGGTAATCCAGCATACAAATAAGAGTACTGCTTTGGGATAGTAACTCAGTTGGTTTACATAGTAAATCTGAGCTCAGCAAAAAGCTCGTCACACTGAAAACCCTAATTATTGGTCTCTTCAGCGGCACTGGATGCACATCTGAATAATTTTCCCGTATCCTATTAACATATTATTGGGCAAGCTGTGATTTTATGAATGTCTTCTCCGCCCACACAAATTGTAGCAACGTTTGGATGAAAACGCAAGGGTAGATTTGTTTTAGACAATACGTTTTAGGTTCACGAGTGCCAACTTGTTGATCATGTTTGATGTTCACGCGCAAGATATTTCCTGAATGTCGAATTATGCGCTTTACTTAGACCATATATATGATAGCATGGCCTGTATCACTTTCGGATTTTGACAAATGAAGACAAATAAAAAGCAGCATATACGGAATATGTACGCCAAATTTGGAGGTACGCTGTACACCAACTAAATAGGCCGGTACTGTGAGAAACAGCAAGGTTACTCCCTCATTCATAATAAATGAACAAGCGATGAAGGTGATTATTTATAGCACTCTGTCTTCCGCAGAGACTAAGTGGGTTGTTTGGTTACTCTAATTAAGAGGCAGAATAGCTCAGAAATGAGGCAGAGTTTATCTTATATCATTCAGACAAGCTAGCAGGTGACTGAAAAAACTACACAGTTAGGAAAATAAATTTATTATTGGCCGACATTTCCAGTGGGTTTCATTTAATGTTCTGGGGGCAGCTTCAGCTGAATCAAAGTCAGTTATGAATCCCATAACCAGGTGAACGGCCGTATTGCGCCAGAATGATGAACAACTATCCTTTGCCAATTTCTTTTGGTAATTCCAAAAACGATTTCTGTTTAAGTTACCGAAATTCGTCCTTGCCTGATGCACGCCTCATAAGCCAGCTTATTTTCCCGTCAGAATAATTGTGGAAAGACGAACTGAAATATATGGGGGTGGTCGCATATCCTGAACAATGTAGATGGAGGCTTATTGAGGAAGATGCTATAATAATGTGCCTAAACAAACAATAACAGCTATTTATGTTCTGGTTGAATAGTTAGTTCTGGATTAATCCCCTTTTAGAATAAATAGATTGACTTTGAATTTTCGGTTGATCGACCGGGTCATTAGCGTTTTCTACTCCCGTAGATCTACAGATATCGTGCAGTCTTTCAAGGGATTGCTCAGTTCACTGTCATCGAACATAACGCTCAAAGCCTCTACAGAAACAATTGAGATGTGTCCAAGATTAACTAGTGAAGATTGTCAGGTCCCGATACCATCGAGTTTATCCTGTATGGTGAGGTCCGATAGGAGCTTTGTGCTTCCCAACATCAGTTTACTTGGCGTTTAATAAAATTTTCGTACAGGCGCTGGGTAAGAACCGTTCAAAAGATGGTGATCCCACAACAAGGACACCAAACCAGATTGCACTCTTTATGATGATAATTAAGCCAAAGATGTTTAGGAGAAACTGTGGCAGGCTGACTAATTATCCCCACTGATTAAGTGCAGATCTGTTTCCTTGTAGTATAGGAGAACGCAGATATCTCCAGTACAATCCTGCGGTGATGTGCTGATATGATTCATCAGAATACGAGCCCCTTTTGTTTGGTAACCCGGACACATTCAGAGAAAGCGTGCCGCTTCAAGATGGTGTCTGACGTTGGGGTAGGTGGTAATTCAGGTAATAATAAGGCTAATAATTTTTGTCCCGTTTGTAGATATAATGAAATCGCTAGTGTACAAAATAGCTGTCCTCAATAGATTTATGCGAAGCAATCCCAGATATTTTCATTCGATTGGCATGAAAAGATTTTTCATAGCCCAGGAATAGTCGACCGTCAGTGTGTTTCTTTTGAGGCTCCTTGCGTAGTGTCTGGTAGTTGTGGAGATTAGCTCCAGCCATCAAGTTGATATGCGGCAAACAGCAGACTCATCCGCTGAGGATTGGTCTTCTGAATAAAGTAGGACAGGGAGCTTGCACAAAAGTCATAGATATTCTACTACGTCTTTCGTCTTGCTCCGTTCTCATCGGTATTTATTATTCGATACCGACCGTGAACTGCAGTTTCGTCATATAGACTTATGATTGATTTGTGTGGAGTTTCTGTAGACTTCTGCGCACTGAAATGTTCAATCCTAATGTTCTGCCCACAGAATTCCCCGAAAATCATTGTTAAGATGTTAATTTTCACATGCATATCGTACTGTGAATGCCGTAAGAAGCAAACAACCGTTCAATTTGATTAGATGGAACCAGATCAGTACCTAGCTGATGAATCCAACAGTGCGAGGTCACTTTTCTGTCTCTAAGTTTAATGAAAGCATTACATGTTACGCAAGATCAGGGGCTCGAGAGAGCTGAGTTCTCAAGGCGCAGGATTATTGGCCGGAAGGCCTGTTGTTCGAATAAAACCCTGGCATCTGGACTACTTCTATCTGGGCTTGGGTACCGTGGCATCATCCCAGCTACCCTGTTTGCCTCGTGTGGTGTGACAGCAAGACACCAGATTGGGGAGTATGCCTGAACAACTCCGCCTAAACAAAAAATTCAAGTACATCCTGCATGTGTTTTTGGATAGGTTATAACACGTGTGGCTCAAATATCATATGTGTAGAGTTCAAACATCGGTACGGCCGAGAATATGCACTACTGGCGGGCTCTAGTAAGAGTTCAGTACTTCTCCAGTTTGGAGTGCACCCACTAGAATGATAATGCTTGGACAAAGTACGTTCGCAGAAATTAAAATTAAATGAACGTGATTTCTGTAGATCTTGCAACCACTACAACCGTTACTCATTTATCTATACGTTAAAGGTGAGACTGTTGGATAACCTAGTACCAAAACGTGAATAGCTACATAGAATGCTGAAGTTTGCCCATGTTCAACCGAAAACTCAAATGAGGTGCCGGTTACAGCACTAGAACTTCGCTTTGGCTGGAACACGCACAATGACTGAATTGCCGTTAATTTTAAAAACAGGTTTTCGCGAATCCTGTAAATTACGTCTAGTCAAATCCTTGACGTAAATATAACCCATATTGAACTATCTTCACTCAGTTTGAAAAACTAATCTACTACTTAGATAAATACCTGAAAATGTGATGGATGTTTTCAAAATGCAATTTAAGGACTGTCTGTTGTTTGCATTTTGATATGGAAAATAGGTAATGTCCAAGAAATGTGTAAATTTATTATGCAACACTTCAAATTGAGGAATAATCGTCTTGAAACTGATGCCTACCAGGCGGGTTTTAAACACGATTGAACCGGTGGTGGTGCTTGTGTGCATTTCAAGTAGCTTTTAGAGTTTTTTTTCAGTTTTTTTCGCAGAATTCCTGGCAGTTGTTTCTAGCTAACGCATATTAATTTAGCAGAATAGATAGCGCAATGTGGCGCGAAAGAATTTATCTTCTTGATTTGGATGATGGCAATTTGCTGTAGAAACTACGAAGGGAAATTTTTAAAGCAGGTCACCTACTTCCGGTGAACAACGATAAATTTAGATGTACTGTCCGTCTCTCCATACTCAGTGTTCTCATGCGGCTTTTATTTACGGTGAACAACGTGTATTGCAACGCGAAATTATGCAATCAGTGGTTAGCAGCTGATACCTCATTTAAATTTTGGGACAGCTGCTGTCAGGAGTATTTGCGCGCAAGATGCTGTGCTGATTGAAATAATTATTAGCTTCCGGTCACTGACTTTGCCGGCCATGATATTTAACCGGTTTGAAGGCAGATGGCAGACTATTTAACTTTCTGTCATTACGGGTTTGACAACCATTGTTATAATAAAAACCGTCAAATTTTATGGATAGGCCCTTTCAGATTATAGCGGCGTAAAATTCAGAAATATGTCATCGCTAATAGTTTTCTCTAAGCATATCTATGTTGCAACCAAAACAACAATTTAGATCAAGCCCTTATTAAACGAACTCAAATGGTAGTTCTTGGGTATTCCAGCGAACCTCCCTAACGTTTCTTTATTCCTGGATAATTTGGTGAGGAACAAGTCCTGCAGAGTGAAATCTGACGACGTTAAAACAACGCCAAACTATGCACGTACAGTCGTGTTTTCTATCGCATACATCGAGATCATACTCTGAATGTCTAAAAACGACACAATAACCGGGTGTTGCGGAGAACACTAGAGGCTGCTTCTGGCTCACACAGCTTGCACTGTTCCTCGGCCTACCTTTCTGTTTACTTTGGGATAAGGCAGCTTCAGTTGAATTGTAACGGTTTGTAGTAGGAGAAGATGGGGGTGCTGCTACAAGGTCTTTTAATCCTCCGAAAGAACGTGGGAGGAACAGCGAAGGGCGTACGCAGAAAAGCACGGCCTAATGACGGTTGGCTAATATCTAACTAAAATTGCCACAGATCTTCTGGGTTCTTCGTCCGACCTTAAGACTTTTGCTTTATCACTGAGTATCCATATTCATTCAAAATTGCACCTAATTGATCGGAATGGAAATTCTACCTACTCCAAATAATTACCTGGCAAGAAAAACAGCCTTGAATGCTGTGAAAGAAATGAGAACATCTGTAACGATCGTAAACCAAACCTAACTTTTTGAGGCAACCAAATTCACTAGGTTGTTGGCCAGTTTATCTAGAGCGACAGTCATCTGGAAAATTAAACGATTTGAGCTTAGTTTAGTTTGCCAGTGTGCACAAAATCAATTATATTTTTTCTTAGGTATCTTTAGTGGGCTTTTAGTTATGACGCCATTAATTTTGAGGTTCATATAATTTGTTTTCAGCATGCGGTTCTATCTGTTCCAGATTTTCCTGGTTCTTGGACGTCACCATTTGATTCGTCGCTGTCACCTTCTTTCGCCCCCTGGTTTCGCGGGCAGGTAGGGTCGTGAACAAAACCATCTGTCACGTGGAAGACCTTGGTTTGGTTACCGGCCACGGAGCCAGTTGTCATGCGCCAGAAACCTTGGGTTGTCAAACGAGCAGCCACGGTTAAAAGACTTGTGAGTAGACGTTTGTCATGTAAGGCGATGTCGAGTGCTTAGTGCAGCCCCTGCGAGCAAATGTTGACTGATGAATCCTTGTCCAACTTTCTCACTGACATGGGGCACATTAAAGGAATCATCCATCGGAACATGTCTACGATGATCCAGATTCAGTAGACGTACTGAACTCAAGTAACTTGTCATTATTGTGGTGTCAGCTTGATTTACCTAGTAAATAGCTTAATATAGGCGACCGATTTACGTCATGTTGGAAACCAGGGCAATCGTTGGCTGATGCTTTTCGGCGTTCATGGTTGAAGCAGTACATTCCGCTTCCACAGTTAAGAAACAAGTGGATGCAAAACCGTCGAGATTTTCACGTTGGAGGTTCTATATTATTTAGCGGCGAAAATGCAAGTAATACACATTGGGAGAAAGACATCATAATGGAGGCCAGGCCCAGAAGTGATGGTCATATTCGGAAGGTGCTATTAAAGACTGCCTCTGGGATAGTTAGGCATGATAAACCGCCTGCTGGAAAGACTGGAAGACAAATAGCTGCTCAAACACCTAGGCACATGTTGCCGACGGAGAGAGACGTTTGCGGATAGAGCAACTGTGCCATTCGCGTCGATCTAATTCTAGCCTGTAATAGATTGAGTTGAGAAGGCCGTCCTTGGGGTAGCGGTGCTGATTTTATTTTTCTATTCTTACGGTATACAACATTATTCCCGTTTTGTTGTTTTAGGTTTTGTGCATACAGCGCCTTTTTTTCTTCTGACGTAAACGCGAACCGTTGTATGACCATGCTATTTTGTTTTCTGTTCAAACCAGCACGTGGGTCCGGCTATATTGTAGCCAGCTTGCCTTGAGCCAATGAAAACATTTCGATACCGTTTGGAATTAGCACTCCTTAAACTGGAGTAGGTAAACCGGTTTAGTCCCGCGATTCGAGGTTTGCAGAGTTTTGTTATTTCAATATTGGTTTCATAATATCGCAGTTCTTGATATGCCTCCATTTAAACGACTTGACTATTGGGGTTTTCCGCGTCACTCAGCGTGGTCCAACCAATGGTTTGAAACAGTCCATAATATGTGGACGTGTCGAGGCGTTGGCAAAATAAAATCACTTGCGAAGTTTTTGACGTTAATTTGAGATCCGACTACATCTCTCCCGCACCAATGCCGCTGGTCGTTGGTATGAAGTTCAAGATATCGATATATAGTACATCGATGAAATCCACTACTTTTTGGTTGCAGGAAGTTCTTCCGCACCCCGCTAACATTTTCATCCTTCTTGAGGCTTCTGAAACAATCACTGTCCTTGCAATTCCATAAGTATAGCGTTTAAGCGCCTAAATTGCTAAAAATAAGCAGGAGAATTCGATTTACTACATGGTATCGCTATTACCTGTGCACGAAAATTTGAGGCTGAAAATTTGTGGTAAACGTTGTCTGTGATCTGGCTGATGCTGTTATTGCGATATCATCCACATAATCGTGGAAAACCACTCACGCAAAGTTAAGAAAACAGATGCTCAAATAGACAGTATTTTCTGATGTAAAAATACGACCACTGGTTGATAATAAATTTAACGAAACTAGTCGACGGACAGATGGTTTACGAGTAGAGAATAAGTAACAACATCAATAGCATTATGCTGATGTTCTTGAGTTAGCTGAATGGGAATACAGCGATAAAGATAAACAGACAGAATGGACAGGTGGTCATTGATAGACAACAGCAATGGTTTTGGGAAGAACAATGCTAAACCGCCAAAAGTTGTTCAGGCGTATCCTCCGTCTTGGTAGAAAACTGCTGCAAGGAGAACTGGTTGTTTCCACAGTGTCAGTTCTTTTGAATCAAGACGGAGAAAGACAATACATAATCACGCTCGCGGTGGCAGGAGGTCGTTTGTGAGTAGTTCACTCCATGCTGATATATTTGTTTTCCTGTCAAAACAGAAGTGTTTTTTGATACAAACATTATGCTAGCATGTTTGAAATGCAGGTAAAATCACTGGTATGCTCAAGTAACAGCTACCAGGCTCGAATAAACGTGATGATATGATAAAAGATGCTGTGAATACATTATTCTCTAATCTCCACTGAGAGGAATATTCAGTTTTCTGGTAGTTCACTACAGCTGTGAGTTGACTGCACAGATCAGTATAACGGAATTTACATATAATGAATGTCGTCCGGAATCTAGTGGAAAGTATGCCACTAAGAGTTATTTCCACGCTGGGATGTTTTCGAGTTCCACTGACTCGGCCACCAGTCTCTGTGCTGTGAATCTTCAACCCCGTCTCAGAATGTCCACATTTCCCAAATCTATCTTGTGCCGTGCCCGGTGCATACCGTGCAACTGCCGAATATTCGACTATCGCCTGATATTCATCTACGTTTCTTGATGGTCTGTTAACGCATCGCTTATGCCCACTCATTCTAGTGTGCAGTTCCCTGGTTTTTGTTACACTTAATTTTAAACATACAGTCCATAGTCCCATCAACCGGATGTTGATACTTCAAATGCGTAAATTCTTGCTCTTCTGGAAAGCTACTCAAGTGTTAGCCGTATTCAGCACCCTTCTAGTGACTTCACATGTTCCCATTTTGTATAGACTGATAGGTGTTCCAATCCACTCCCTGTTGTGTCTTGGTTATGACATCAATACCAATCTTATTTGCCATTTACATGAACCTACTGAGTGCCTGCTCGCTTGAAGTCGCTTTTGTACCTCAATCTGTGCTGATATGCGGCCGACCCGTGTGCACAGTGCTATTACTCTCCTGAACGTTGTTGAAACCATGCCAGCATATACTGCTTCTAAGTGTGATGCAGAGTAGTTTAAGACCACACCATTATCCGTTGATTTCCGGCAAATGGGGGATTTTCGTTTCCCATTAATCTTGTGTCAAGGAAAGTTAGTGCGACAGATGTGAACTCCGGCTCCACGCTAAAGGTAAGGTAAGGGTCCAGAGTGTTAAGATACTGAAAGGAGTTGTTTGTCTTATCCCATTTTATTACAACAAGCATGTCATCTACGTAACGTCAGCAAAACAGTAGGTGGGCACTCTAACCTGCCTAAGGCTTTCTGTGCAATGTCTTCCATGTACATTTTGGCTAAAACTGGGAATATTGAAGATCTGATCGCTGAAACTTGTTCTTGAGAGTGTACAACTGACCTAAAACAAGGTGACTGAGGCGAGGGCATACTTTTATGCCTTCATCTATCTCGTCCTTTGAGAGTTGCGTTCGCTCTTGCGGAGTTGTGTCTGCCAGGAACAGTCTTCTCGCTACTTCCGGATCGTACGTTTTAGGGACTGTTACACATCCACTTGGCATCAAAGCTAACAAAGACTTCGTCCGGCTCTTACCAAGACCCAGCTTCATTTTTAGCAATGCCGTTTGAATGTCGAATGTGTGTGAGTGGATGGTCGACAGTCGGTCTTCATAAAATCCCACCGTTAAATAAGCCACATGGTAATAGCTTTGTATGTGTTTTCCAGTGGTCGTTTAAGCAGAATATCCTCAGAGTATGTGCTTTCAGCACGTTTTTTGATTCACTTGGTCTCCCCAACGAATTAGTACGTTGGACAATCAAAATATCAAGCCCACTTAATCCATCCGATCGAAGGAATGATAGACAAATAGCAAACGTTTGACATCCATAACTAATTTCATCAATGGCTAACGCATCAGAGATCGAAAGTAGAAACTTGGGTTAGTTATAATCGTAAATATTGTAATGGAGTCAGTTCCATAGTTGGGAAATGCATGGTAACAATATTATTGTATGAGCATAACTTTGGGTGAGGCTTTCTAAGTAGAAGCGGTTAAGGAGAAATTAACAAAAAATCATTACATCCGCCTTGCAGGATCTTGAGGGATGTTAACAACGTGGTCTGACAGATAGAGACATAACACAGGTGGTGATTTCCAATTATACGTCTTTAGTTGAAAGTAAGTATCTGCCAGTCCGAAGCTCCGTAGCAAGGTTTCTGGTAAGACTACAGAATTACTCTGAGATATGCTCCACTTTTTCCTACTTTTGATGAGTCACGGTAAGTGCAAATGAACTGATCGATAGCTTATGGGACAGATTGATTTGGGTAGCTCTTGAACAGCCTGGTAGTACAAATTCAGTGTGCAAAGAAGGTAGATCTGAGATTTTGTCCGTGTTATATTAAAAATAATAGGCCTTCCAAAGAAAAAGCATTTTTCGTAATCGGCAAATTGTACAGCGTCCCAAAGAAACCCAAATGCACAATTTAGTGGGGAGTTTATCGTAAAACCAAAATGACAGATAATTACACGTTTCCTTTTGCGAAACAATGGCGTAGAATAAGTCAACTTTAATGGAAGAAACATTCTGAAAACTTGCAGCTATTGTTTAGTGACCGAAAACCTCCAATAAGGCCTCTCAAACAAAAGCAGTTTTGAAGTTTTTGAGTATGTGCAAAGAACGTCCACATATCCCACTTTGAAATGCATTTTCTCCGTTTGTGTATAAGATGCCCCCATAATGTGGCGTGAATCGTTTTCGAAATTCTACCAACGACAATATGCAACTTATGAAGGGATATTCCCTTAGGCACCCTAAAGTCATGGTGTTTCTTCACTTTAAGACTGCGTTGTAATCTGCTGAAAACCAGGTCTTTTCAACACGCTCCCACAACAGGGAATGATTTAGAACTTCATAAATAGCGCAGCAGTGGCGTTGAACAAGAATGTGTCCTCTCCCCATTTTTGACTAATTGCGTCATTAACATGGTTTTGGAGAATCCGTTGATCAGATCTCATATGTAAGACTCTTGTCAGGCTGGAATTGGCAGACCTCATAGTCCTCATTTTAAAAAAGCACAGGAAGTGAAAGAAATACTAGAACAAATTACTGAGTTCATTTAGTCTTTTGGCATGTGCCCATAGAAGACATGCCGTGGTACTGAGAGCGTTCGAACATCCTACGAATTTCAGGATTACCACTGAAAGTTGTGACGTCATATCTATACCTGAAGTAGCATTGTAGTTGATTGCAGCGCAGCAAACTAAGCCAACACAAGAATCTCGAGAGCCAGGATATCTTTTGCCAATTTTCCATCTTGTGAGCTCAAACGCCTATTGCTGGATAAGGTTGCCATCAAATTATCGGAAAATTGTCATCATCCAGCCCGTGAAACGCAATATTCTCACGTGAATATACTCAATCCTTGAACATACACAATATAAGCTTGATGTGTGAATGCGTCCCTTTAGTAAAACCTTAAAAATAATAAGTTATTAAAAATAGTCTGTGTTGAATTATTTATATCTCAGAATTTATCAGAACCAAAAACTCTTGATTTTTCTCCAAAAAGGGGGGCATTCAAAGTCTGTCAAAAGCTGAGAAAATCCAACTGACAACAAATTTGTGACTTTCTGGGGAACGGAGATGGACTTGTTGCTAGTCATAACACTTCTATCCTAACTCGTATTAACATCAGTTTGTGGTGAAATCAAACTTTCGGACACTGTGTGGCGACTTAACATGCATGCCCAGGTTGTTGCACTATAGACTTGCAAAACATGGTTGATATGGATAAGCGCAATAGCTTTTCTCATCGTCTCATTTTTCTACATCCCAATTAGAGTTGACCAACCTGGAAGTAGATGTGGAAGGAATTCATAGTGTTTGGCCTCAGTCAGCTGTCAATTCCTTGATCGAATGCTGGTGGGTACACACCGGATATAATAAAACAAACTATCCGATGGCCCGTTCAACAAAATTAGACGTCGACATCAAATGACTGATATCGAACCATTAGCGTTGTGAAAAGTGACACGACAACTTTGTCCTATTTTAAAGTGTGAAGCATACACATTGAATGGCACAAATGAGTCCACTGGTAGGACACATGACCTTTATTCAACTCGCAACTTAACTGGGACTATGTTGAACAGTCTTTGATTTGATATGATCACTCTGGAGTCACTGATATTTCCCCAACGAACCTTTCCGTTCAGTTCATCATACCAACTGCGTTCATAAAAATGCAATTCAACACAGCCAGCGTTCCTACTCAATATTACTTAATATTGAATTACTATTTCAAATTCGCCATTGAAGCCGAGTAAAAGTTAAGCAGCACACGAATTACTTAAACAATGTAGCCTTGATGGCTGGGAAGTTTTGGGCACCAAAATCCAAAGTCCTTGTGAGTGAGCATATTTTTTAAGCGAGACATTCCGGTAAAAAACCGTGTTCAAGATTCCAGTATTCTCAGTTTTCCATTTTTATTCAACATGGACACTGCCGTTTTTTCCTCTAGTTTGCTTTCAAATTCACTCCAAAAGCAAAGTGGCAACAGGCCTTATTCTCTTACTTTGTTTCCTAGAGGCACTGTATGAAATGTGAACTTACATAACCCTAGCGTCGGAAAAATCCAGACAATCTGATTCTTAAGATGAGAATAAACATCTTGTCTCATTTCTTTTGAGATTAACCTTTACAACTGTTTTTCGAAGCAAAAGTTTTTTTCAATAAGTATATTAGTTTTATCCAAATGATCTTTTTTAGGAGTGGCAGGCTGTATTGAATTCGGTTTTGTTTCATACGATCAGTCAAAGTTCCCTGGATTGGTGCCTTCACTGAGTACTTAAAGTGATAAAGTATAAATCAGACAAACTACGCAAAATCCTATCTTATTCCATTTGAGACACGCGATGCCGAAAAAGATCGTAAATTATACTGTCGTAAAAGCAATATAATCAGCTCCAAGCCATAATTTTGAAGCTTGCGCAAAAATTTAATTATTTATTTTGTCAATAATAAGCTTTTCTGCGTGCTTGGATAGTAGCCTCCTACCGGTTTATGAACTTTTTTATTGAAACGCGATTCTCCTTCTTGACTGGGCATTCATCATAATGCTTTCTGAATGATCTAGCACCAATTTTGGTCAAGTAGTTCATCTTTCCTGAAAAATGTATGATTCCTGCATATCAGCTTTCCTGCAGACATTTAGAAGGACAGCGATATTCTTCTGCATAATCCATGATGCTTCAATCACATGAAGCCTTTGAATGGCGTGACTTTTAAATTTATGCGTAGCAGTTTATGTCCGAAATATACTACCTGTTCAAACGTAGCTCATCGACAAACACTCATTACGTATCCCCTTTTCACGTCATGAGCCCAGGTGTCCAAAGCGAGTCTATGATGCGATCTGTATGTACCTACTTTCAACACTATACAATGCCAAACTTCAGGAAAGCTAGATTTTATCTAAACATACGCAAATTCATTTACCATGATACAAAGCTACGCTGGCAAAATGAAATTGCGCATTAACGCATTCCATTCCCGTTTTTCTTCCAAATTTACTTAACGGATATTTTGTGCTATCATTTAAATCAGTTCCTTACGACCGGGTTGTAAAAAGCTACCATTTACTCCATCATATGTTTGGAGAATATTTCTGAGAGTGACAAATCAGAGGAATGCTGATTCTGATAAAGACAGGTGTGGTAAAGGACATTCAAGCTCAACACAGCCCGAAAATTGCATATCAGTAATCACAAAGGGAACTGCTCACAAGGTTGCTGAAAACTCTTCGACAGACCACGACCGTTTACGCCCTCTCAGGTAGCAAGTGTATCATAAGACGCCCTTTGTTCAGCACATTTAGTTGAAGAATATCGCATACCAGACATTCGAGTGTTTCTGGTGGAAAACCTATAGATTTGCAAACGAGTGTGTAGTTGTCAAAATCGGTCCAATTTGGGTTCAAGTAGAACATAAGGTCGACGGAATCTCAGGGAATGGACATACCTGATAAGCCTTATGAAGGACGAAACCAGTGTGGATTTTCGAAGTTTTCAGTAACGTTGTGAGCAGTTTCCCTTATGAAAATATACAGTCATATCTCGAATATCGTGTAAACTGAAAGATGCGGTGGCCTTGACGCGGCGCACTAGGTTTGTAGCTATCATAAACGAGAGATTCGGTTATGTCTCTCCTGGAAACCAAATCGATTTGCAAATGACTATATTGTCAGGACGTAGTAATCATGTTTACAGGTGTACCAGATGAGGTTTCGGTAGCTGAGAAACATGCAATCTGTGACAAGTAGATGGGTAGAACTGCCGTTTGTGTGAAACTATCCTGGATATTGTCCAAGCTGTTCACGACTGATTATCCTCGTGTTGGTCATTTTCATCGTGTCTGTTCCCTCTAACGGCAGATGACGTGGGTTGTAGAAATACACATCCGCATGAGGATGTTTGCTGTGTACGATATTATAAATTTAATAACAACCAGTATCGGCTTCCTAGGTGTTTTTTTTACGTCTATTCAAGAAGACCCATTCAACGCGATGGTACACGCTGTTATGTACACTGGGGTGTCATTTCTATGACTAGTTCATTCGGAAAGTATTGTCGAATCTGTTTGTTGTCCAAACACTGATGGTCGCCTAAGGACCATACTTAACTCATCAATCGCTGGCATGGGTGGAAAGAAATGAGGTGTCCCTGTTTGTTACCGTCCCCGATATTAATCAAGTTCGGATGGGGTTGAATGTGATGTTGCAACATGGAAGTTAAGTCATAAAGTTTATCAAGAGTGATGCTCAGTTCTTACAGCATAATTTTATTTTAAACCCTCGGTTGGGGAGCAATTAACCATTTGGGGCAGCAGAGGATATCACTGCATCAGACTACACATTGACGATTGAAATTTTTTTCTTATCTAAGGCATCTGGTTACACGTAAGGAGAGCCTAACTACTGTTGTTTTCATCGCTTAAGTTTGCTTTGGTTCGATTTTATGATGACATTTAACGCGAACACCCATGCAGCTCTTGGTGTACAAGATACTGTCAATATTTTTCTTTACCCGCTGGTTTTCATATACGGGTCAAACTGAAGAAAGTAGCATACTGATAGCGAAGAAAATTCACTTCTCCAGGAGACAAAAATCGAGTACGTAATATGCGCGCCATATATCCCTATGCGCAAGGATAACCCATTTCTATCAATCTGGCAATTCTCATTTGTGTGTGTCTTTATCCCGAAATTTTGCGCCACTTATGCTGCAGCTGGCTCCATTACTTACCATCTTTCGCCATTAGGACATGTTGGGTGGTACTATACTTCTGTGGTAAACCGGATCAACAACTATCATTGGCGTATTGTTACACCGGTGTCCACTAGTTCTACCCGAATTCTGTGCTCATAAAATGATCTCTGAGATGGACTGAAAACCAAAAATATATTTGCCTATCCTAACAACCAAACAGAGGGTAAATTGTTGAGTGTAACCACAAAACGATACATTTAAGGATGTAAAAGGTATTTAGCTGCTTCCACAAAAATTAATGGACCATGAGTAAGTGAGACGATGAAAAACTATGGCGACCGTAATATGTCTTTGAGGATGTTTCAGGTTTATGTTCGGCTAGTCGTGTAAGTTTCTATTAGGTTTTGTGGCTCTGGTTTTTCAAGCGTATGAAGGGCGACACTCAATAATTCACTGTGCACGGTAGTTTTGAAGCGAATAGCACGAGCCTACTATTTTCATTGCATTTTGGATAACTAGAGACAAGCCTCAAGTTTGATCAGCGAGTAAGCTGCAAACTGTGCGGTGTTCTAGTTATTTTAAATCACATGCTGTTTAATAAAAAAGACAGATTTGTCTGCATTATTGCGACACAGGCTAATATGAACCACTGGTGCTTGTATATTGGAAGGTGTAACAAATGTTTGTTCATATGGTATCCTTGAATGTTAATTTGTGACATATTAAGTTGGACTCAAGTGGGGACACGTTTGGAATGATGCTAAAAACCTTGTGCTACGAGCGAAAAAAAAGGGCAAAAGTTTCAAATGAGGTCCCCGGTGCAGATTTTCAAATACAAATTTGTTTGGGAAACTCGACAATCTTTTAGCACAGGTTACCTAATTTGCTTGTCGATTTCCAACCTTACTACGTGTGTGCCGCATTTTATAAATTTTAATACAATTTTACTTGAATTGTGCCATTTGTCGCTGGCGTGTACAACAGTAAATTGCAGGCGAAGTGGACGTACAGGTTTTCTCCTCTTAACGAAAATCTTGTCGTGGTAAATTTAAATCTGGTTCAATAATATAAATACAACATAGCTTGCGTAGAACAGTTAGCAAGCTGCAAGCTTCAAGTAGGCTTGAGAACCCTTGACGATATCCGCTGTTTAATTAGAGATCCCACCGACTGCTAAAGCGCAAAACACCGCGAAGTTCCCGAAATAGCCGAAAAAATGACGAAACTGTGATTGTCTATTTTTCGATTGCGCTTCATAATGACAGAAAGTCTGAAGTTTTATTCTATTTCATTCTGTTTTCATTCTGTTTTCATTGAGCTTTGATTTTCCGCTTAACCGTGTGTTTAATTGTGGATTGATTTTTAAAAGAAAAACGTGGCCATCAGCTCAATATTTATAGAATTCACGTTGATAATGACTGTAATATTTTGTCCTTTTATCGGGACACGGTATTACGCAGGCTGCCGTGTGGATGGAGCCAATTTATTACTAACCAGTTTACGCAGTGCATGTCGAATGTCCTTATAGTGCACGTGATACAATCGATCCGTCTCCTACGGCATACACAATATGTTTCATAGTCTACATGCATTTGCCCATAAACTAAGCAATGTGACATTTCCTCTAATTCGAAAGTTTAAGTCTTATCCACGAAATAGATTTGTTGTGAGACGCTCCCATATAAACAAAACTTCGTGAAGTAGACAATTCGCTGAATACAGTCCAACGTTACCGTGCCCCATAGAACAACAATTTCGAGTTCTGCAGCCACTGTTAAAACACAGGGGATCCTGGTGGCAGGAAAGAAATTCAACAGGTTTGTCGTAAAGCCTTACTATGACGAGGTATGATTGTACTTCAATGATGCGATAAACATTAGTCCAGAAAACTAGCTACAGTGAAACCGAAACGGTCAACATTTATGATTTACCGGGATGATAAGCTAGACCAGGTTTGTTTACGTTCTGTTTGTTTGGCCTTATAATACGTTTCAGTCCACAACTAATGGTTGAAAGTTTGATCAGTTCATCTGGACAAGCATTTCTGAGTCCAGGAGAGGATTCTGCACGCTCAATTAAAACAAGGCTTCTAAGCTGCCGACCTGATGGTTCTCTTCAGTATGTGAATGATATATCGTTAAGTTGACGTTATTTGAGTGTGCTAGTTTGTGCGTACGGACCAGTCTGCAGGCTGGAGGCTAGGATCACCAAAACACCTAAGTCAAGATTACTGCAATGATTGACTGTGATGTAAGAATCCACCACTGTTTTTTATCAAGGAGGTGGGAGCTGTCTTAAACAAGTAATTTAAGAGTCTTTTAATCCACTACTAGCGTTTTGTTAATTAATAAGTTTTTTTTAACGATACCAAGTATACAGTTATAAACGAATGGCACGCGGATGGAAGCGTGGAAGCACTATGTTCTGTGTACTACTCATTTGTTCTCAACACATTTTAAAAAAATACAGTTCGCTGATCGATACGGACGCCATTTGCTTCATGCACTAGACCTATTAGTCCGATTAAAGCGATAAGGTGACCCATATCCCGTGAGTTTTCGACGCTTTGAAGAGCTGTATCTAACTGATGATTTCTTCTGATTTGACCTGCTATGAAGAACTGGTGACTCAGCGAAAGATAAATATTCTCACTCCGAGTTATTTAAGATATAATCGATAGCACATTATTTGGTAATAAACGAAATGTCCGGTATGAGGGGGGAAAGAGCTTTTGGGGAATCATCGTCTCAGGTTTGGGTCCTGTGAAACAGCTGCCTCGGGTTTCAGTGCATCATGTATTTAAAATCAGCCCTTGGTGAGCTATTCATAAATGTTGGTTAGAATAAACTATTATGCATACTGTCGACAAATGGCATAGTTCAAATAAAATTGTGTTAAAAAACAAAAAAAAATGCGGCGCACATTTGGATACGTTATATTGCGGTTTGCGTTCTGGACTTGGTTTGATTTTTCGGACTCAGAAATAGGTGAAAATGTGGTCAGCAAAAATCCTCCTGGAGTTGAAATATCGTGCTTTCTATGAACTGGGGAGTGGCCTTGCTTACCAGATCACTTCCAATAGGATTCAAGCACATTTTTAATATTATTTAGAAGGGTTCATACTATGTGGGCTGATAAAGTCTGCCAATATTCTTAACTCAGTTTAGAATCGCATGCATCTTTTAGTTCGTCACAACTCCAGCTATCACGTCTGACGGAGTTAAAGTTTTTATGGGTACTAAGCGTGAACTACCCCCAGTGTGAAGCCTAGAGGCCCAATCTCTATTCACATTTGAACGATTAGTTGGTTTCAGGTGGTTGCCGTATGCGCTTTGAACAGGAATACCTGAGGAAAGGTCAAATCGGCGTGAAATACAATAAATCAGCCACTTAATTTTCTCGAGGGTGCGCAGCACAAAAGGCCAGTCAGTTTTCACAGTTTTGAAAACCTTCGCACTAGGATATATTGCATGAGGGCCAGCCCCAGTCAAAGGACCATTTAAACTTTACACAGAAAGTATTAAGGAAATGAGTTATCATAAGAACATTCGGCGATTCTCTAGGACACTTTTCAGCGCATTCAGAAAGGCGTGTGTGCAGCTCCATTTCACGGATACGGAACTCCGGACTACAGCAAAATAAACTGAAACTAATGCGTCTAGACTGTTGGTGGGATAAGGAAAACCGTAATATTACACGTGACATTCCTCCAAACTTAAGCTCTCTATTTGCATACACCGTTTTTTCGGCCGATTCTCGTTCTGCCGCAACAATTTAGGCAACCATGTAGATGTAAAAGATTTCACCCAAAAGTTTAAGTAAGAATAGAATACAAGACAATGCGAATGCTACTGCGCGCTATAACTGTGCGAAAAATATATCAAGAAATTTTAACCCTTGGTTAGGAACGATAGGATTAGTGCAGCTTCTGTTGCAGACATTTTCCAGTTTTGGATAAAATTCCAAATCTCAACATGTCTGAAGTGTTCTATTTCACACCGCTTAATGGTTACGGGATACATTTGAAATCCGCTAGTTTCCCCATTGAGAGCGAATTGTGGTGATGGTGTCTGATGATATCAATCACATAATCTGCTGGCGACAGTGTTGGTTATTTTGGGGAAATACACTCATTTGCAAATCAATTCGGTTTTCACGACAGACTCAACTGAATCTCTCGTTTATGATATTCTACAACTGAATGTGCTGCACACAGACTGCCTCATGATTCAATTGGTACGATATTTGAGATATCGCAGTATATTTTCAAAAGGAAACTACTCACAAAGTTTCTGAGCAAACATTTATAAACGTGAACTAGTAATATCCCTTGAAGTTTCTTAGACCCAACGGCTGCAGCATCGAATCACACATATCAAATCACACGTGTACAAGACGGTACAGTGAATAACTTTAAACAGCTGAAGTAAGTTGTACATAAACCACCTTAATTGCGTCCTGGCTTCTATGAGTTTGTGCGGCTCAATGGCTGGTTCTGTTGTCAGTCTGATATTTTCATGAAACCTTTTTTCATGATAAAAACATTGCAATTATATCAAGGGGTTAAACTGTCGTGAAACAACGCTGACGCCACGCACGCTTGCATTTACTTGACTGTTAAATGTGATAAGAGGCAGCGCATGAAGCGAAATAAGTCTATCACTCGTGGATAGCCAGCTGTTAAACTAGTGACCCAGCAGAAAAAAGAAATTTTCTTTCGATAGTGACCGTGCCTATTTTACCGTTCTTTGTCTCACTTCTCCCAATACTCCCCTAAAAATGGCGATATCACTTTGGATCATTTTGCAAAGGTACAAAAAGCGAAAACACAGAAAACTGAAGTCTCAGACGGTGGGATGACTAATGTCGCAGCTTCTACAAAATATCATCGCTTATATACTACTGGATTCTTGTTTTAATAATCATGCAATAATTCATTGAATCGACAAAAGTCCGTTGATGTTGTACAACGTGTGTGGATAACATAATGTAAATGACTGGAGCTCAAAACCAGAAAGTCCATAAAATGTGAAAACTAGGTATTAAATTTAACATATCAAGAAAACAGATTGCGAACATGAAAATCAGTTACAATTAACTTGACGCGATCCATAATAGAATGAAATTGTAACTTGGGTGAAGTCGGTAAGGGCGCATCGGTAATGAAGCATGAATGTAGAAAAATGATGTCATGCTGTCGAGGACAATGATGACGATGACTGCTTTTAACACCTATTTACAGGCCTCCGTATGCCACCAAAGTTTCTTACGTGCGTAAAGTAACTCAAGTTGGCACCTATGGTACCTACGGGCTACTGGCCGGTGGGTTATGCCGATATCACACAGAGCGTAAGACTTGTGCCACTACGTGAAAACTTGAGATTGTCACGGAAATTGAAACCGTTTTCCTATTGAACAAAAATTGGGACAAAATTCACCTACTGTATGTACCATCAATATAAGACAATGTCGAATTCTTCACGATAAGCACCTGACAAAGGCGCTGGAGACCAGCTAGAGCCGTCAATGAAATGTATGAACTGACGTCATCTTTTTTCACCGAGATACAAATAAATAGTAACCAGCTCGCAAGTAAGTTCAGGCAGATTGACATCTTCTAAAGCTGCATACATTATTGCATTATTCAATAAAATTTAGCATCATTAAAAATACATGCCTGTCATACGATTCTCCAAATAATAACCTGGAAGAGGAAAATTGACTATTCTATTTCTGTGTTAGTTTATTAGAGTACAGCCTACACCCAACTATATTTTAATTCCCTATGTGCATTCGGCTGATAAGCGGTGGTATGGTTATCCTGTAGTATTTTGTTCACTCGGCTTAATGCTTCACAGATTTAGATCACGACGACACCGCGTTGAAGTTTTCGCCCTTTCACGGGTCTGTATAAGAGTACCACGTACTACTGAGCCGCTTCATATATGTGAACTGCGTTGAACGTGGAAAAGGATCTATCTGCCCGGAGATATTTTGGCAAACATTTAGGTAGAAAAGGAAACATTTCCACAAATATTGTTAGCATTGAGGAAAACCTGTCATAAAACTTACTGGAATAGAATACTTCTTGTCCAAAACCTGCATTTTAGACTTCTCATTCAGCTAGAAAGTACTTCGTCCTAACTCTTTTCCTGAAGCACAAGCAGCAGAGGAATTTAAAGAGCTTTCTGGTATCAGCGCGGAACTTTGAACTTATCCCAACCATGACGTAATAGTTTGTTGCGTTATTCGTGAACATGGCCAGCAACAGGCTGAAGTAGACAAACAAGCGTTGGTTTTCAGGGACGAGTTGTACTCCGATGTATAAGCTGAGTTCGATGATTATGAAGAAGGGTATGGAGGTGATCAACTGTATAAAACTGAAGAGTGCAATCACATACGCCACATTTTTGGACCCAGTACTTTTGCATATAATATTGCCTCGGTTTTCGCCCGCTGTCGTAGGCAGCGTTGATGGAACTCCTTGTGTATGTCTTCTTCGCAACGCAACGCACATACATACGTTGGAAACAATCAGGATTGAGTATCCCAGAACACAATGCGTTATAAATTCACAGTATACGTAGCCTTGCTCGATGAAAGGCATCTCCCCCGTTGTGTCGCATTTATTCTGTGTACCAGTATCCTGTAGACCAAATATAAAGAAAACAGGTGTATGTTTTAAGAAGATGGCAACAATGGATACGATCAGGCAAATGTTCAAATAACGTCCGGTAAGCCAAGTATGAACGGCAAGTGGCCACATAATAACTGCTGTTCGATGAACACAAAATATGCATAGTAAGACGATCGACAAGTTGCTCAGACACATGGACAAATAAGTATGAAACAAACAAGCAAACTGACTGGCTGAACGCAGGTCACCAAATGTTACTAAATTGACTGTATACCGAAGTACCAACACCCAAAGACAAAACAGGTCAGAAAGCGTGAGCATGATTAGCAACTTGTCAGCCACGGATACATGTCCATGATGTTTGGGGGTTGCGATAGTTGAATTCGGTGGAACTTTCGTTCTCGATCCAAGCGGCGATCTGCGTACGTTTTTGTAGAGTATCGTAGCAAGCAGAAGAATATTCCCAACTGTTCCAAACACAAGCAAAATAATGGAGTAGGTTATAAAACCTATTCTGTGTGGTGTGGAAAGTTCCTCTATCGAATGGTTATCCATTACGATAACGAAATAATTGTGTGGTCTGCGAGTGTCACATTTTATATTCCAAAAATAATGCAGAATACTGTTCCGCGGAGCCAATTGGTCATCCTCTCTGATTGGCTCTTTTCAAGGCAATCTGTGACTGTGCGACGGATCGCTTATTGGTTGTGCACGAGTTCCGCGTACACCAGTAAGCACTAGGGTACACACTGAGCATGTGAAAGTATTTTCTTCTCGGCCGTATTAATCACAACAAAACAACGGCACAAAGAATTACAGGGGAAATTGTCTGTCTTGCATGAAACTTCAATCCAAAACGAAAATGCTTCATCAGTCATGTACACTGGATTTCGTTTTCAGCTAATGAATTTTTCAGTATTTTCAATCCCCGAAAAGGGAGTTATTTTTCTTGATGAGACAATATGTGTGCTGACTAATAAGTGATGATATTTGTATTCGATGAGGACATTTTTCTGAGTAGGTTGAAGTAGTTGTGACTTCCTTGCATAGTTCTGTGATTGAAGTGGGGCATCTACCTTCCTTGCATAGTTCTGTGATTGAAGTCGGGGCATCTACAAGTTAACCTGACACAACCACTAGGCAATATTGTAATGTCTCCCCATCGACTCCGAACATTCTTTATGGGGTAATATCTGATGCAAACAAGTACAAGTAGAAGAGATACTGGTCCCGCACAATGACCCGTGGTCAGTTATATACAGAGTTAATATGCGTACGTAGATTCCCATAAATAAATCGCTCAGAATAAAGGAAAGTTCAAAAGGTAAGCTAAGGCAGTGATTGTGTGACCTCAAGAAATGGCAGTCAGAAGAAGAAGAAGCAAATTATGAATAGCCAGATGAAAAGTATCTAACCAAAACAGGAAAATGGCTGGATCCACGGGTTTCTTCTATTTAATCGAATCGACTGATTTTGAGGAGGAACAAAATAGTATTTCATAGAATCAAAATCAAATATAACCAAAGCGTCGCCACGAAAACAAAAAACGCAAAATATTTCGTGCTATGCAAGGAATTACAAGAGAAAAAATATTGTAGCATAAGGTCTCAGTACTCAGGCTTTACGTATTTCCACGGATTTCCGAATATGAGCTAAAAACAATGCCGCTGCGACTAATCGTGTAACTCTCGAGAGCACTAACGTACATCTTTCCAAAGGAAATATCGATGAAATTGAAATACATCAAAAGTGAATTCAAATTCCGAACTCACAACCAAAAGTAATCGAATGAGACGAAATGTTGGTATTGTTCTATGGGACCATCCGTTGACCTAATTTTGGCCAGAGCAAGTGTGAGTGAACCACCGAACAGCCGCGGGCTACCGAAGTATTCGGCGGCAAGAGGCCAGATGGGCATCATCTGGCCGAAACTAGCAATCTACAGTAAAGTAAACCTGAGCTAGCACGGTAGCCCTATGAGATCTTCATCAGGATTTTCAAGCAAATTTAAAATAGGCTAAAACTACGCGATCTACTGGCAAGAGGAAAGCGCATCTGCAGAAGGTCTTCTAAACCACTGGTTGTTCAATAAATTTTATCCGGAGAATATGTAACTACCCAACCCAAGAGCACAACGAAAACGCAAACGGATTACACCTATATGCATCAAGCATATTTCGAGAATGTCTGAAAGAATGCCTCGACGGTACACATAACAATCGCATACGAACTGACCAACATGAGACAAATACCGCTTTGAACAAGCTGGGAGAAAACTATCCGCCAGCGTATACCAACCTTAAATTGCCATCAACAGACCTGATCACTTCTCACTCATACCGCATTACTAATATTCAACGTGTCCAGATGGACAGTCAAATGGCGTGAAAACCAGCAGGGACGCATCACTCAAAAACGTAAAATCGACCGGTAGTAATGGGAGGACAGAGCTCCTGAAGTGGGGTTATTCAGTTCGCCAACCAGTTGTAAAATGAGCTGACCACAACACAATGCGTATCTCGAAATGACCAAGTAAATTAGGTGCGGGACATTCCCTAAACCACCAGCAGCATTTCGGAGGCCAAATGTGCTTTAGAAATCATATAAACACTAGCAGAACTGGAGAAAGCGGCCAAGTGATTTCACAGTTGTCATGCTCACAGGTATGGTGACCATAAGCGTAAACTTCAATCGCCAGGTAAGCCGAACAGCCAGGATGTCCCCTGATCAACATCCGAAGACATCACCAACTTGACTCAAGTAGGAAACTGAAGGGCAGTTTAGTGCATGTAATTTAGATCCTGATAATGAAATGCGTAGAACGATTTCATCCATCTCCCTAAAGTCCAAAATTTATTATCCTGATTTTGAGAGTTATGGCACATTTTACAATGTGCATAGTCTATACCTGATGCTTTCGTGTATGGCAACGTCAATTTTGTCATTAAACCCCGTTAGAAGACGTGAATTCTATGGGCTTGGATTATACCCGCGAGATTGAACCATGAGTAACTGATCGAAACACCTAAAGAATGCCAACAACTTCCACAAGTTGGTTAATCATAGTGCAGGGAACCGTGTAGTACCAATTGTGCAATAATATGGGTATGTTACTACTCCCAAAGCAATCACTTCCGAACCAACCTAGTCAGCAAGAAGTATAGCTATTGCAGGACGATTTACTTCGTTCCTTCCTGAGCATCTTGCTTAAACTAAGACAAACACGTGTAACTTGCAGAATGGCACAGTGATATATCAAAGTTACATTATTTTAATAAATATAATATATATATAATAATAAGAATATCATAATAACATCATAATATATGTAATATAATATTATTTCAATAAAACCATATGGAACCTTTTAGTGAGTGCATGATTTGCAATAAATGACCCGAAATTCGTGGTCTGGATTCAAGGGTTTTTGCCAAACCTAATGACCGCGTTTTATGTGTTTCATCGTCCCGCTAAACTATCCCACAGTGTGAAGCCTCGTTCAGGTTGAAAACTTCGGTGACACAAAATAATAAATAATGTACGGTTGGCGTGACAGAAATGCCTAATTTAGTCGTTTTATGCAACTGACTATTGAACTAGTCTCGCCACATTGCAATATATATGTGTTGACAATGTATAATTGATCCATTATAACACATATCAGTTAGGCTCGGTCAGTGGGTAGAAAATTTCCCGAAGAAAATTTCATCGCAGCGAGAAACTTTTCTCATCTTTTTGCGCTTGTTGATGCCAATTTACCGTAAAAGTGATGAATTGGCATACCCTTGCACTGTTGGTTAAATTCAACTAAGTGAGAAGTATGTCGGAAATGGATAAGATATACTAACAGGGGGCAGACGGTGCAAACATTATTGGACTTTTGTTTTTCATATAAAGAATTTCTATGTCAAAAGTGGCATGTCTCCATGGTTATACAGAGTAAAAAAAAACCTTGAGTAAGCGAAATACACTCATGTGCAAACTTATTTGGTTTTGCGAGGGAGTTGCCTTGAACCCAGCTACATCTCTCGTTTATGATGTTTCCAAGTGACCTTATGAGTTGTGTATTACTACTAAAGTTAGAGTCAATTTTACTTCTAAATTTTCTGACTGGAAGTTTGAAAGATGAGAAAAAAACTTTTCGACGGTCATTTGGTCGAAGTTATTTATCTCCGCTAGTTCATCACACTTCGATTTCTACCTCAAAGTTAACCACGTCCGAGTCTGGAATCAACGCGAAATATCACGCGTTATTCGGGAAAACTGTCTTTATCAATATCCTTTCACAGGTGATTCAACTACAGAATTAGTCACTTAGAGGTCAAAGCTCCGTGTTGACCTTCAGCACATAGCCGCAAACCTGTACATTAGTGTCACATGTTTGATTGTCAGATCAGGCAATCCAAATCCCGTGTGTCGTGTGTTAGAAGACGTTTGTTTGAGTGCAGTTGCATTGCATTTGATAGAACCAGTTCATGGCATAGTAATGGAAGGTGTCCCGTAAGTTGTACACCATGCAGTCTTAAATGGTAACAGGCAGCACGAAGAAGACTGCCGTAGACTGCAGAGCCGATCGGCGTTCGCCTATGTGATCCACAGCTATTTTATCAAGAGAAATTGTGTGCGCCTATCGGCATTTCTATTCCAGTGGCATAAATGAGCTCTGACACCAATCACTGGAGTACGTAACCAATTGAATGGTGTACCTACCACCTTAGAGAACAGACAACTTTTGGTCTAATTAGTGAGGAGACAGAGAGAGATTTCAGGTTTTCTCAAGTTCAGCTGAGGGTTAAAAAAGTTAAAATTATTTTAATTGCTTTTACACCATTGGGGACTGATAAAAGCATGAATACTCGTGGTAAGGCCATCCAGCGACAAGCGTTCAGTGTATCTGGTCCCATTTAAAACCATTATATCGTCCCGCTTATCGGAACGTTAATGGTCCTCAGAAGGCTGAGGTTCAGATTACTCCACTATTGTGACTTTCCTCACAACTGGCCCGTTGCACCACGTGACTCCCACTTGTTATTCAAGAGGCTCAAATTTGGTGACAAGTTGCTCTCACAGAATGTATAGATTATTATAAGCCTTGGAAACAGTAAACTACGTTTATATATACTATATTCTACTTTCTTCTGCCAGCTGCCTACAACCACCACTCAGTTGAAAACATGGAACTGAGTACTAAATGCATGTTCCTTGATAAGAAGGTTGGTGCGCGAAAACCACATTAGGAAGCCAGAAACCAGATCTACCTCCGCCATAAGAATACAAACAGAAAACACAAACTGAGTCAAATTATTAGGTGTGGAGGAAATACGTATCGTTCAGTCCTTCAAATACTGACCACACTTTTTTCATTACTATTCAGTTAGCTGAATTTGATGGTGGTCTTGGGATATTTGGACACTAATTGGTTAATCCTTCTAAGTTCATCCATACAACCATCAAACACTGGGTAGCCTACTAGGATGGAAAAGTCTCTCGCAACTCACATTAGCCCCCTAGTAAGAAGACCCACTCAAAGAGGGCGTAACCACCTAATCTGTGCTACTTCATTACAAGTGACCGCAATATAAGCCTTTCAGCTGTACGTAAATTATTCTGCTGAGTGCCTTCTCTTGTTGGAACAGTATAGTGCTCCTTTGGTAACGAAAGGTTGTGTTCTCGAATCTAGTGAGAAAGGCGCATGCCTGATAAAATAACCTTAGCTTATACGTGGAATTTGTCCCATAGCGCAAATTCATGGATAAGCTGAAACCCGAAAAAAATAACGCGGTATAAATCGTAAATGTCCATTTGAACAGTCATCAGACAGTCAGAAGTACTGAAAAGCGCATATGGTACTTTCAAATTTGGAATGTCGTAGAGTGCTAGCTGCAGGTCTGTGGGAGTTTTCAAAACAACGTTGGTTCAACTCACGCAATCAAGTGCACTGAGGTACTGTTTTAACTGTGCTGTAATCGTGTGTTTTCTCCCTGGGTAAAATCCCTTTATAGATACTAAAGTTGGTTCCGTACACGCAGCGGCCTTTAATCCCTGCACGGATTTCCATGTCGTTATCCGTAGCTCTACCCAGCTAAGCGTTTTACCGATACAACTGTTTGGGACAGGCTTAAAAATCACGGGTATTATGACTGACCACCAAACCAGATGAAACCATTGGTCTTATACAGCCTAAAAATGCCGAATGGCACCTCAAGCAAATTTGCCCCGAGAGTAACTTCCAGATCACACAGAAATCATGCACTCAAGTAAGTTCAGCATCAAGCAACGTACTTCAGAGGTCCGTTATGTCATGCCATGGGCAGAAAATTTTAAAAGAAATATCGGGGTATGTCAGTTATATCTCACAGTAAAGTTGATAATACAAGAACCTACTTGCATATCAGTAAATGAGCTATGTTAAATATTGCTGATTAATGTTGCAGTCAAAGCCAAATCTGCCATTCTAACACCTACGATATCTAGCGGTCTAAATGAAACTCAGTGAATTGCATAGCTAAACAGATTCAATAACCTCTTGAAGAAAATGCCGCACAAGGTTTCCTGGTAGAGTGATCATAACTTCTCATCTAATCATCATTCTTGCTTTTACATGACAGTGTATTATACATTTTCTGTGTTGCCGAACGCCCTTGCTATAAACATTCACGTGTGCCCCTGTGACTTATCCGGTTGTCAGCACCTCAGCGGGAGTAAGGTAGAAGTAAACTCTGCAGTATTTAATCACTTCCGTTTCAGAGTTGAAAATTGAATTACGAATAGTGACCAACATTTGAGGTGAGCAGGTTTCTCACAGTAATTTGTCCGCTTAGATGTCGTTTAGCAGAACGTCGTTTAAAAAGTAAAGTTTAAATGATGGATATTAAACGAACATACGAGGTATATGTCGACTAGTGTTCGCAACATACAACGAGGTTTGATGACCTGACGCTCTATCGTGCTGATTTTGAGTGGCCGGGCAGTATGCAGGAATTTACTAATTGTTATCCAGCTCACTCACAAGATAACTAAATTATCTTACAGAAGAGACTAAGTATGTCCCCGGCTTCTACTTTTCTTTGGAAGAAAAACTACACGGAGAATTTCATGGACTTAGACGACAAAATCATAGTTTCCTCTTGCAAATATTTGCACCCGTCAGTTTAAGTGGCCCGAAATATACGTACTGAACAGGAAGACATTTTCACTCACCTGTCGAAAAAACCCTGAAGCATTTAAAACCCAGCCAGATTTCTTCCTTTTACTGGGTATGAAGTACGCTCATGGGAGCTTCTTACGTAATTCAGAGCATCAACAATGTTTGCTCACCAGAGCCACTAAAACGTTCCAGTGTCAAGCCAGCCCAGCACGTAACATCCTCAACTTCTGCAGTTAGTTCAAACAAACTTGTTCATATTGTTAATTCTGAAGTTTCTGCAGCAGAAAGCTTTCAAGTATATGAGGATGTAAAGTCGAATATTTCATTTTGTATATCGTCATCCAATACGCAATAAACTGACAGACTTTTGGTAAACGTTGTGCATAATGACACGCTAAGCCATGCAAATTGAGTACCTCGAATACAACCAGACAACATTTATGCGTACAAAAAGGGGTTGAGTAACTGTAACAAGCTACCTGCTTGAACTTGGCAATGTCTTGAACACATGCAGTGATCAACTGAGGTATACTTTCTTATTTCCCGTTCGCAGTCACGTATGAAATCTTATTATCCACCTGGTCATCTTTTACATTGGGAGTCACATATTTCGCAGAATATTCCGGAATTTTGTAGTAGGTGGGAAGGCGTTGTACGGATTTACGCACACCTTGGGTGAATCGGTAAAAGCAGGTACACACGGAGTTTTGTACCATTTGGACGTTACAACCAAACTTAAAGAGACGTTATATTTTCAATCTGAAGAACAACTCAAGCATAAGTATACCTAATGATTGTGTGGCATCTGGAGAGAAAATCCACGTTTCTTGTTGTCAATTAAACGATTAATATAGCCAACTAAGAATAATCCCCCCATGCAATCCTTTTACTCCCCTGCTATTACAGGGTAGCCTTGTTTATATGTCATATAAATGATAGTGCTTACCTTACGTTTTTCCAGCGCAAACCATGTCTATGGAAGGCAAATGAAAACATTCTCATTTTAAATGCATTTCGAGATATTCCATTTTGTTATTAATCAACAAACAAAATAAATACTGTCAGTAAAGTGTTGATCTTTTGAGAAGAAAATTCCAAAGAATATCAGATCTAACATTTGCACAACGAATGAAAGCATTTTGATATGTTTTGATGTGTTTTGATATTTTTTTCTTTAATTGAAGGCGGGTGGATCTCACGACTTGCTGACTTCCTAGTGTCACTCATCAATGGGTGGAATCCTATGACTTCTTCACAGTGAGACCGTGTACATCCAATCCAAAGATGGAGCCAGTTAGGACTCGAATGGTTAATGGTGCCGAATACAGATGAAACCACTGAAGTGGGCATGATATTATTCTAGAACGAATCTGTCGCTTTTTAATTTCTGCGGTCTTAGTCATCCACCATTATAATTATTCATTATTTCAGGAGTTGTCTCGATGCCACGATAACTCTGGAAGCAAAACGGATTACTCATGTTGACTTGTATGAATATGTTTGTCAAGGTTTACTAGGTACTGATAAGAGCAGCACGTTAAGGTCATTGTATGTTGGTCTGGATTAGAAAACTTATAATCCGGAATTAAGGTATGTCAAATCATAATGGACACTTTTAACCCCGATATGAACGGCAAAGTGTTTCAAGTATGGGTGAGAATCAACCACAAGCAGACTAGGGAAAAAGAGCACATCACAGATTTCAATGAGTGGAATGATGTACAATTACGATAACTTAGCTGGTGTCACTAGGTTTAAAATGGTCTTGTTATAAAAAATTTCCAAAACAGTGTATAATCTAAGTGCTGAAGTGAATCTATGCTTAGAGTCAACACTAACACGGACGTTTGTTCTTGCAAAGCTTTGAGCGCAGGACTAGACTCATCGGTAATCAGCGGGGATCGTTAGCTTATATTTAAGGGAGACAACATATCGACTTTAAATCCTGTGTCTTGCGCTTACGTATGGGTTTGTGCGCGCTAGTTTCTTCATACATATATATTTATTTAAGTTAATTTCTAACAAAAATATATTACAGTATAGTACACATTATAGTACATGTTTTTTGGTTATTAATCAGGCATTATTGTATGCTTGAAATTCACCTTCAAGTACGTATTGTTTTTGACAGGTAGTTAATCAATCGGTTTCATCTATTTATTGTATGACTAGGGCCGTTGAACAGTCGGATTGGCCCCAAAAATTTTTCCAAAAGCCCGAAAATAATATAAGCGTTTTTGATGGGTTTATGTATTGATTTACTGTTCAAACTCGGAAGTTCAACTGTCTACTTTAGGCTGGTGGTTTCTTTAATATGACGTAGCCAGCATATCAGCACCGTAGCGCCATGTGCTTGTAAACACTGGAGTTTTTAGTCAAGAGAACATGTGGAGTGACAGAATAACTCTATCTACCCGAAATGCATTCTTTTGGTTCAGGCAGCCCTACTGCATCCAGCTTACGCCGGTCATATAGTGAGATCACGCTTCCCTTTCCTGTTAGATCACCGGAGATCAAATCCAGACACAGCCAAGAATATAAATAGTAGAGAAAAACTCCGGTTTGTTGCTTCCTTCTTCTGGTGAGGATTCAGCATTATAATTCAGCAAGGAAGGTTGGATACCTGTTCAAAAGAGTGCTACATGAATTTGGATGGAAGTGCATTTTGGATTGCTAAATGAATAAATGTCAACAGAGGCAAACAAGTAAACTAAGTCACCAACTTTCAGGGGGAGTGACAACAGATGAAGCCCGAAAGTAACAAGCCAGTTTGAGACAATCATTACTTTCTGTCCGTGTAGAGAAACACGACAAGGAAAATTAACAGAGATCAGAGAAATTCACAGGTGGTACTTCAAATGAATGAATCATTATCTATTTGTCAGGCAAATTGAGTGTGTTCTAATGTGCACATCTTGCAAACTTACATCTGAACCTACAGTTTACTATAGGCACGAAAGACCCTGGTTTCATCAAGCAAGATACATGTGGTGTGGACACCAATTTACTTCAGATTTTTACAGTTTCAACCATTTCATTTTGCCATACAGAGGAAGGTTTGTTGAATTTTATAGAGTTGATTTCACTTGGTAGACTATAACCTAGTATCTTAATTTAATAAAAGCAATTTTGAGATTTTTTTCACTTTTTGGTCCTACTGACAAGAAGCTCATTTTGTTACGCTGGCTTTTATTATTTAATTTTTGTTCCGTTTAGCCAAAAAAAGCAACTTGCGAAAACGTCTACAGTAAATATTTGCACGACTAATCTGATTAAAACGCTCACCTACATACCGTACAATTTAAGTTGGAAAAATGGTACTTAAGTGTGGAATTTTCTTGCTATTTGGATTTTCCAAATGAGTGCGACTCATTAGAATTAGCTAGGTCAAATAAATCTCGCACCAGAGTTTGTGACTACCTGCAGTCCCCTGATCTCACTCGATTCGCTTACCTGGCTAACTCACTCATGCGCTATTGATGCGGGTTTTCACGCCATTAAACTAACCCGTAGACCATATGGTCCACTTTTGCCAAAGACTCGGTGGCTAAGGTCATCAGTGCAATCCTTTCAATTGCAATCCTTCTTAATTGGTTCGAAAACATGGAGTTGTATAGATAGACAGCCGACCAGCGGATGTTGCAGACCAACTTTGTAATAGATGGCTGTTAATGGACACATAACTGCGATGCACCATACTATTGTAATATTCACAATTTTGAGCGCCGTGGATTGCATACACCGTACACCGGTGGCATATTCTTCACTGGTTTTATCCGCATTGTCCGGGGAAACTGTAAGCAAACATTAGTACAAAGGCAATCAGAATTCTAAACTTGCTAGGAGGAGATACACCTTACTTTAAAACCTTTTACATTTGCTTGCCGTGTAATATGCATGGCATTGGATTGCACCGTCAAACAAACGTTATGTGGGCAGTTGAAGAGTGGTCTTCGAAACCGTGAAAAACCGACCTCACCATAAGGCAACTTAGTTTTATTTTCCTTCAAGTTGGAATATCGCACTGGGTTTGGACATGTGATGGTGAGTTACACAATTCGATGTGGCATCTTTTGGTAACCCGACTACCTCGATATAAGGATTAAAACTATTAATTCATAGGGAACCGGGGAAGAGCATAATAAAACAAACGAGGGTAGACTTTTGGAGCCACTCAACGAGTGAATGCATCAGCCTGAGTAGAATTGGACTTGCGGGGCAACAGCGCTTTCATGAACTTTCACGAAAGGTGTACGTTGGGTGCAGTCTCTAACAGATAAATACCCACCATTGCGGTAACTATATTACTGGTGCACCCGTAAAAGAAGGTTTCAACCAACATGGCCAAAATATGGGTATGTTACACTTTTGGTGATTTAAGGCAGGCAACTTAATTAATTCAGTATTTTCTGCTGCACTGTCGCATGTGGCTAGCTTGTTATTGCTAAAGGAACGGAATTGTGTGATTCGTCTCGTCAAGCGTCAGTCTGGTCGCGCATTTTGTGGCATCGTGTCTGATGACCACTCTTAAAGCAATCTTTTCACTCAGAATTTCCATCACAAAAAGCACTGGTGTTCGGCTCGTAAATTAAGTCTACCGTATTATGTCACTTTCACTCTTCGCGTCAAGAAAATCGGCAGCGATTACGGGTGCTTTCGTGAAAAGTGGCCAACATGTCGGTCTTTTGTAAACATAACAATCATTCAAATAATTTAATTTTTAGGAAGAGGTTCTCACGCATTTAGCCCGTTTTACACGGATGAAAATAGCCTGATGAGTTTTTGGGCCAGTTGGCTTACAGCGTACAATGAATAAAAGCATCCCAACTTAAAATAAGTGAGCAAACCGGACAATGATTTATTTGGCCGGTCGAGGACACGCTGGCGGTAATCTTGTGGGATTTAATGACACTGAATGTCCTCTCAGGTTATGTTTGCTTTTTAGGTTATACCACCCAATATGCGCCTTGAAATATTGACCTGCTAACAAATGAGTTGGATAGATTGGTTCACCTTTCTAAAAAGCAATTCCAATATACGTTTAGGCTGATCTCCAAACAACCAATTATACTGCTGTCCGGAAAGGTGTAGCGTCCGGTATCCAGAAGCGTCTGTGGCCCACCGGCAAGTACGTCCCTTTCGGAAGCAACACAAATCAAATTTTCGGCTACACTTATGATGTCTCATACCTCTTTCCAAATCCATGGAACGAGATATTTTGTAACTATGAATTCGTTCTAATTCCATACTAATTTGGGTCATATTTCTCAAAAAAGCGACAAACCGACAAAGACAACTTTCACCTCAAGGACGTGGTACTTCTGCTGTATCTGTATATAGACCATTTGACACGACTATATTAGGTGCGATTTGCGCTTCTATATTGCATCCTATTTGACGCGAAAATTTCTTCCTCGGAATCAGCATGAGGGTTTTCCTATTAGTTCACCCCTTTTGGTCCCTAATTACCTTCTACCCCGAATGTCCAACCATCTGAAAATGAACATGAAACCCGTTGTCGTCTGGACATGTTTCGGTTTGTCGCATAAACATATCCACCACTGCCGAAGTCTACACACGGACTAAGCTCGATTTCAGGCTAGAGGAAGTTTATATCAGATGGTTCAAACCATACAGTATTTGACCTTCTTCCAAACGCGAAGAACAATCAAAATACCGTCAAAAATCAAGCAGCGCTGCAAAAATATCTCTCGAACATGTGTTTGCGCTTAGTGAGCTTAGTGTGTACGCAATTGGTCAGTTATCCGCAGTATGTACCTTCATTTACAAAATAAGCTGCTCAGGTAAATTAGATGACTTAAATATGCATCTTTGCGTTACAAAGGCCAGCTGACGAGAAAACGTGAAAAACAAACTAGGAAAGTTGGGGATAGAATAGTTATGTCGCCAGTATGTTTTCCGAACTTACTATGTTTAAAAAAGACTCAAGCATTGACATCTCGTCTAATGATTCTACTGCAGATCTGTGAGAGATTCTAGTGTCCCTCTCAAACATTAACCTAATAAATGGTGCATGCAACTAGAAACTCCGACAAGAATCAACGCTCATTCAAAGTGATGGGACTTCAAGAACGTAAAGACAAATTGATATCCGATGTCGTTTAATTGGCTACAACATTGCTGACAGTATGAGCAACAACGAGTGTGGGTGGTCGGCACATGTACTGCGATCGCCCGGCCGTCTTTAAAGAAAAAATGCTTGCAACACTCCTACAATGACACAACGCGAAATATTATCGTAATAATTTTTTCGCCTTTTGTTTACAAGTAGTGCACATAGCTTTGTTGAAGGGAGGCTGATTAATCGTTTTAAGCAACTTAGAATGAATCGCATAGAAATAATCTGATAAAGGCGTCGATTAGAACCATCGCTGAAGAAGTGCTGGTCCCGATTATCATTGAAAAACCCAATAACACCGGATAATAACTATCACCGTTTAGTAACAGCACAATTCATTTGTTCCCTTGCGTTTGTACATCACAGCAAAGCTATTTAATCTGTAAAAAAGGCGAAACTTTCGAAAGAACCTGTGCGAAACAATCCTGGTGATTTTTAAGCGAATTCAGTGCCTGAAAAAAACAGCGTTACAGCTAGGTAGAGCAAACGGATTACGATAAGTTATATATGTTTGTTTGGATTGAGACCCACTCCCAAAATCCAAACTTGGCGGCATCAAACCAGAAAGGTCGTACCAAAACGAAATCCCAACTGCAAACAGTAAATTCGGTTTAAAGTTTTAGTGAAAGTGGTGAAGATAAACTTTAGTCAAGTCGGCATAAGTACGGCAGCATTTCAACCCATAAAGGTCAAGGCAGCCTAAAGCTAGCGGGCTTTCTACGAAAATTCTTATGGTGCGGCATTCGGATGAGGTTCAATCGGCGAAAAAACAAAAGCGATGATGTGTTCACTGAGATCCACTTCTGAACTTCCTTGTTATAGAGAGTTGTGTCAGATGCGTATCCGTAGTAAATAGTTACGATTATGTGGACTTGTTTTCGTTAATATCACTTTTGAAGCTATTTCGAATGTAACGGTTTAACCGTAGATGCTATACCTGTTGCTTTTACTCAGAATAATGTTGACAGGTGACTATTCCATCTAGATGGTTCCTTTCGGTCCATCCGAAGCGTAAACATTTTCAACTGTTTAGTAGCGTCTACAATAGTACTTATCATACAAAATAATCTAGTGCACGGATCCAAATTTACCGGAAATATCAGTACTGGAGTCATCGTGCCTTAGCGTGGAGCTTTAATTTTCTCGCTGATATCATACATCCCACAAGCAAGGCAGTACTGCACCTGATCCGATTGGATGCATCTCCCGTTTTGCGTTCACTGAAATAGCCCAGATTAAACCTGAGCAAACGGAAAAAAAGGAAAACCAGTGGTAACGAGAATAAAAAACAGCTGTTTGTGTACCTCCACTGGTGTGTCATGCTATTTGGAGTTAATACTTTATCACGCTCACACCACTTTCATTAGTCTAGCATGTAACAATTCACCCCATCATGATTGTGAATTAATGTCCATTTCCAATGCCAATCAAAAAGCAAATGAAAAATACGTCGAACGGAATATTATACCCGAATGGAACACACGTGCTAAGTGCACCATAACTGTAAGTGTTTTTTTACATTAGGATAATGTGCCTCGCACGTGGACTCTTACAAATTATGCATGGAGCGTCCTGGAAATCGCACGAAAGCGCAAGGAACTAAACATCTGTTTAACTTGTTGGTCTACCAAGGTACTGAATTGCACTAGTCCCGATCATGTCAACTACATTTATAGGAAATTTATTGGGGAATATTTTTGGCAGTGGAAGGTTCTAGTTCGCCCTGCCAGCGGATCCTCTTTGGAATGCTGCAAGTAGGTTTTCCTTAAACAAATACCCTCAGAAACGCCACACAGATATTTGATAAGATTACCAAAATATGCATGTATATTTGATGTCTATTAAGAACTTTTGAAAAATAACTTCCGCAGCCATCGCTGGTCATTGTATGAAGTTAACGATTTAGCACACAGTAAGAGTAGGTCCCTTGGATGGCAGAAGTTCCCTGTGCAAGCCTACAGACCGATGCATCGTTGTGCACCCACGCATTGACGATTGGCAATAGAAAGACTGGAGTGAAAATGCCAAACTCAGCAAGCAGTCCAAATTTTACGCACCCTGGTATCGGATGTGGTCGAGGCATAATCCTTAGGTGCATTTTGTTGGAAGGCGAGGAAAAGACGGTGTTTCTTGGAAACTGTCCTCATTCCTATACATGAAGGTATTCATTCACCTAAGGAGTCCGCAATAGAGTAGCCCGTCAACCCGTGACGTGTTTGGATTCCGTGATTGACCGATTGATGGTACCACATCCTGCCCAAGTGCAACTCAATCACTGTGCTGTTCAGCTGATCATTGTTTAATGGCATAGGTCCCAACTACTGACCAGCAGATTGTGGGTCTAAATATCTAAAAATTTGTGGGGTCTTCAATGCTGGCAAACTAGATGAAGGATTGTGCTGCTGTGCATGGACAGCCTCCACTAACATGTTGAGTTTTTGACTACCCTTTCCAGGTTTTTTCTACCTCTGCGTCGATTCTAAACAACGCTTGACTTAGCTGCTGCAATTTCTTTTTGACTTGATATGTGGACATTTTATTTTACGGAACTTTATTCATCAGCCTTCTAACTTAGCAGGCTGTCGATCTTACCTTTTTCGTAAACTTTCCGCCCTGATAAATTTCACATTTCAATTGTTTTCACCAGTTTATTCTTTTCCGGTGCACTGAGACTATGATGTCAGTATGTATCCTGGATGATTTTAGGCAAATATTGTCCAATAGTAAACTTTTGTTCTCCAAATGAAGATGAAGCAGAATCTGCGATTTTGTTGTCTTGTGAGAAACACAAATCCATGCTAAAAGCCGAAAAGTAATGCACCACTGTGTCGTTCTTCATGCAATTCCACAGCTCTGTGCATTCCATGAAAATTCAGAGAGCCTCGAACTTGCGGCCTCTTCGTTAGTAGTTAAAACACCCAACTGTTTTGTCATCAGTGGCTGATCAGCAAAGTGACTTTCACACGTAGATGGCATGCGGCTTTCCAGCGCAGAACGATTTCAGTTCTACGATAACATCCCTCCTAATTTTCCCAAAACACACCACACATCGGCCGCTGATGAAAACGCCGATAAAGTTTTAGACTACTAACCGGGATGTTTAGATCGAGTGAGATACTTCCTCGAGTTTCATGGAATTAGCACTGCTGGAGAATTGCGTGTAGAGAACTATACCTGTACGGTGCTTCTCGGCTTTTCAGCTTATTTTGACTTCACTGATAAGCTGAATACTCTGTTGAATATCACCGAATCCTTCACATCACCACGAATCAGCAAGCAGGTCAGAGAAAGGATAATTTCAATGGGAGGTTTGAAACCTCCCCTAGGGATTCGTCGCTCAAGGCAAGGATTGCGTGGACTAATGATCTGGCTTTTATTGTTGGAGGATTCACAGTACTGTTTCATGTCTAAGTGTGAACTAATCACATTGCTAATCAATCACTCGCTGCCAAACGGTCAAGTGCTCAGCCACCGGCCACTGGGTCACGAGTTGGAATCTCTCTGAGTTTAAGGGGATGCGTACTGCTGGTGACGCCCAACAAGATAATGAAAGCGCTCCAGCGCTCCCTGGCTTTTCGGAACACTCTGTCTTCACAGACAGGAAAGAATCTCAAATAGAACTTGACAAATCTCCTCGTACTCACATTAGTTGGAACACAACCAGCCGGTATTATATCCATAAAACAATGAACACAATACTTAAGGCTACAGTGATAAAGTCCGTTTACTTCACTCACTTGGAAACCCGGCATCCCGAAGGTCAGAAACAGTCCTGTTCTGTTTTAACTTATGCAACCACGGGGTCGAAATAGATCAGCCTTTTCCCTGGTCTTCTTATTTTACACTACTTTGAGTCATGCAGTAGTTCGAAGCTAGAAGTGAGTATGAACCGTAATCGAAATGTGTTGGAAATTCCGTGGTATTTTTGAAGCATGCAAAGACGCTTGAGAATGGCACCTTTCTAAGCATGCTCTATCTTCACCAACCCGACCCTAAGTAAACATAAAATTTCAAAGTTTTATTTAAAATAATGTTTCTCATGTGGAGGTGTGGTCGTTCGCAATACATTGCAACTAAAAAATTGAACGCTGAGGGCATTTTATCTGCTCTGTTGAATGCTCAATGGTAGCCGCATGGTTCTTAAAATAAAAACAAACCACGTATCTTTGCGTCACAATTTTGCTTAAGAATCATCTACGCGGGTGTGTAAATTTGCATGCCTAATCATATCTAAAGGCACGAAAAACATCATTTGTTAGTTCAAAGCGTCATGTTTTGCGGTGACTGATGTGGTACCGCTAAAAGGCAGATAAAACGTCTTTGTAGCCATTTTGCTTATTGAAATTTATTATAAGCAGAAGGAATTCTCGTACTGCCAGGCCAAATGTAAGTCAAACAAGCTTTTCTCATAATTTGCCTACTAACTATTTGTGCCCGTGCCTGGGGAAAACGGGAGCTGGAACTTCAACTATACAACTTTTCGTAAGTTTCACGTTTGAAACTTCACCTTCAAAAAAACAGAAGTTTCACAGTGGTTGTACGCGTTATGGGGAAATGACAAGTGTCGTCAAATGATCGGAGAATATGTACTGATTGACCATTGACCAAACTATTTTTAATTAGACTGCATCACGCACAAATAGTTGATTTTTAATGTCTCTATTTGAAGTTGTAGCAAAGACTCGCCTTGGTTGATTTTCATTGAGAATAAACAGTAAGTAATAAAATGGGTGTTATTCAATCACACATACACCACCTCAGAGAACACGGCTGAAGTAGACTTACTTTTTGCTCAAGTCAGCAATGTAGTCATCCCGTGTTTCACGGATAACATAATCCGGCCAAATAGACCATTAGCTAAAGGACCGTGCTTTTAGAAGTTATGCAATAAGTTAATGTAGTCTATGATAAGCAGCCTCAAATTTTTAATCAAATCCTCTCATATCTGCTCTTCATGAGTTCCAATGTGTACAAGTGACCTAATTCCGTTCACTAATGTAGTCCAAGCACAAGCCAGACCAATTCTAAGATTTCATGGAAAGATTGTTAAATGTATATATAAAGCAAACTGGCGACTCAGTAATTATCTATCCACATGAAATGACAAGTACCTAATTAGATCGGCACGAACACCTCATCCAAAGACAGGCATTGTAGGCACAATCCTGTTCTAGTAGTCACTATCATAAGAAGAATATTCTGCAGCACTACGGTTCCGATAAGTTCAAGCCCATGTCATAAGTTATCATAGTCCGAGAAGACTTCGAGTATCTTTGCATTTATATTCGCAAACTCATTCTTTTAACCTGTTAGATTCAATGTCCGTTTCTATCGTCTCCCGAAGGGATATTTCGGCATCTAAATTCATGAATTATTATAACGTCTTACTCTTAGATAACAACCTCTAAGGGGCCGTGCACCCATACATTAAGATGCCTATTTATAAGAAATTAAACTGAATTTTCTTTATGAATTAACAAGACAGCCTGGTTTTGATCGTTCCAGTTGCTATATAAGTTTAAAAAGTTGAGAAAGCTTCCAAGCGCGTTGTTCAAATCTTCGCACAGACACTTCCAAATAAACTCACAGAATTTTACTGCAATAAGGTTCCAAATCCCTAAAACCCCCTAAAACTGGTTTAATGCACTGAGTAAGCCATGGTTTTACCTCCTGCACATAAATCTTCGCATAAGCAGTTTTCCATAGCTGAGCACTTTAGTTACTGCTCACAAGTTCGACTGAAACCCTAAACAGGATACAGTTGATTTCACCATTCTTGGAGCTCATCAGATGTAACTGGTCTGTAATTCCCGAAAGGCCATATATCTTATATGGACTCCAAAATCTATTCAGGTTTCCGTCAGAATCCACTCACCAATTAGTTTATCGTGTACGGGAAACCCTGCTGAATTCCGTTCAGTTATCCCGTCTACAATCGTTCACTTCGAAATCAGAAATGATTTTGAAAAACAAAGATCCAGTGGACAAAAATTACGGGACTGTTCGCGAAAAATTAGTGCAGGAATGTACGGGAGGATTTTAGCGGCACTCAATACAAGCAACGGAGTCCGTCAACAGCATCAGTTGAGAGACTTTTTCAAGATATGTAAATTCACTTCCAGGGCGCTGACGAATTAAAAAGACAGATCTATGTAACATTTCGGAATAGTAGCTGCCTTTTATGCTCTGTTGTTGGAACGGAACTGGTGCATCGAAAAAGCTTCAGAGTTCGCTACTGATGTATTTTGGAGATACTACTTTTCATCCCGCCTTGCAATCCACAGTTTCAAAAGATCGAATCACTTCCTTGTATGTAGGGGTCACTAATTGCCCCCAGATTCTTTTATGTGCTATGATCGAAGGCGTAACTTTGTTGGTGATTGGTATTCGTTTTAGGCCAGAGGAATGTCAAAAATATTCACACTTACTTTTGGCTTGCCATCCAAAAAGCCCAACTGTTAAACTTTTATCGTAATGATTCAAATGCTTCTCCTTTGACTCACAGGTTTAATTTTGAATGTGCCAGTAGTTGCAAAGTTAACCCTAAGTAGGTAAGCCTTCCTGGGGGAAACTGACGACGAGAAAACAGATAAGTAATGCAACCGCTAAGTAATCGATGAACCAACTCAGCTCACCTTTCCGTTCAAGTAAAGCCGTCTGCCATAACTGCCATTTGCAAATCTGTATTTGAGCAGAATAGACTAGCGTCGATTTTGGGACGAATTCTTATTTAGCGCTCCCAGCATGCACTCACAGTACCAACACACTCTATGTTTGTCCAAAGAAAAAACGACTCATGATCTCCAACACCAGAAGAAAACCGAGAAAAACGCGCGCAACTCCAGTTTTCACAACGTTGATCTTGGTCGTATATCCACATTACCTTCAACAAATTTCTATCAACTATACTGATGTAACAGATTCAGTTTTGATGAATTGGAAGGGTAAAATCACCATTGAAATGTACGTACGTATTCATCGTAGTGGAGGAAAGAACGATAAATACCCTAGAACGACTACGGGCGCTTTTCAGCCTGAAGAACGCGTTGCCTATCTACACGCCTTAGAGGCAGTCACTGATGGGTACGTCAAGAGTTCGGATCGCTTCAATTTTCCTCTAGTTACCACGGGTACATAGAAATTTGTTATAATACAGCCTGCTAAAATGACAAATCATGACTCGTGTCCCACAAGAAACTGAATTCCATTTGGTCACATCAGGATACTTGGATGGATAACATGCACTTCTTATTTTAATTCGACTGAATACTTCTAAGGCATTATAGCGGGTCAATTCGAAAATAATGTCCCCAAACTGTACCAAGTTAGCCCCAAACTTTTGCATTCTTCTTCGACTTGGTCATATCTGCCTCAACCACTTGTGTTTGGCGTTAGTTCCAAGTAGGTGCTGACTGTTCAGTTTAACAGAATCAGGAATATCGGAAGATGTTTCTTTAAAGGTTTATCGTGGAGTGGATATTATTAAGATTACCACACCCTGCATTAAATATTTTCTACAATCGAAACCCATTGTTATTCTACCCTGAGAGTTTTCGGTTTCTGTCACTTCAGGTGCGACTGTGGTGCACTTTTGGCCCTCAGGGTTTTTCCTTCTGTCAAGTTATGTTGCGCGCTGATTTTGATTTTATGTCTTACAGTAGCTTACCAGAATTTCAGGTTCCGCATTGTTTCAAACTTTATCCTTTGCAATCAGCTGTTATCGAGGGCGAGCACCGAGTCTCAAAAGCCAGGCCCCGGTAAAGTTGATTTTCTCCCAAGGATGAAATCATTGTTTGCGATTAGGACAAGAATGCACAGTAATCACACGGTGCTGCATTTGGCGGTGGTCGCTCTATCGATGTCCGGCTAGCCTAACCTGCTAGGTTAGCCCAATGGAAACTGGATATTCTCAATTTTCGGGACTTCGCTGCAGCCTGTCACGCAAAGTGAACTGATTGTTTATGCAGATATGCAAACATTAATTCAGATTTTCGGATGCCTCGAAGGCCGAAATTGCAATGAATTCAGTTCGGAGGATTTATTTGTCAGTTTCTGTTAATTTAACCGACAGGCCTGCCGATATGGCTAGTTATGTCATCTTATTTTCATCGTTCAATTTGCCCTGGAATCCAGGGTTTGAGATCGAACTTTGGCACAGCCCATCCCACAGATTGAACGAACTCTTTCTTCGTTGTCGGTCGCATGTATTAATATGTTAGTCGTATTTTTGTCTTTGCAAACCCTCAGGACAGTCAGTTTGTTTTTGCGATATTACGTCGCGAATAATTACGCTGCTCTTGATTGGTTGGATATTTTTTGGCAAAAAAATGCGTGACTGGAAAATATTTCAATATCTAAATAACCATATTACACACGGGGGGGGGGGGGGGGT